>NC_041393.1:462105865-462183117 GCF_002162155.2 Triticum dicoccoides
CCCTTCCCTAACCCCAGCCGTAGCAATACCCCATCCTCCTCGGGATCTCCGCCGCCTCCCACCTCCATTTCCGCGCCCCCCAGCCTCCTCCCGCCACTTGGCGCCGCCGCCACCACTTCCCAGCCAACCAACGACCGCCACATCGCCTCCACCACCGCTACGGCCAATCAGGGGCCTCCACGCGGCCTCCCTGCATCGCCCCGCGCCTCTCCCCACGCTCCCCGTGCCGCCAGGCCCGTCCCAGGCCCGCCAAGCCCATCTGGGCCCGAGGCGCCCCAACCTCCCGCGCCCGAGCTGCTCGTTCGCCTCGCCGCCGCCCGATGCGCCGTCGGCCACCGCGCGCCTTCGCCTCAGCCTCGTCCCTCCACCCGAAGCGCCCTGCCAGGTCGCGTCGCCCTCACCATCTGTCTCCATCTCTCCTCGCCCGGCCTCACTTTCTCTCTCTCCCCGCAGGTCGCCGCTGCCATGTTCCTCGGTGCCGGCCAGCCCCGCCGCCGTCGGGAATGAGCTCCCCGGGGCCAGATCCGTCCGGATCCCGCCGGGAACGCCGCCCCATGGCCTCCTCCGCCCTCCGCTGCTGCCTCGCCGCCGGAGTCCTCAGCGCCGCCGCGCCTGCTGCCTGTTCCCCTGCTTCATGAATGAGACGGCGACAAGCTCGCTCGCCTGCGCGTTGACCTCGGCCCCGTGGGCCACGGCCCAACTCCCTCCAGGCCCAGCCAGCCAGCCTCCTCCAGATCCGACCGGGCCATGGCCCATGGGTGAGCTCCCCACAACCCCTCCTGTTCAGCCCGCAGTGCAGCAGTTTTGGCCCGTTGCTATTTTTTCCCTGTCCAGCGATTTTAACATTATCCGTAGAATTAACAGCTTTACAGAAAACCCCCTGATATTCATGCATTTAAAAACTCACAAATGGTGCATCGGATTAAAATGATTTATATATGTAAAATGCTCAGAAAATTGTGTAGATTAATAATATGCCACTTTCATCTATGTTAAAAATGTTTAACATGCTGTTTGTGTTTATTTTGCATAATGCCATGCTAAAATGCTTTATTTCATAACTAAATAACCGTAGCTCCATTTTAAATAAACTTTATATGTAAATGGGGTGAAAAAATGCCTAGTTTAACATGGTGCACTTTATTTTCCTGTTTAACAACATAAAATATGGTTTAGGACAGAACAGTACCAAATTCATTTTATGCACATGGGGATTTTCCGGACTTGTTGTTTGTTACTTCCGGCCTCATTTAAATTTACCTAGATAGGTAGTTTCATTATGCTTTACCTCTTGCCATGTTTAACAACATTTAATATTGTTTGGTAGCTTAAACGAGATCAACTAAATAACTCGATGTGGTATTTCGTCAATATGCAACTCGTTGCATATTGAGCTCCATTTAACTTGTAGTATTGTTTGTTGCAAATTGCCATGCCATGCCTCATTAAACCGGTCATGCATCATACTTGTGTGCACATCATGCCATGCTGATGCTTGTTGGTTTACCATGTTGTTTGTTTCTTTCCGGTGTTGCTTCTTAGTTCCGGTAACGTTGCGTTCGTGAGGATTCGTTCGACTGCTCCCGTTCGTCTTATTCATGGACTCGTTCTTCTTCCTTGCGGGATTTCAGGCAAGATGACCGCTACCCTGGATCTCAATACTATCATTGCTATGCTAGTTGATACGTTCTATCGCTATGCTGCACTACCTATCACTTGTTCTTCAAGCCATCCCAAATTGCCATGAACCACTAACCTTTGACACCCTTCCTAGCAAACCGTTGCTTGGCTATGTTACCGCTTTGCTCAGCCCCTCTTATAGCGTTGCTAGTTGCAGGTGAAGTTGAAGATTTCTCCATGGTGGACAGGATTTTGGTTGGGATATCACAATATCTCTTATATTATTAATGCATCTATATATTTGGTAAAGGGTGGAAGGCTCGGCCTTATGCCTGGTGTTTTGTTCCACTCTTGCCGCCCTAGTTTCCGTCATACCGGTGTTATGTTCCCGGATTTTGCGTTCCTTACGTGGTCGAGTGATTTATGGGACCCCCTTGACAGTTCGCTTTGAATAAAACTCCTCCAGCAAGGCCCAACGTTGGTTTTACCATTTGCCTCACCACCACCTATATTTCCCTTGGGAGTAATTAACCCAAGGGTCATCTTTATTACAGCCCCCCCGGGCCAGTGCTTGTCTAAGTGTTGGTCCGAACCAGAGCCACTTGCAGCGCCACCTCGGGGAAACTCGAGGGCTGGTTTTAGTTGTACGTAGTGTTCATCCGGTGTTGCCCTGAGAACGAGATATGTGCAGCTCCTATCGGGATTGTCGGCGCATCGGGCGGTCTTGCTGGTCTTGTTTTACCATTGTCGAAATGTCTTGTAAACCGGGATTCCGAGTCTGATCGGGTCTTCCTGGGAGAAGGTCTATTCCTTCGTTGATCGCGAGAGCTTGTCATGGGCTAAGTTGGGACACCCCTGCAGGGTATAATCTTTCGAAAGCCGTGCCTGCGGTTATTGGCAGATGGGAATTTGTTAATGTCCGGTTGTAGATAACTTGACACAAGATCCGAATTAAAACGCATCAACCGTGTGTGTAGCCGTGATGGTCTCTTTTCAGCGGAGTTCGGGAAGTGAACACGGTCTTTGGGTTATGTTTGACGTAAGTAGGAGTTCAGGATCACTTCTTGATCATTGCTAGCTTCACGACCGTTCTGCTTGCTCTCTTCTCGCTCTTATTTGCGTATGTTAGCCACCATATATGCTTAGTCGCTGCTGCAACCTCACCACTTTATCCCTTCCTTTCCCTTTAAGCTTTGCTAGTCTTGATACCCATGGTAATGGGATTGCTGAGTCCTCGTGGCTCACAGATTACTACAACAACAGTTGCAGGTACAGGTTGTGCGATGATCATGACGCGAGAGCGATGCTTGCTTGCGTTGACTTCTTCTTCCGCTTCTTCGATCAGGGGATAGGTTCCAGGTCGGCAGCCTGGGCTAGCAGGGTGGATGTCGTTTGAGTTTCTATTTGTGATTCATCCGTAGACGGATGATGCTATTATGTATTGTGATGTTGTATTCGTGTGGCATTGTATGCCTTATGTATGTATCCCCATCTATTATGTAATGTTGATGTAATGATATCCACCTTGCAAAAGCGTTTCAATATGCGGGTCTATCCTTGGTGGGACCTTCGAGTTCCTTTTGGATAGGGTCGCATATTGGGCGTGATAAGTTGGTAATCAGAGCCTCGACCGACCATAGGAGCCCCCTTGATTGTTGGTCGTTGTTAAGTCTAGAAGAAAACTATTTTTGAGTCTTAGGATTATATATCGGAGAGTAGGATTCTTTTTACTCCTCAGTCCCTTCGTCGCTCTGGTGAGGTCTCCTGACGTAGATGTTTTGTCTTTCCTCTCCTCAAATTTCACTAAAAAAATTTTAGGATCACGTGGGTATCTTGGAATCGTTCCGATGGTTTTGTGACGAGAACATTGTTCTTGGTGCCTCCTGTCTATTTATGTGGCTTTGACCCGGGGAGTCGAGCTCTGAGGTGTTGTCGTCACAATTTTATCGTTGCAGTTATGGAATACCTGAGATTTGCCGACATTGAAAATCTCTTTTATGCAGTTGTTGGTGAGATAACCCCGATAACCCAGTACTGGGGCGAGCTCGGGAGTATTGCCATAGCTCGTATAACGGATGCTTTTCGAAGGTTGAGGTACACGATTTCCGAAGGTTTCTTGGTTATGTGTTGACGGATGGATACAGCTTGGATGTAGGTATTGTTAGTTTGGGTGAGATATATTGCTTCCCCTGTATCCCCAACACCAGATTGCATAACCAGAAAGTTTCGGGAGTTTTATAGGTGGGAATTCAAGTAGCTCCTAGAATATCTTTTCGACAGATGCATGATATGAGATTGGGGTTTGACGTCTAGTGGTCCGCCTTTCCACGGTCGTTTTTACAGTGGTCTCGTTGTGTCTTAAAGAACCCTTGGCTATGCTGGTTCGGGGACACTTCGTATGTCATGTGCACTGCCTTGTACATGATGGTGCTGTACAATCGAGCCCGTGTGGGCCCCACTACGAAAACTTCGGATGAAATCTCTATCATATGTTTGTTCCGGCTTATTCTGCAAGCCAAATCCTTTGTTTTGTTTTGAGTTGTGGTATTCGAGTTGCTTCATTGTCAAGTGTTGATTCCATACCTTTCCTAAGCGGTGTTCTCATATTTCTATGGGAGTGGTAATCCTTCTTGATCATCAAGATTGTCATCCCAATTCTTTCCAACCGGCGTGCTTCTCTTCAAGGGATTCGATCATTTCAACATCCGCAAGATCAATTCTAAGTTTTCTCAACGGTGTTTGTTTCATCCGTCCCCAAGTTGCCTTTGTTTTCCCGCCCTCCCACCCTTTTCTTCAAGGACTCATTTATTTTAATCAAGTATCCATTTATTCATGTGAAGTCACTTCACTCTTTTCAATCAATGTTCTGATCCAGTGTTTTCCCAAGAAGATGCTCAACAGTTTTAAGTTCATCATCCTCCATTGTTGTTTCTTCTCCGGTGGATCCAATTCAAGCTTTCAGTGTTGATCATATCCCTTTCCTCGTTTCAAATAATTTTTCATACCGGTGCACCTCTCAATCACTCACCTCTTGCTATTCATTTGTTCTGGAGTGCTGAAGATATCTCGAAAGACTTGTGTTTCCATTCTCAATTCGTTCAAGATATTTCATGGTTGTTATCTCATTCAAGTCATTTAATTCAACCGGTGCAATCCCCCCTTTCAATCAATTGTTCAACGATGTTTCTTTCGAGTGGGCCCTAACCCACAGGTCTTTTCCCAGGATCTTACCTGACTCTTCTAATCCCCCCGGAGCCATTCTCAAATTCATTTCCATGTTTGACGTAAGAATGAATTATCATCAGTCATATGTCTTTCTCCAAGATCTTTCAAATTCTTTTCATCCTTGGCTCAACCCCCTTCGCTTTTCATTCTCCCGGAGTATCTCAACAATTGTCATGGTGGTTCTCATCATCATTCTCAACATTTGAAGACCGAAGAAGAGTTTTACTCCAAATCTTATCCGTTTCTCTCAAAGATTCGTGGTTCTAGCTTGATGCCATCCTCTCATAATTGTTTTCGATTGTGAGAATTGTTTTCATCTGTCCGGAGCATTTCAGGAGTTGCTTCCTTTCTTGATAATCCGAATGCCATCATTTCTGAATATTATTCATTCTCAGCTTTCAACTCTCGTTCTGGAATTCTTCCGATGCATCGTTCAAATACCCCCTAATCAGTTCATGATCTCTTCGTTCTCTTGTATCAAATTCCCTCAAGTATCTTCGTTCATTCTCAATTCTTACAGTGGTTCGTTCCAGATTTCTCTTCCTTCATTATCGTATCAATTCATTCGTTCTTTCGTTGTTTCCAATCCTACCGGTGGTTCGTTGAAGACCTTCCCAAGTTTATGCTATATCTCTCTTAATTCTTTCTACGAGAATAAGTAGTATGCCAAATCCGTTGCTTGTCATCAATTTAAATTGGTGAAGGATAGGCATGACATAATTCTTATTCTTGTTTCATCCAAGTGATTAATTCCTTCTTCCGGAGATTGTTCATGATGAAGTAATTCTCGGTTCTAGTGTTTCACCTTTTCTTTTTCCGGAGTTCCAAGTTCTCTCGGTTATATCATCGCAAAGCTCCATCTAAATCATTGCAAGGCTTCACCTTGTGTTTCCAACTTCTCTTTCTTTCTATCATCCTTTTATTACCGGAGTTCTTCTTGGAAGATCTACATGATGGTTCATCAAGGATTTCTTTCATTCACATTTTGTTCTTCAAGATTTCTCTTGAAGTTATGATCCGTCAAGCTATACTCAAAATTAAACATTGTGCTCAACACATGTTTTGTTTTGAGGCGTTCAAGCATTCTTCATCTTGCATTCCAAAGTGCAATTCTTCCTACCTTATCTTTTGAGATGGTGTTATATCATTCTTGACAGTTTCCCTTCAAGTTTTATGATTCACAAGTTGTCAAGAATGAGATATTGTGAAACCATCATTTTCTCATCGATCATGAATTGTTTCAATCCATATTAATCTCTTCGTTGGAGTTATCTTGTGTCATATTTCACCTAAAGCCTTCCATTGGGAATGTTGCTATTTGTGGTGCTTATCATTGATCCAAACTTTCTCCATATCCTTCTCGGTGAAAGAGGTTTTTTTCATCTCTTCGTTGATCTCAAACAAGCAATTGTTTTTCGTTAGTGGCAGAATGTCATCTCATAGTCTTGCGATGTTCCATAAGCCCACTACAAGCTTATTCTTTTCGTTGTTGGTTTTCCAACAACTCCATTCAATTCTTCTTTCCAAGGGTTCTTTCCAAGTTCTTTTGTGGCAGAAGTTGGCATTTTCTCCTCCATCTGTTATTCCAATGATCTATCTTCTATTTTTTCTTCTGGAGGCATGGTGATGTTGCTCTCTTTACTCATCATCTCGAATTGTGAGGATCGTGTTCTTTTCATGCGTATCCATTTAACCGGAGTGTCGTGTCCTCTTTTCAAATTCTTTTCATCTTATCAAGTCTTGCATCTCTTTTCAACCGGAGTGCTGTCCGAATTTGATCGTCCTTGTTCCTTGTTTATCTCGTTTCAACCGGAGTGGTTCAAATTCCTTTTTGTCCATTGTACTCGTCATTCATGTCTTTGCAACCTTCAAGTTCTCGTAATGTTCCTTGTTCCTCTTTTCTAACAGATTGTTTGCAATCTTGTTCATCTTCGTTGTTTTCTTTCTTTCATATTGCTCAACCTCTCAAGGTTCGTGGTTTCACTCATTTGTCGAAGCAGCAACTTAGTTTACCTCTTCTCTTCCTCTTCCATTTCCCTCCGGTGCCATCCTAGATCTCGGGACAAGATCCTCTCGTAGTGGTGGAGTGTTGTAACGCCCCGGATACAACTTTCCATATTCGTAACTCCGACTCTTGCCTTTTCCGGAGATGCTATATGATACTTCCTTCGTGGTTGGGTTTTTGTCGTTTGTTTTGCATTTTGTTCTTGTTATGCATCTCATCTCATATCATCATGCGCATTGCATCGGCATCGTTTTCATAAAACTTGCATCCGTTCGTGTTCCGCCGGTTCTCTCCGTTGTCCATTCCGAGTCCAGACCACACTCGCACGCGTCCGCGGCACCTCCGAAATATTATTATATAAGTGGCATAAAAATGTTCTCGGAATGGGTTGCTACTTGTCGTGTGGTCTTATTATAGTGTAGACAGGCCGCCTGCCAAGTTTCGTCGCGTTTGGAGTTCATTTGACTGCCCAACCGTTAGATATGTAACCGCGATATAGTCGGTTTATTCGTCGGACGTTTCGGTCTCTGAAACTGCCACAGGGCCGCACCTCTTCTCTCTTCTCTCAGCCCAAGGCCTTCTAACCACAGCCCACCTGCAGCCACCTAGTCCCCCTCTCTGTCCGGAGCGCACGATCACGATCCGAGGGTCCGAAAAGCCCCCAAAACCCCCAACCCTAGCCTCTTTTGCTATATAAAGACCCCCCCCCTCTCCATTTTTGGACAACCTACCCCTTTCCTAACCCCAGCCGCAGCAATCCCCCATCCTCCTCAGGATCTCCGCCGCCTCCCACCTCCATTTCCGCGCCCCCCAGCCTCCTCCCGCCACTTGGCGCCGCCGCCACCACTTCCCAGCCAACCAACGGCCGCCACATCGCCTCCACCACCGCCACGGCCAATCAGAGGCCTCCACGCGGCATCCCTGCGTCGCCCCGCGCCTCTCCCCACGCTCCCCGCGCTGCCAGGCCCGTCCCAGGCCCGCCAAGCCCATCTGGGCCTGAGGCGCCCCAGCCTCCCGCGCCCGAGCTGCTCGTTCGCCTCGCCGCCGCCCGATGCGCCGCCGGCCGCCGCGCACCTCCGCCTCAGCCTCGTCCCTCCGCCCGAAGCGCCCTGCCAGGTCGCATCGCCCTCACCATCTGTCTCCATCTCTCCTCGCCCGGCCTCACTTTCTCTCTCTCCCCGCAGGTCGCCGCTGCAATGTTCCCCGGTGCCGTCCAGCCCCGCCGCCGCCGGGAATGAGCTCCCTGGGTCCAGATCCGGCCGGGACCGCCGCCCCATGGCCTCCTCCGCCCTCCGCTGCTGCCTCGCCGCCGGAGTCCTCAGCGCCGCCGCGCCTGCTGCCTGTTCCCCTGCTTCACGAACGAGACGGCGACGAGCTCGCTCGCCTGCGCGTTGACCTCGGCCCCATGGGCCACGGTCCAACTCCCTCCAGGGCCAGCCAGCCAGCCTCCTCCAGATCCGACCGGGCCACGGCCCATGGGTGAGCTCCCCACAACCCCTCCTGTTCAGCCCGCAGTGCAGCAGTTTCGGCTCGTTGCTATTTTTTCCCTGTCCAGCGATTTTAACATTATCCGTAGAATTAACAGCTTTACAGAAAACCCCCTGATATTCATGCATTTAAAAACTCACAAATGGTGCATCGGATTAAAATGATTTATACATGTAAAATGCTCAGAAAATTGTGTAGATTAATAATATGCCACTTTCATCTATGTTAAAAATGTTTAACATCTGTTTGTGTTTATTTTGCATAATGCCATGCTAAAATGCTTTATTTCATAACTAAATAACCGTAGCTCCATTTTAAATAAACTTTATATGTAAATGGGGTGGAAAATGCCTAGTTTAACATGGTGCACTTTATTTTCCTGTTTAACAACATAAAATATGGTTCAGGACAGAACAGTACCAAATTCATTTTATGCACATGGGGCTTTTCCGGACTTGTTGTTTGTTAGTTCCGGCCTCATTTAAATTTGCCTAGATAGGTAGTTTCATTATGCTTTACCTCTTGCCATGTTTAACAACATTTAATATTGTTTGGTAGCTTAAACGAGATCAACTAAATAACTCGATGTGGTGTTTCGTCAATATGCAACTCGTTGCATATTGAGCTCCATTTAACTTGTAGTATTGTTTGTTGCAAATTGCCATGCCATGCCTCATTAAACTGGTCATGCATCATACTTGTGTGCGCATCATGCCATGCTTATCCTTGTTGGTTTACCATGTTGTTTGTTTCTTTCCGGTGTTGCTTCTTAGTTCCGGTAACGTTGCGTTCGTGAGGATTCGTTCGACTGCTCCCGTTCGTCTTCTTCATGGACTCATTCTTCTTCCTTGCGGGATTTCAGGCAAGATGACCGCTACCCTGGATCTCAATACTATCATTGCTATGCTAGTTGATACGTTCTATCGCTATGCTGCACTACCTATCACTTGTTCTTCAAGCCATCCCAAATTGCCATGAACCACTAACCTTTGACACCCTTCCTAGCAAACCGTTGCTTGGCTATGTTACCGCTTTGCTCAGCCCCTCTTATAGCGTTGCTAGTTGCAGGTGAAGTTGAAGATTTCTCCATGGTGGACAGGATTTTGGTTGGGATATCACAATATCTCTTATATTATTAATGCATCTATATATTTGGTAAAGGGTGGAAGGCTCGGCCTTATGCCTGGTGTTTTGTTCCACTCTTGCCGCCCTAGTTTCCATCATACCGGTGTTATGTTCCCGGATTTTGCGTTCCTTACGTGGTCGGGTGATTTATGGGACCCCCTTGACAGTTCGCTTTGAATAAAACTCCTCCAGCAAGGCCCAACGTTGGTTTTACCATTTGCCTCACCACCACCTATATTTCCCTTGGGAGTAATTAACCCAAGGGTCATCTTTATTACAGCCCCCCCGGGCCAGTGCTTGTCTAAGTGTTGGTCCGAACCAGAGCCACTTGCAGCGCCACCTCGGGGAAACTCGAGGGCTGGTTTTAGTTGTACGTAGTGTTCATCCGGTGTTGCCCTGAGAACGAGATATGTGCAGCTCCTATCGGGATTGTCGGCGCATCGGGCGGTCTTGCTGGTCTTGTTTTACCATTGTCGAAATGTCTTGTAAACCGGGATTCCGAGTCTGATCGGGTCTTCCTGGGAGAAGGTCTATTCCTTCGTTGATCGCGAGAGCTTGTCATGGGCTAAGTTGGGACACCCCTGCAG
Organism: Triticum dicoccoides; assembly: GCF_002162155.2. NCBI lineage: Eukaryota > Viridiplantae > Streptophyta > Magnoliopsida > Poales > Poaceae > Triticum > Triticum dicoccoides. Next base: position 462,115,916 of record NC_041393.1, read on the forward strand.
GGTATAATCTTTCGAAAGCCGTGCCTGCGGTTATTGGCAGATGGGAATTTGTTAATGTCCGGTTGTAGATAACTTGACACAAGATCCGAATTAAAACGCATCAACCGTGTGTGTAGCCGTGATGGTCTCTTTTCGGCGGAGTCCGGGAAGTGAACACGGTCTTTGGGTTATGTTTGACGTAAGTAGGAGTTCAGGATCACTTCTTGATCATTGCTAGCTTCACGACCGTTCTGCTTGCTCTCTTCTCGCTCTTATTTGCGTATGTTAGCCACCATATATGCTTAGTCGCTGCTGCAACCTCACCACTTTATCCCTTCCTTTCCCTTTAAGCTTTGCTAGTCTTGATACCCATGGTGATGGGATTGCTGAGTCCTCGTGGCTCACAGATTACTACAACAACAGTTGCAGGTACAGGTTGTGCGATGATCATGACGCGAGAGCGATGCTTGCTTGCGTTGACTTCTTCTTCCGCTTCTTCGATCAGGGGATAGGTTCCAGGTCGGCAGCCTGGGCTAGCAGGGTGGATGTCGTTTGAGTTTCTGTTTGTGATTCATCCGTAGACGGATGATGCTATTATGTATTGTGATGTTGTATTCGTGTGGCATTGTATGCCTTATGTATGTATCCCCATCTATTATGTAATGTTGATGTAATGATATCCACCTTGCAAAAGCGTTTCAATATGCGGGTCTATCCTTGGTGGGACCTTCGAGTTCCTTTTGGATAGGGTCGCATATTGGGCGTGATAGGTTTATCCTGGATGGGGTGTTAGTGTTCCATGAAGTCCTTCACAAAGTCCGTTCCAAGCACCAACGGGTGATCTTCCTGAAGCTTGACTTTCATAAAGCCTATGACATTGTTCATTGGCCCTTCATTTGGGAAGTCCTGCTCTACAAGGCCTTTGATGATCATTGGGTGACCAGATTATGCAACTGGTCACCTGTGGTCGGACTGGTTAACATTAATGGTGAGATCGGTCCATACTTCCCCACCTTCTGTGGGGTACGCCAGGGTGACCCATTCTCCCCGTTCCTATTTAACATGGTGGTCGATGCCCTTGCCGTCATCCTAGATAAGGCCAAATCTGCTGGCCATATCCATGGTGTAGTTCCCCACCTGGTAGGAGGGGGAGGGGTCTCCCTCCTACAATACACAGATGACACCATAGTAATGGTGGAGGTCTCTGCATCTGACATCGCTAACCTGAAGTTTGTCCTCCTCTGCTTCCAACAAATGTCCGGGCTCACGATCAACTTCGACAAGAGCGAAGTGATGATTCTGGGCTACTCCCCTGAGGAAGCCCAAGCCATGGCCGACCGGCTAAACTGTCGGCTGGGTACTTTCCCCACCTCTTACTTGAAGATACCCATTGGTGACTCGAGACTGACCGTGGCCGACCTCCGCCCGGCGGTGACTTGAATGCAGCATCGGGTGGAGCCGTGGAAGGGTAGGTGGCTCTCGAAGGCTTCCAGGGTGATCCTCATCAACTCCTCACTGTCTAGCTTCCTATGGTTCCTCATGAGCTTTTATAGCCTTCATGAGACCCTGCATCAGGAGATAGGCAAGTACCAGTCCAGGTTTTTTTGGGCGAGCGAGGGCGAGAAGCAGAAATACCATATGGTGAGTTGGCCTGACATCTGCAAGCCCAAGGACCAGGGAGGTCTTGGGATCTTGTCTTCTCGACACATGAACATCGCTCTCCTGAACCCACTGGCTCCAGAGAATCGCCAATGGGGATGGGGACTCTGGCTAACCATCATCCGGAATAAATACCTTCGTGGTCAACCTCTAGCCTTCTGCCAGCGCTTCGGTGGCTCCCAGTTCTGGCAGGCTATAATCCAGCTACTTCTCGTCCTCCGAATTGGCACATCCATTTCGGTTGGCTCCGGTTCCGCAATGTTGTTCTGGTTCGATCGTTGGGTGGGGGACTCTCCCCTGGTCGCCCGATTCCCAAAATTATTCTCCATCGCGGTTGACCCTCGGGTCTTCGTCAAGACGACCCTTATTGACTTAGGGCGGCTAACTTTTTGATGCCCCTTCTCCCCCCAAGAGATGGCCGCCTGGGACTCCCTCCTCCAGGACATCGCTCTTCTACCGATTGACATGGAGGGTGCTCTTGACTCCCTATCTTGGCGGCTGGAGTCCACCAGCCGCCTCTGCACAAAATCCTTATACTCGGCCATCGCCCCTTCGCCGGCCCCTGAGTCATTTAGCCTGATCTAGGACATCTAACTCCCTCCAAAGATCCGAATCTTCATGTGGCAGTGGATTCGAGGATGCCTCCCCTCTAGCCTGGAGGTCCTCAAGCGTAAAGGAAATATGCCCTAGAGGCAATAATAAAGTTGTTATTTCATATTTCCTTATTTCATGATAAATGTTTATTATTCATGCTAGAATTGTATTAACCGGAAACTTGATACATGTGTGGATACATAGACAAAATATTGTGTCCCTAGTAAGCCTCTACTAGACTAGCTCATTGATCAAAGATGGTTAAGTTTCCTAATGATACGTCCATTTTGCATCATGCTTTTATGTCAATATTTATTGCATTATGGGTTGTTATTTCACGTTATGTCACGATACTTATGGCTATTATCTCTTATTTTACAAGGTTTGCATGAAGAGGGAGAATGCCGGTAGTTGGAATTCTGGGCTGGAAAAGGAGCAAATATTGAAGGACTATTCTGCGCAACTCCAAAAGTCCTGAAACCCATGGAATACCTTAAAATCAATAAAGAAAAATCGTCGCCAAAGATGAAGGCCAGGGGGCCCACACCCTGCTCACGAGGGTGGGGGGCGCCCCCTCCCCCTGGGCGCCCCTCCCCTACCTCGTGGGCCCCCTGGTGGCTCTCTGACGTCCATCTTCTCCTATATGAAGTCTTTCGATGAGAAAAAAATAAAGAGAGAACCTTTCAGGACGAGACTCCGCTGCCATGAGGCGGAACCTTGGCGGAACCAATCTAGGGCTCCGGCAGAGCTGTTCTGCCGGGGACACTTCCCTCCGGGAGGGGGAAATCATCACCATCGTCATCACCAACACTCCTCTCATCGGGAGAGGGCAATCTCCATCAACATCTTCATCAGCACCATCTCATCTCCAAACCCTAGTTCATCTCTTGTATCCAATTCTTGTCTCCAAGTCCGGGATTGGTGCTAGTAGGTTGCTAGTAGTGTTGATTACTCCTTGTAGTTGATGCTAGTTGGTTTATTTGGTGGAAGATCATATGTTCAGATCCTTTATGCACATTATTACCCCTCTGATTTTGAACATGAATATGCTTTGTGAGTAGTTATGTTTGTCCTGAGGACAAGGGAGAAGTCTTGCTATTAGTAGTCATGTGAATTTGGTATTCGTTCGATATTTTGATAAGATGTATGTTGTCTAACCTCTAGTGGTGTTATGTGAACGTCGACTACATAACACTTCACCATTATTTGGGCCTAGAGTAAGGCATTGGGAAGTAATAAGTAGATGATGGGTTGCTAGAGTGACAGAAGCTTAAACCCTAGTTTATGCGTTGCTTCGTAAGGGGCTGATTTGGATCCATACGTTTCATGCTATGGTTAGGTTTACCTTAATACTTTTGTTGTAGTTGCGGATGCTTGCAATAGAGGTTAATCATAAGTGGGATGCTTGTCCAAGTAAGGGTAGTACCCAAGCACCGGTCCACCCACATATCAAATTATCAAAGTACCGAACGCGAATCATATGAGCGTGATGAAAACTAGCTTGACGATATTCCCATGTGTCCTCGGGAGCGCTTTTCCTATTATAAGAGTTTGTCCAGGCTTGTCCTTTGCTACAAAGAGGATTGGGCCACCTTGCTGCACTTTATTTAATTTTGTTACTTGTTTCTCGTTACCATTTATCTTATCACAAAACTATCTGTTACCACTTATTTCAGTACTTGCAGAGAATACCTTGCTAAAAACCGCTTATCATTTCCTTCTGCTCCTCGTTGGGTTCGACACTCTTACTTATCGAAAGGACTACGATAGATCCCCTATACTTGTGGGTCATCACCTAACCATAGACATGTGTTGTCATTTGATAAACGGGATCACATCATTAAGAGAATGATGTGATGACAAGACCCATCCGTTAGCATAACATATTGATCGTTCAATTTTATTGCTATTGCTTTCTTCATGTCAAATACATATTCCTTCGACTATGAGATTATGCAACTCCCGGATACCGAAGGAATGCCTTGTGGGCTATCAAATGTCACAACATCACTGGGTGATTATAAAGATGCTCTACAGGTATGTCCGAAGGTGTTTGTTGGGTTGGCATAGATCGAGATTAGGATTTGTCACTCTGAGTATCGGAGAGGTATCTCCGGGCCCTCTCGGTAATATACATCATAAGAAGCCTTGCAATCAAAGTGACTAATGAGTTAGTTGCAGGATTATGTATTACAGAACGAGTAAAGAGACTTGCTGGTAACAAGATTGGACTAGGTATGAAGATACCGACGATCGAATCTCGGGCAAGTAACATACCGATGACAAAAGGAATAATGTATGTTGTCATAACGGTTCGACCAATAAAGATCTTCGTAGGATATGTGGGAGCCAATATGAGCATCCATGTTCTGCTATTGGTTATTGACCGGAGAGGTGTCTCGGTCATGTCTACATAGCTCTCAAACCCGTAGGGTCCGCACGCTTAAACGTTCGATGATGATATTGTATTATATGAGTTATTGATTTGGTGACCGAATGTTGTACTAGATGAGATCACGGACATAACGAGGAGTCTCTAAATGGTTGAGAGGTAAATATTGATATGTAGGACAATGGTATTCGGACACCGAAAGTGTTTCGGTAAGAACTGGTACTTATCGGGTCACTGGAAGGGGTTCTGGGCACCCCCGACAAAAGATATGGGCCATATGGGCCAAGAGGGGAAACGCACTAGCCACAAAGGGGCTGGTGTGCCCCCCATATGGGCTGGCCAAATTGGAGAAGTAAAGGGGAAGGAGGAAAGGAAAAAAGGGAATAGGATCCCCCCTTCCCCCTCTTCCCTTCCTACTCCGAATAGGAATAAGAGAGGGGGGTTGGCCGAATTGGGTGAGGACCCCAAGTAGGATTCCTCCTACTTGGGGTGCCCCCTTGGCTGCCTCTCCTCCCCTCCAACCTATATATATGTGGGGAGGGGGCACCTACAAGAGAGAGAAAACATCAATTGTTAGTCGTGTGCGGTGCCCCCCTCCATAGTTTACACCCCCGATCATATTCTTGCGGTGCTTAGGCGAATCCCTGCGCGGATCACTTCACCATCACCGTCACCACGCCGTTGTGCTGACGGAACTCATCTACTCCCTCGACATCTTGCTGGATCAAGAGGGCGAGGGACATCATCGAGCTGAACGTGTGCAGAACTCGGAGGTGACGTACATTTGGTACTTGATCGGTCGGAGCTAGAAGAAGTTCGACTACATCAACCGCATTGTCAAACGCTTCCGCTTACGGTCTACGAGGGTACGTAGACACACTCTCCCCCTCTCGTTGCTATGCATCTCCTAGATAGATCTTGCATGAGCGTAGGATTTTTTTGAAATTGCATGCTACGTTCCCCAACAGCGGCATCCGAGCCAGGTCTATGCGTAGATGATATGCACGTGTAGAACACAAAGAGTTGTGGGCGGTGATCGTCATACTGCTTACCACCAGTGTCTTATTTTGATTTGGTTTTATTGTTGGATTAAGCGGCCCGGACCAACCTTACATGACCACGTTCATGTGACCTGTTCCACCGACAGACGTGTAACTAGTTTTGCATCAAGGTGGCTGGCGGGTGTTTGTTTCTCCTACTTTAGTTGAATCAAATTTGACTACGGTCGGTCCTTGATGAAGGTTAAAACATCAAACTTGATAAATCACCGTTGTGGTTTTGATGCGTAGGTAAGAATGGTTCTTTCTAGAAGCCCGTAGCAGCCACGTAAAACTTGCAACAACAAAGTAGAGGACGTCTAGCTTGTTTTTGCAGGGCATGTTGTGATGTGATATGGTCAAGACATGATGTGATACACGTTATTGTATGAGATGACCATGTTTTGTAAAAGTTATTGGCAACCGACAGGAGCCTTATGGTTGTCTCTTTATTGTATGAAATGCAAACGCCATGTAATTGCTTTACTTTATCACTAAGCGGTAGTGATAGTTGTAGAAGCAATAGTTGGCAAGGCAACCACGACGCAATAATGGAGATTAAGGTGTCGAGCCGGTGACAATGGAGATCATGATGACGCTTTGGAGATGGAGATCAAAAGCACAAGATGATGATGGCCATATCATGTCACATATTTTGATTGCATATCTTTATGCATCTTATTTCGCTTAGGACGACAGTAGCATTATAAGATGATCCCTTAACTAAAATTTCAAGGTATAAGTGTTCTCCCTGAGTATGCACCGTTTGTGACAGTTCTTCGTGCTGAGATACCACATGATGATTGGCTGTGATACGCTATACGTTCACATACAACGGGTGCAAGACAGTTTTGCACATGCAGAATACTCGGGTTAAACTTGACGAGCAAAGGTCGAACATGAAACATATAATAGATATGATCAACATAGATATGTTCACCATTGATGACTACTCCATCTCACGTGATGATTGAACATGGTTTAGTTGATTTGGATCACTTATCATTTAGATGACTTGAGGGATGTCTATCTAAGTGGGAGTTCTTAAGTAATTTGTTTAATTGAACTTAATTTATCATGAACTTAGTCCTCATAGTATTTGCAAATTATGTTGTAGATCAATAGCTCGCGTTGCAGCTCCCCTATGTTTTTTGATATGTTCCTAGAGAAAACTAAGTTGAAAGATGATAGTAGCAGTGATGCGGACAGGGTCCGTGATCTGAGGATTATCCTCATTGTTGCATAGAAGAATTATGTCCTTAATGCACCACTAGGTGACACACCTATTGCAGGAGCAGATGCAGACGTCATGAATGTTTGGCAAGCTCGATATGATGACTACTTGATAGTTTAGTGCACCATGATTTATGGCGAAAATGTTTTGAACGCCACAGAGCATATGAGATGTTCCAAGAGCTGAAAACGGTTTTTCAGACTCATGCCATGTCGAGAGGTGGGAAACCTCTGCCAAGTACTTTGCCTACAAGATGGAAGAGAATAGCTCAGCTAGTAAGCATGTGCTCAGAATGTCTTGGTACTACAGTCGCTTGAATCAAGTGGGAGTTAATCTTCTAGATAAGATAGTGATTGACAGAGTTCTCTAGTCGCTATCACCAAGCTAATAGAACTTTGTGATGAACTATAATGTGCAAGGGATAACGAAAAAGATTCTCGAGCTCTTCGCGATGCTGAAATCAGCGAAGGTAGAAATCAAGAAAGAGCATCAAATGTTGATGGTTAACAAGACCACTAGTTTCAAGAAAAAGGGCAAAGGAAAAGAAAGGGAACTTCAAGAAGAATGACAAGCAAGTTGCCACTCCCGTGAAGAAGCCCAAAGCTAGACCTAAGCCTGAAACTGAGTGATTCTACTGCAAAGGGAATGGTCACTATAATCGGAACTACCCTAAATACTTGGTGGATAAGAAGGATGGCAAAGTGAACAAAGGTATAATTGATATGCATGTTATTGATGTGTACTTTACTAGTGTTCATAGTAACCCCTGGGTATTTGATATTGGTTCAGTTGCTAAGATTAGTAACTTCATGAGTTGCAAAAATGAACAGAGACTAGTTAAGGGCGAGGTGATGATGTGTGTTGGAAGTGATTCCAAGGTTGATAAGATCACCATCGTACACTCCTTCTACCTTCGGGATTAGTGTTGAACCTAGATAAATGTTATTTGGTGTTTGCGTTGAGCATGAATACGATTAGATCATGTTTATTGCAATACAGTTATTCATTTAAGTTAGAGAATAATTGTTATTCCATTTACATAAATAAAATCTTCTATGGTCATACACCCAATGCGAATGGTTTATTGAATCTCGATCGTAGTGATACACATATTCATAATATTGATGCCAAAAGATGTAAAGTTGATAATGATAGTGCAACATACTTGTGGCACTGCCGTTTAGGTCATATTGGTATAAAGCACATAAAGGAACTCTATGCTTATGGGCTTTTGGAATCGCTTGATTATGAATCATTTTATACTTGCGAACCATGCCTCATGGGCAAGATGACAAAAACTACGTTCTCTAGAACAATGGAGCAAGCAAATGAATTATTTGAAATAATACATATCGATGTATGCGGTCCGATGAGTGTTGAGGCACGCGATAGGTATCATTATTTTCTGACCTCCGCAAATGATATGAGCAGATATGGGTATATCTACTTAACGAAACACAAGTCTGAAACATTTGAGAACTTCAAAGAATTTCAGAGTGAAGTGGAGAATCATCATAACAAGAAAATAAAGCTTCTACGATCTGGTCACGGAGGCGAATATTTGAGTTACGAGTTTGGTCTTCATTGAAAACAATTTGGAATAGTTTCACAACTCACGCCACATGGAACACCACAACGTAATGGTGTGTTCGAACGTCGTAACCATACTTTATTAGATATGGTGCGATCTATGATGTCTCTTACCGATTTACCATTATCGTTTTGGGGTTATGCATTAGAGAAAGTTGCATTCACGGTAAATAGGGCACCGTCTAAATCCGTTGAGACGGCACCGTATGAACTGTGGTTTGGCAAGAAACAAAAGCTGTCATTTCTTAAAGTTTGGGGTTGCGATACTTATGTCAAAAGGCTTCAGCCTAATAAGATCAAACCCAAATCGGAGAAGTGCGTCTTCATAGGATACCCTAAGGAAACAATTGGGTACACCTTCCATCATAGATCCAAAGGCAAGATCTTTGTTGCTGAGAATGAGTCCTTTCTAGAGAAGGAGTTTCTCTCGAAAGAAGTGAGTGGGAGGAAAGTAGAACTTGATGAGGTAACTATACCTTCTCTCGAATTGGAAAGTAGTACATCAGAGAAAATTGTTCCCGTGATGCCTACACCAACTAGAGAGGAAGCTAATGATGATGATCATGAAACTTCAGATCAAGTTACTACCAAACCTCGTAGGTCAACCAGAACACGATCAACACTAGAGTGGTACAGTAATCCTGTTCTGGAAGTCATGTTACTAGACCATGGCGAACCTACGAACTATGAAGAAGCTATGATGAGCCCAGATTATGATAAATGGCTTGAGGCCATGAAATATGAGATAGGATCCATGTATGATAACAAAGTGTGGACTTTGGTGGACTTGCCCGATGATCGGCAATCATAGAGAATAAATGGATCTTCAAGAAGAAGACTGACGCTGATGGTAATGTTACTGTCTACAAAGCTCGACTTGTCGCAAAAGGTTTTCAACAAGTTCAAGGGGTTGACTATGATGAGACTTTTTCAACCGTAGCGATGCTTAAGTCCTTCTGAATCATGTTAGCAATTGCCACATTTTATGAAATCTGGCAAATGGATGTCAAAATTGCATTCCTTAAATGGATATCTCTAAGAAGAGCTGTATATAATGCAACCAGAAGGTTTTGTCGATCCTAAAGGTGCTAACAAGGTGTGCAAGCTCCAGCGATCCATCTATGGACTAGTGCAAGCTTCTCGGAGTTGGAATATACGCTTTGATGAGGTGATCAAAGCATATGGTTTTATACAGACTTATGGTGAAGCCTGTATTTACAAGAAAGTGAGTGGGAGCTCTCTAGCATTTCTGATATTATATGTGGATGGCATACTGTTGATTGGAAATGATATAAAATTTCTGGATAGCATAAAAGGATACTTGAATAAAAAATTCAATGAAAGACCTCGATGAAGTTGCTTACATATTGGGCATCAAGATCTATAGAGACAGATCAAGACGCTTGATAAGACTTTCAATGAGAACATACCTTGACAAGATTTTGAAGGAGTTCAAAATGAATCAGCCAAAGAAGGAGTTCTTGCCTGTATTGTAAGGTGTGAAGTTGAGTAAAGACTCAAAACCCGATCACGACAGAAGATAAAGAGAGAACGAAAGTCATTCCTTATGCCTCAGCCATAGGTTCTATAAAGTATGCCATATTGTGGACCAACCCTATTGTGTACCTTGCCATGAGTTTGGCAAGGGGGTACAATAGTGATCCAGGAATAGTTCACTGGAAAGCGGTCAAAATTTTCCTTAGTTACCTTAAAGAGAACTAAGGAAATGTTTTTCGGTTATGGAGGTGATAAAGAGTTCGTCGTAAAGGGTTACGTCGATGCAAGCTTTAATGCTGATCCAGATGACTCGGAGTCTTAATTTGGATACATATTTAAAGTGGGAGCAATTAGCTAGAGTAGCTCCATGTAGAGCTTTGTAGACATAGAAATTTGCAAAAGACATACGGATCTGAATGTGACAGATCCGTTGACTAAACTTCTCCCACAAGCAAAACATGATCACACCTTAGTACTCTCTGGGTGCTAATCACATAGCAATGTGAACTAGATTATTAACTCTAGTAAACCCTTTGGGTGTTGGTCACATGGCGATGTGAACTATGGGCGTTAATCACATAAAGATGTGAACTATTGGTGTTAAATCACATGGCGATGTGAACTAGATTATTGACTCTAGTGCAAGTGGGAGACTGGAGGAAATATGCCCTAGAGGCAATAATAAAGTTATTATTTTATATTTCCTTATTTCATGATAAATGTTTATTATTCATGCTAGAATTGTATTAACCGGAAACTTGATACATGTGTGGATACATAGACAAAATACTGTGTCCCTAGTAAGCCTCTACTAGAGTAGCTCGTTGATCAAAGATGGTTAAGTTTCCTAACCATAGACATGTGTTGTCATTTGATAAACGGGATCACATCATTAGGAGAATGATGTGATGGACAAGACCCATCCGTTAGCATAGCATATTGATCATTCAGTTATATTGCTATTGCTTTCTTCGTGTCAAATACATATTCCTTCGACTGTTGAGATTATGCAACTCCCGGATACCCGAGGAATGCCTTGTGGGCTATAAAATGTCACAACGTCACTGGGTGATTATAAAGATGCTCTACATGTATCTCTGAAGGTGTTTGTTGGGTTGGCATAGATCAAGATTAGGATTTGTCACTCCGAGTATCGGAGAGGTATCTCTAGGCCCTCTCGGTAATACACATCATAAGAAGCCTTGCAAGCAAAGTGACTAATGAGTTAGTTGCAGGATGATGTATTATGGAACGAGTAAAGAGACTTGCTGGTAACAAGATTGAACTAGGTATGAAGATACCGACGATCGAATCTCGGGCAAGTAACATACCGATGAAAAAAGGAATAACGTATGTTGTCATAACGGTTCGACCGATAAAGATATTTGTAGAGTATGTGGGAGCCAATATGAGCATCTAGGTTCCGCTATTTGTTATTGGCTGGAGAGGTGTCTCAGTCATGTCTACATAGTTCTCAAACCCGTAGGGTCCGCATGCTTAAACGTTTGATGAAGATATTGTATTATACGAGTTATGTGATTTGGTGACCGAATGTTGTCCCAGATGATATCACGGACATGACGAGGAGTCTTGAAATGGTTGAGAGGTAAATATTGATATATAGGACGATGGTATTCGGACACCGGAAGTGTTTTAGGAAGAACCGGGTACGTATCGGGTCATCGGAAGGGGTTCCGGGCACCCCTGGCAAAAGATATGGGCCTTATGGGCCAAGAGGGGAAACACACCAGCCACAAAGGGGCTGGTGCGCCCCCCCCCCCCCCCCATATGGGCTGGCCAAATTGGAGAAGGAAAGGAGAAGGAGGAAGGGAAAAGGGGAATAGGATTCCCCCTCCCCCCTCTTCCCTTCCTACTCCGAATAGGAATAGGAGAGGGGGGTTGGCTGAATTGGGAGAGGACCTCAAGTAGGATTCCTCCTACTTGGGGGTGCCCCCTTGGCTGCCTCTCCTCCCCTCCAACCTATATATATATATATGTGGGGAGGGGGCACCTACAAGAGAGAGACAACATCAATTGTTAGCCGTGTGCGGTGCCCCCTCCACAGTTTACACCCTTGGTCATATGCTCGCTGTGCTTAGGTGAAGCCCTGCGCGGATCACTTCACCATCACCATCACCATGCGATTGTGCTGACGGAACTCATCTACTTCCTCGACATCTTGATGGATCAAGAGGGCGAAGGACGTCATCGAGCTGAACGTGTGCAGAACTCGGAGGTGCCGTACGTTCGGTACTTGATCGGTCGGAGCTAGAAGAAGTTCAACTACATCAACCGCGTTGTCAAACGCTTCCGCTTACGGTCTACGAGGGTACATAGACACACTCTCCCCCTCTCGTTGCTATGCATCTCCTAGATAGATCTTGCGTGAGCGTAGGAATTTTTTTGAAATTGCATGCTATGTTCCCCAATAGTAATGGCCAAGAGATGGGATGCCCCCTCTGCGGCACGATGGAGGATGCTAATCACATCTTCTTCTCCTGCTCTACAACCCAATTCGTGTGGTCTTGCTTCCGCGAGACGATCGATGGACATTGGTGTAACACCAACTTCCCAGACCTGTTAGTCGAAATCCAAGCCCCCGTCCCCGGAACCGCTACATTAGGTGGCTGTGTGTTGGGGTCCTTGCCTGGACGCTTTGGACCATGCGCAACAAGCTTGTCATTCAAAAAGTTCCTCTTTGACGTGCGGCTGACGCAATCTTTAAACTGTGTGGTTACCTGTAGCTTTGGTGGCCGCTTAGCCGCACCCAGGACGACTGGGACGCCATCGACACCCTCCTCACCGACCTTCGTGCGACGGCCTTCCGCGTGGCGCATCCACTACCGCCCCTCCACCGGAGCCCGATTAGGCCGGCTGTTTCGAGCGGCTGTGCGTGTGTGTGTGCTCTTTTGCTTCCAGGGCTTGTTGAGTTGTGCCCTCAGCATTAACCTCATTTGATACTATGTATGTGTGTGGACCTTGCGTGTGTGTGCATTGTGAACCTTGTTGGATGCTTGGCTTGGGCGGTTTGCTTTTATATATAAAGCGGGGCGAAAGCCTTTTTTGGCAAAACTTAGTTTGCCATATCCAAGCCTAAAAAAGAATTATCTTTCATTTCATTTTTTATTTGCATATAATGAAATTTTGTGCTTCTCTTTGGCATTGATTTTTAACAAACTTGGCAAGATCAACATCAAACACTTGAAACTTGTTAGTTCATATATATAATGGTAAAATTTACATGATAGTTCATGTGCATAGCAAACATTTTTAGACCATGAAAAGTGTCGAGAAGAGGAATTTTCGTACATTACTTGAGTACATACATAGATAGGCACTACGTTGGCCTTCAAGATCTGAGGGGTGGCTAGTTAGAGTTGGAGCTCAACGGCTCATCAGCAGCCCATTCGCCCCGGAGCTCGGCCTCACGGGCGACACCGATGCACGCTTACCGGAAGGCATGGTGCAACACGTGTTGCTCACGCTGATTGCGGTGGCATGGTCGCGGATGTCTAGTGACGATGGCGTATGTGGATGTCTTTCTCCTCCTTGAAGGCATTGTCGATGAGTTCGCCTCTACTGTAGATCATGGTTATGTTGATCCAGTATGGTGATGGTGGTTTTTAGGATGGACGGGTCCCCTCACATGGTGTTCAATGGAGTTGTTGTGTGAGTTACTATGGGTGCAAGATTTGCCCCAATAGGAGGAATTTTTTAAGAGCTTCGTTCACACCTGCTCTAGGTCTTGTTGGGCCTTGTTAGTTGGTTGAGTTTGGTGGTGGAGTCTAGTTTCGAGTCAGGGATTGCATGATCCTTGATGGGGTTTAAGCAATGTATGGTTGTCCTCTGATCAATTAATCATTAGGTTTTATGTTTTTTTCTTATAGACTAGGCCATTGGTTCTTCATTAAATTACAAGAGCACTTGGCCCTCTCGACTAGGTTTTGTAACAAAAAGTTGTCAATTTAAGGTATTAAGCTACACTATCATAAAAATGGAAAAAAATAGAGAAAAACAATATACTTCATGGCACGTTCTCGATGCCTTGACTAGCAAATGGATGCAGTGGTGCAAGGGAGGTAGGAATCTGCATCCGGTTGCATAATTGCTGCTCTAATGATTGTTGATATATAATAGTTGTTGGGTTTGTGTGTGTAGAAATTTACATCAGGTAATACTTTCACTCGTGTTTATACACCAAGGTATCAGTAACTAGAGGCAGCATCCTTGGCCTCAGTTAAAAAGCATTGTCAAACTAGTTAATAAATACCTTGTGCCCCAATGTTTTCTAGTGTGGTTCTCAAGCTCACTAGATTCTAGTTTGCGAGAAGTTATGAACCTATAGTGTGTTTGGAAGTATTTAAGTATTTTAGGAATAATTTATAATTGAAAACAAAATTTTGTATAAAAGCAGCTTGGAGAGTTTATTATGCGGAGAAATCGAACCAGAGTTCATAAGTTCACTAGTAGCATCTCTCGAAGCAGTAGTGTCACATAAATAAAATATAGGTTTGTGTTACGACCAATAAACTTTCTCATGACAAAACATAGCAAACTAGAAGGGCTCGACGTGCTTCACTACGCTGCCGGTGTTATTAGGATTCCACACACGCACAAAAAGGTTCGACACACGTGGGAGACGATGGAGTGTGTTTTCTTATTTTATAATGTGGTGTTTTGGTAGGCCCTTTCCTGATGGTGTGATTTTGTGGTATCTGCTAATTGACCTACACGCATGTTGCACTGGTGGTTGCTTGTACTATATCAATGGGAATGTGTTGCATGTTAGTACTTCTCTTTTTAGACGATGTCAAATTGGTTGTCGTAGATTTGTTCACCCCGTCAAAATCTTGACCAAATTCAAAGTTGGACATCCCAGTTGACCGAGAGAGCTTCAAACTTGGAGAGTATAATGAATTTAAAGATGTTGGATCATGTTATAAAGGCGGTAAATTCATAGTTTTAATAGACTGACATATGTCTCATCTAATAACAGATACTTCACCTAGGGTGCCCGAAACCCTCGTGAATTCAAATCAAGTTTTTGCAATAGGCATGATGCTATGTGGGTGAAAGAATCCATATCACCACATTTCTGTTGCACTTTAAAGGCAAAAATCTCGTGTCCTTTTTGGAGGGTTATTTCCGGCCATATCTGACCCCTCCGACTGGGGAATTCAAATAAATCATTATCACCATCATTGGAGCATCAAGAGGAACATATTAATCCAAGTCATCTTCACCATCTCCATCAAGAATTTCATCACCCACACAACTGGTGTAAATCAAAATTATCGTCATTACTTGTCAGTGTTAAATTGATTAGAGTTTCAGGTTGTCATATTTATCATCACACATTTCTTTATGTTCAACTTGTTTTATTTGTTTCCTTTGTTTTTTGGGCCGGATGGTGTACTATCTTGGTTTGGCTGCATTTGTTTACTTTATTATTATTATTACCTTGAAATTCCAACATCACAAATCACTTCATCACAACACCTTTCATCACTTGGAGTGAAGGATTGATATTTTTATACTTACCAATGCCTTCCGCTCATTGCGGGATCGATATCTTTACTTATTAAAAATATCACTGTTGAACCCGTACACTTGTTTGACATCACTTGGTCGCTTTGACACATAGCTACACCACATAGGACGCCATGTTCCTACACCCAATGTTCCCTTCCTTTGAATATTCCTCTTTGTGCAATCTCTTTCTTTTATCTTTGAAGTTTCATGCGTGGAAGGCATAAAAAAGAGGAGAATATGCTACCTTTAGAAGATTTCAGTGAGTTAGTCTATAAAAGTAGTGGGTTTTATATAAATTTAACAAAAAATGACGAGAGTTGAAGCCCACCAACAACTGAGGTTGTCACTTTGATGTTCAATCTTCCATGCGTGAAGTTCCCCGCAAAGAGCACTACCATGTAGAAAGATGGTCTGGATACCCCCAACATGTTTCACTGTGTAATGTATAATAATTTGTTCAACTATTTTGATAAAAACGGCCGTCATTACTGGACCAACCAACTAAATAATTGTCAAAGGTGCGCAAATTTTGTTTTCTCTTTATGCCAACCGCACATGTTGACGCGTGTACTCATAATGGGCTGTCAAGCCACTATCACATACATGCCAACTTTGCCAATTTTGGTTTGCAGAATTTTTAAAACGCAATAATAGAAAAAACCACATGAATAGAGTCCGAATGAATCCTTATGAGAAAATCCTAAAGTTTTCAATCAATCTATGTACGCATCAAACGATAATCATAAAGAAGTCATAAAAAAATCAATGGAATATCTTTAAATCAAAAGAGGCCAAAAATGCTTAGGGCACATTCTTGATCGACAAAATTCACATAATAATAGGTTCAATTATACCAAGAAAGAAAAGAACCGGTTTCATCATTCATATCATTCTACACTATCTGTTTCTAAATATAAGACGTCTCAGAGGGTGCTTGGATACGTTTTAGTCCCATGACTAAAAGTAGTGGAACTAAAGCTTGCTAGTCTCACCCATGGTTGGATCCAAATACTAAAGAGACTAAAATCAAGTTAATGAGCATTTATTATCCTCCAAATCCTTCAATTCAGAACTCGCCTGTGTTAAAGGAGAGGAGTTAAATGAGGAGAAAGAGGACTAATCCACATTTTAGTAGGGGTACCCCTGACTAAAAAAATTTAGTCTCAAGACTAGTTTTAGCCCCTCTTTAGTTAGGGGTGCTTGAAACTTTAGCCTCTTAGGCCTCATTTGGTTGCAGTGTATCCCGGGGGATCCCAGCCTTTTCCCTGGGGGAGGAAGCCACGGGCCGACTTCGCCCTGGGCCGCCCAAGGCGCCATTTGGTAGCGCACTATCGGGAGGGACCCCCGCCCTTTCCACGGCCGTTCCCCGGGAGCAATTTCCTGATCTCAACAGGCCGGGCAGGAAATCCACGAGAAGCGATGAGCCGATGACGCTGACTCAGATCCTCCCGAGCTTCTCCGCGACTACCCGTCCCTTCAACCAGGAGCTTCTCACTCCGCCGCCGGCGCCCCCCCCCCTTCTACCCAGGTGTTGTACTTCCGCGAGATGGACTACCCTCGTGGCTCCTGTCTCCTCCGACGAACAACAACTAGACATCTAATCGAAAACTTAGCTCTCCGCTTCTTCAGTTTTTTGTTTCCCATTTTGGGCTTCCCAGGTCTACCGTCGACCAAATGAAGGTGCTGATCTTCCACAGGATGTCAGTTTGCATAAGATGATTTCATCCCGGAGGCTCTTCCCTGGGAATAGCTCCCCTAGCATCCAAATTAAGCCTTAAAGAGATTATTTTTAGTCAGACTAAAATAAGTCTTTGGATCCAAGCACCCTCTGGGCACTCCAATTTAATCTGCCAAATTGTTTTACCTCATAGGATTCCAATTCGGTCGGTTTTGATGGTTTGACGCGTCAATATTTGCCTGGCGCCGGTCTGGGAAAACCCACCCCAAAACCAACTCATCTCAACTGCGAAACAGAACTCGCCTTCTTCCTCTCCCCGATCCCCAATTCCCCAACACCTAACCCTAGCCCAAGAGCCGCCGGCGCGATGCTCCGCTCTCCCGGCCACTCCCCTCGCCAGCTCACCCCGTCGCCCTCCCCCGCCTCGTCCACCCCTCGCCCCGCCTCCCCCACCCCGTCCTCCGCCTCCGCCTCGGCGTCCACCCTCGCCACCACCTCCTCCAAGCGACGCCGCCCGGAGGTGCTCGACGAGGACAGCTACGTCGTCGCCATCGAGCGCATCATCGAGCGCGACTTCTTCCCCGACCTCCCGCGCCTCCGCGACCGCCTCGACTGGCTCCAGGCCGTGCGCTCCCGGGACCCGCTCCTCCTCCGCGACGCCCAGCTCAAGATCCTCGACCGCCGCCGCCGTCTCCAGCGCAACGGGCCCCTCCCCACCCCGACGCCCGCCACCTCCACCGCGCTCCGCTCACCGTCCTTCCTCGCGACCCCTGCCGTCGCCCCCTCCACCGCAGGCGACCCCGAGGAGGAGGACGAGGACGTCTCTGCCGCGCTCTCGCTTGACGACTTCTTCCGCCGCTACACCAGTGAGGACAACGAGTCCTTCTCGCGCATCCTCGAGAAGGTCAACCACCGCCGCCGCGAGCGCTATGCCCACCTCCTGGAGCCTGGCGAGGTGGCGGATAAACAGTTGTTGGAGGATGCTAAGCGCGACAGAATAACTGATGGTTATGGTACATCTGGGCAGCCACCAAGCACGTTGGAGGGTGCCAAGTTTACGGCCAAGAACCTTCTCATGTACCACCCGGCCGACCGAGGGGAAGCGCCGCTCACTGATGAGGAGCTTGCCGTGCGGCTAAAGGGGCTCACCAAGGAGATCGACAAGTCAAACACCAGGTTACATGGGAAGGCTCTTGCTGAAGACGGGAGACCCAAAGAGGAGGAGGCAGCCGCCATACTGTATGCTCTAGTTGCAGGATCCACTCCTGGAGGAATGGCGTACAATGATCCCGACAAAGGAAAGAAGTATGATTTGGAGGATCTAAGGAAGACACCAAACCCGTTTTACATTGAATCAGGGAAGAAAGCAGACAATGGGTACAGTTTTGTGAAGACACCATCGCCAGCACCTGGTGTGGACGAGTCTCCGTTCATGACATGGGGTGAGATTGATGGAACACCACTGAGGTTGGATCCTGACGAGACACCAGGGGGTAGTGAGAGGTCACATTTCAAGATCCCACCTCCACCTGTACGAGATGTGAAGGCACACCTGCTGTCCAGGGATGCTGCGAAGAAGATAAAGGCACGGACACATATGTTTCACAAGCCACCACTGCCATCGCCTGTGAGAGGAGGCAGTGCAAGCCCCAGGAATCTGTCTCCTGCAGCACAGAAGTTTGTGAGGAATGCCATTGCAAAATCCACACGAACCATTGATGAGTCTCTCCGTGCAAGTTACAGAGGGTCGACCCCATCTGCAGGCACCCCGAAGACAAGGTTTTCAACGGACCCAGGCTTGGGATCACGGTCTCCTTCGGCGAGAAAGGGTTCCACCCCTCCGTGGTGATTTCAGTAAACCGCAATGTTAGATATATCCATTTCATAAACTGATAAATGCTATCCATGTATTGTATTGGGAAAAAATGATGGTAGTTTTTTCAGCTTGGAAATCTTAGAGGGCTTGCCAGGTCATTAAACTATTCTTGCATTTGCATGGCAGGCGCCCTCAGTGTATTGTGATTTACTGATTTTGCAAAGGTCTTACTAAAATATGCCTTGATACCAAATTTCCTGTTTCTATAGTTTACAGGCAGTTTAATCTTATTAGAAAGTAAAATCTAGTCTAGATATGGTCGCAATAGTGGTGTTACCAAAATAACTCCGCGCATGTGCAAGATGCAAGACGGTTTGTCATCTTGGGTTTTGTTTGCTTGGCGTGTATTATAGCGATTATAACAGGTCATATCAGAGTTAAGGAATGACACTTAATTTAATGTATGTTTGGTAGTTGCACACTTACTCTGTTGTTAGCGGAATATCTAAATTCACAGTAGTCACTTCTTTAGTTCAGTTTGGATTCATGTAGCACATAGCGTACACACACTTTCTTCCCATCATTTGATTGGATGACTTGATATATTGGGTCTCAAGTCCCAACTCTGAGGGCCTCTTTGATTCAAACGATTTTAAATATGCAGGGGAGAAGTACTTACTAGTGCTTTTCTAGTTATGCTGCGGTCAAGTTTATTGTTCTTCCAGTTATATGATAACGAGATTACGATATGTCTCTGGTTTACTAAATTTTATGCTATAAATTCTTTGTGAATGCCCTCGTATTGTGAAGTCCGTTTTGAGCCCCATTTGACCAGGTTAGTATATTAGAAGTAAAACTGGTAGTGGCCTAAGCTATGTGTTGATTCACTGGTTTGCTCTCTGAGGCTGCTTATTTGGGTATGGAAGAAAACTGTTCTTAATTTCATATATATGCTTTGATCTAGAATCTAGCCTATTTTTGTTCACATAGTAGAGGCCAGTATTTACAATTTTATCACCATACAGGCCTTGTTTAGAAAAGCTTGGTTTGGAATTCACAATTAGGATAACCTAGTTAATTACTCTTTACTTGTTATATAGGCCAGCTTGGTTATGTCAATACTGATATTTTGTTCCAAATGCATTATGGGTTGCTGGGTTAACAGTTACATGCTCAGCCTTTTTGGCCTTCTTATTGCGGTGGTATGTTGGCCTTAGCCTTTTATTTTTCGAGAACACACTTGGTATTTTATTAGAAGAAATTTCACAAAGACACAAACCCCAAAAGAGAAGTCCACTTGTAAGTTAAGAAACATAGAAAACTAAAGGGTAGAAACAGTGTCTTGGTGAAGAGAATTGAAATGATCCTGACAAGTGAAATTAACTATGTATGCTCAATTGGATTGGGTGATTTTGTTCTCGCAAAAAAAAGAAGAAAGAAAAGGATTGGTTGATTTTGAAACCCACCTTTTGAAGTCTTCATCCATTTTGAGGTTGGACATAAAGCTTTTTGCTTGCTACTACATCATGCTGCTAAATTTTTGTGATCCTAATGCTTTCCTTACCAGAACGCCGTGCATAATTGCTGGAGTACTTAACTTCTGGTTATTCAGACACCGGGCTCTTATAAGGTCCTAGTTGTAAAATAATGCTGACGTTGGTCAGTGAGCAAGTTAACTGAGTAACCTCCTGGACCGAGCTGACTTTGTATATCTTTGATAACTTCTGTCTCGGCATTTATCTTGGCCAGACTCGGATCAATAAGGAATTTGCTGTAATCACCGTCAGGCTACGGAGTATAATCTTGTTTCAATCAGACTCGAGTCGTCAGGAATCCCTGTGCTCCTTAGGAATAGAGAGGCCTAGGAAAGCTCCAATGTTTTTACTCCAAGTGGACCCACATGACAGTATCGAAACTAACGTTCTCGCTTTGGTTAAAATTTAGCCTGTTACCTTTTGTGAGGCTATGACTGCCGTCGTGTTTGAGGTGCCGCTGTATTTGGTCAAAGAATGTTTCGCCTTTAAAAACTGTCTTACGAATTTGAAAATTGTTCTAACATTCTAAGCCCCATAGGAATGTTGGTTCTTAGTGCGTCCGGTGTTGGGCATCACTAGTGGGCCCACCTATAAGCGGGTATTTTGCACGTTTAGATTGTTTGGGCCAGTTCACAAGCTGTCATGATGCTTGTATGGTGCTCTTTTTGTTATGTCGGTGTGCGTGTCATCGTTCGTGGTCGATTGGTTTTGTGGACTATAAAGAAGCTCACGTAACCACCACCGAGAATAAATGATAACAATAATATAGCCACACAACAAACAATTCGACCTTCCTCTCAAAACAAATACTTTGCGACTTCTAAAAAATGTTCACAATTTTTGAAAAACATCATGAATTTAGACAATAATCAGAAATTTAAAAGTTGTTCATGGAGAGAGAAAATATCATGTTTTTCATGAATCTTAAAACACGGTCAAGAAATTTTAAATGTTTGCGGATTGTAGAAGTTTGCGAATTAAAAAATATTCATGAACACTAAAAAATCTTCACAAAATTAAAATATGTTCATGAATTTTATAAAATCATTCACAAATTTGAATTTTGTTTATGATTTTAAAAAACATTTATGAATTTAAAGTACATTTCTGAATTTCAAAACATAATAATAAATTTGAAAAATATCCATAAAATAACAAAAAAACAAAATAATAATTTACAAAATTAAAATAAATTAGAAAAGAAAGCCTCGAGCTAATAACGCCTCTGGGGTCCATTTTGCTCGAGAGCCTCTGCGGTATGCGTGAAATATGAATTGCCATAATAACCTTGGGAGAAAAAAGAATAGAGTTAATGCGACAACTGAAAAGTGTGCGGCAAAGCAAGAGTTACCTGTAGTATAAATGAACCGGTTAAATATCTCTGAATTGAATTATGGTATTTTTCCCCTTGTTTTGAGATAACGACGTGATGGTTTTGATAACCTTTGGGCGGGACGTGCTGTTTTTTTTGCACATAAGTAGAATTTTGAATCAGAACACCCCTCAAATATATGTGATTAGGGTGTTCTCGTTTTAAATTTTAGAAAAAGGTGTTCTAGTTCTAACAACCTTTTGCTGTTGTATTGTTTTTCTGTAAATTGGATTTGAATGTGAACTGGAAAATATGTGAAGAAAATGCCCAATATCCTCATCTTACTACATTGTATAGGCTTATACTTGATGGATGTGTGTGCGTGTGTGTGTGACCACACACCTACGTGAGTAGAGCAACTCTAACCGTAGTCGCCACATGGCAATCATCATAATGCATATGAAAAGTGCTTCATATGTATTTGAAGGCTCGCCAAGTGACGCGTAAACTCAGTCACCTTATCTCAACATCCACAATTTTTTATTTCCTCTTGAAAACTATGATTTCCATCAAATTTAAACATTTGACACATCAAACAAACATCTACACAGTTTTGATGAGTTTTTTCTCCATGTGCTTAAAGATCAAACTCCCTAAAGATCAAACTCCAAAACCCTCATTTTAGCTCTTCCAGTCGGAATCACCGAGTCATTCACCAAAAAACAGTTGTTGCAAAAACCCTTCCATTTGGAGCTTCCAAGTGTTCCATTTGGAATCACCAAAGCATCTTCTAAGCTTTCTAGTGCCATGTTAGAATTTTTGAAGCCAATCGCTCAGAATTTCCGAGGCGACAACAACGAGTGTGTCACAACTGAAGTGTTCCCGTCGAAGCCTCCGAATGATTTTTTCTCGAACTTTCTGAACTGTTGAAAGCGGCTACCTTTGTGCACGTCAGAGTTTTCGCGCTGATCACTTTAGTGCTTTTAAGCCGTGTAATAAAGTTGGTACTAATCATATTTCTGACCGCTCCTATTTGTACACCCACCTATCACACTAGTTCATTCAAAGTAAACTTCACTCCCATCACATGTTTTGAGAGAGAACTCCACCTTGTGCGGATTTCAACGAACTTTCTACTCCAACCATCCAAGCCAATCCTCTAAGATCTTATTCCCTCTTGATTTCCACTCATTCCTCTCCAATCCAATAGCCATATCTTAGAGAGTTTGAGTGTTGATAAGATTATCTTTTGCAGCATGAGAGTAAAGGATTCATCACCAAGCAACCTCCATATTATTACTTTTGGAGGGTGTGTGCCTCCTAGATCGGTCAAGTGCTTGGAAGTCTTTGAGATTTTGAGGGCAGTCACGAAGTAGCCATATCTCGAGAAGTTTGTAAGGACTTGGACATCTAGAACTCTCCCACAAAGGGTCCATGAAGGACACTCACCCATGAACAACCCATGAAGTTTGTAAGGGCTTTGATATTGCCTACTTCGTGAAGATCTACCCTAGTTGACATGGTGGAATAGGCTAGTTGCCCATTTGTGGACCGCTCTGATCTTGGACCCTTCGTGAGTCAAAGCCTCCATCAATGTGGATGTAAGACAGCGCCAACTATCCGAACCACACAAAAATCTTCACTGAGCTGATACGTCTCCAACGTATCTGTAAATTTTGATTGTTCCTGAAGGAAATATGCCCTAGAGACAATAATAAAGTTATTATTTATTTCCTTATAATCATGATAAATGTTTATTATTCATGCTAGAATTGTATTTACCGGAAACATAATACATGTGTGAATACATAGACAAACAGAGTGTCACTAGTATGCCTCTACTTGACTAGCTCGTTAATCAAAGATGGTTATGTTTCCTAACCATGAACAATAAGTTGTTATTTGATTAACGAGGTCACATCATTAGTAGAATGATCTGATTGACATGACCCATTCCATTAGCTTAGCACCCGATCGTTTAGTATGTTGCTATTGCTTTCTTCATGACTTATCCATGTTCCTATGACTATGAGATTATGCAACTCCCGTTTACCGGAGGAACACTTTGGGTACTACCAAACGTCACAACGTAACTGGGTGATTATAAAGGAGTACTACAGGTGTCTCCAATGGTCGATGTTGGGTTGGCGTATTTCGAGATTAGGATTTGTCACTCCGATTGTCGGAGAGGTATCTCTGGGCCCTCTCGGTAATACACATCACATAAGCCTTGCAAGCATTACAACTAATATGTTAGTTGTGAGATGATGTATTACGGAACGAGTAAAGAGACTTGCCGGTAACGAGATTGAACTAGGTATTGGATACCGACGATCGAATCTCGGGCAAGTAACATACCGATGACAAAGGGAACAACGTATGTTGTTATGCGGTCTGACCGATAAAGATCTTCGTAGAATATGTAGGAGCCAATATGGGCATCCAGGTCCCGCTATTGGTTATTGACCAGAGACGTGTCTCGGTCATGTCTACATTTTTCTCGAACCCGTAGGGTCCGCACGCTTAAGGTTACGATGACAGTTATATTATGAGTTTATGCATTTTGATGTACCGAAGGTTGTTCGGAGTCCCGGATGTGATCACGGACATGACGAGGAGTCTCGAAATGGTCGAGACATAAAGATTGATATATTGGAAGTCTATGTTTGGACATCGGAAGTGTTCCGGGTGAAATCGGGATTTTACCGGGTTACCGGGAGGTTACCGGAACCCCCCGGGAGCCATATGGGCCATCATGGGCCTTAGTGGAAAGGAGAAAGGGGCAGCCCAAGGGGGCTGCGCGCCTCCCCCCTTCCCCTAGTCCTATTAGGACTAGGAGAGGTGGCCGGCCACCCCTCTCCCTCTTTCCCCCTTGGGAATCCTAGTTGGAATAGGATTGGGGGGGGGGAGTCCTACTCCCGGTAGGAGTAGGACTCCTCCTGCGCCACCTCCTCCTGGCCGGCGCCTCCTCCCCCCTTGGCTCCTTTATATACGGAGGCAGGGGCACCTCTAAACACACAAGTTGACACAAGTTGATCCACGTGATCGATTCCTTAGCCGTGTGCGGTGCCCCCTGCCACCATATTCCTCAATAATACTGTAGCGGAGTTTAGGCGAAGCCCTGCTGCTGTAGTTCATCAAGATCGTCACCACGCCGTCGTGCTGACGAAACTCTTCCCCGACACTTTGCTGGATCGGAGTCCGGGGATCGTCATCGAGCTGAACGTGTGCTCGAACTCGGAGGTGCCGTAGTTTCGGTGCTTGATCGGTTGGATCGTGAAGACGTACGACTACTTCCTCTACGTCGTGTCATCGCTTCCGCAGTCGGTCTGCGTTGGGTACGTAGACAACACTCTCCTCTCGTTGCTATGCATCACATGATCCTGTGTGCGCGTAGGAAATTTTTGAAATTACTACGAAACCCAACAGTGGTATCAGAGCCTGGTTATTGATGTTGATGTTATATGCACGAGTAGAACACAAGTGAGTTGTGGACGATACAAGTCATACTGCCTACCAGCATGTCATATTTTGGTTCGGCGGTATTGTTGGACGAGACGACCCAGACCAACCTTACGCGTACGCTTACGCGAGACCGGTTCCCTCGACGTGCTTTGCACAGAGATGGCTTGCGGGCGACTGTCTCTCCAACTTTAGTTGAACCAAGTATGGCTACGCCTGGTCCTTGCGAAGGTTAAAACGGAGTCTATTTGACAAACTATCGTTGTGGTTTTGATGCGTAGGTGAGATTGGTTCTTACTTAAGCCCGTAGCAGCCACGTAAAAAATTGCAACAACAAAGTAGAGGACGTCTAACTTGTTTTTGCAGGGCATGTTGTGATGTGATATGGTCAAGGCATGATGCTGAATTTTATTGTATGAGATGATCATGTTTTGTAACCAAGTTATCGGCAACTGGCAGGAGCCATATGGTTGTCGCTTTATTGTATGCAATGCAATCGCGATGTAATGCTTAACTTTATTACTAAACGGTAGTGATAGTCGTGAAAGCATAAGATTGGCGAGACGACAACGATGCTACGATGGAGATCAAGGTGTCGCGCCGGTGACGATGGTGATCATGACGGTGCTTCGGAGATGGAGATCACAAGCGCGAGATGATGATGGCCATATCATATCACTTATATTGATTGCATGTGATGTTTATCTTTTTATGCATCTTATCTTGCTTTAATTGACGGTAGCATTATAAGATGATCTCTCATTAAATTATCAAGAAGTGTTCTCCCTGAGTATGCACCGTTGCCAAAGTTCGTCGTGCCCAGACACCACGTGATGATCGGGTGTGATAAGCTCTACGTCCATCTACAACGGGTGCAAGCCAGTTTTTGCACACGCAGAATACTCAGGTTAAACTTGACGAGCCTAGCATATGCAGATATGGCCTCGGAACACGGAGACCGAAAGGTCGAGCGTGAATCATATAGTAGATATGATCAACATAACGATGTTCACCATTGAAAACTACTCCATCTCACGTGATGATCGGTTATGGTTTAGTTGATTTGGATCACGTAATCACTTAGAGGATTAGAGGGATGTCTATCTAAGTGGGA
Source organism: Triticum dicoccoides (assembly GCF_002162155.2). Lineage (NCBI taxonomy): Eukaryota > Viridiplantae > Streptophyta > Magnoliopsida > Poales > Poaceae > Triticum > Triticum dicoccoides. The sequence continues at coordinate 462,142,347 of NC_041393.1, forward strand.
GTTCTTAAGTAATATGATTAATTGAACTTAAATTTATCATGAACTTAGTACCTGATAGTATCTTGCTTGTTTATGTTGTTTGTAGATAGATGGCTCGTGCTGTTGTTCCGTTGAATTTTAATGCGTTCCTTGAGAAAGCAAAGTTGAAAGATGATGGTAGCAATTACACGGACTGGGTCCGTAACTTGAGGATTATCCTCATTGCTGCACAGAAGAATTACGTCCTGGAAGCACCGCTGAGTGCCAGGCCTGCTGCTGGAGCAACGCCAGATGTTATGAACGTCTGGCAGAGCAAAGCTGATGACTACTCGATAGTTCAGTGTGCCATGCTTTACGGCTTAGAATCGGGACTTCAACGACGTTTTGAACGTCATGGAGCATATGAGATGTTCCAGGAGTTGAAGTTAATATTTCAAGCAAATGCCCGGATTGAGAGATATGAAGTCTCCAATAAGTTCTATAGCTGCAAGATGGAGGAGAACAGTTCTGTCAGTGAGCATATACTCAAAATGTCTGGGTATAATAATCACTTGATTCAATTGGGAGTTAATCTTCCGGATGATTGCGTCATCGACAAAATTCTCCAATCACTGCCACCAAGCTACAAGAGCTTCGTAATGAACTATAATATGCAAGGGATGAACAAGACTATTCCCGAGCTCTTCGCAATGCTGAAAGCTGCGGAGGTAGAAATCAAAAAGGAGCATCAAGTGTTGATGGTTAACAAGACCACTAGTTTCAAGAAAAAGGGCAAAGGGAAGAAAAAGGGGAACTTCAAGAAGAACGGCAAGCAAGTTGCTGCTCAAGAGAAGAAACCTAAGTCTGGACCTAAGCCTGAAACTGAGTGCTTCTACTGCAAGCAGACTGGTCACTGGAAGCGGAACTGCCCCAAGTATTTGGCGGATAAGAAGGATGGCAAGGTGAACAAAGGTATATGTGATATACATGTTATTGATGTGTACCTTACTAGAGCTCGCAGTAGCACCTGGGTATTTGATACTGGTTCTGTTGCTAATATTTGCAACTCGAAACAGGGACTACAGAATAAGCGGGCACTGGCAAAGGACGAGGTGACGATGCGCGTGGGAAACGGTTCCAAAGTCGATGTGATCGCAGTCGGCACGCTACCTCTACATCTACCTTCAGGATTAATATTAGACCTAAGTAATTGTTATTTGGTGCCAGCGTTGAGCATGAACATTATATCTGGATCTTGTTTAATGCGAGACGGTTATTCATTTAAATCAGAGAATAATGGTTGTTCTATTTATATGAGTAATATCTTTTATGGTCATGCACCCTTGAAGAGTGGTCTATTTTTATTGAATCTCGATAGTAGTAATACACATATTCATAATGTTGAAGCCAAAAGATGCAGAGTTGATAATGAAAGTGCAACTTTTTTGTGGCACTGTCGTTTAGGTCATATCGGTATAAAGCGCATGAAGAAACTCCATACCGATGGACTTTTGGAACCACTTGATTATGAATCACTTGGTACTTGCGAACCGTGCCTCTTGGGCAAGATGACTAAAACACCGTTCTCCGGTTCTATGGAGAGAGCAACAGATTTGTTGGAAATCATACATACCGATGTATGTGGCCCGATGAATATTGAGGCTCGTGGCGGATATCGTTATTTTCTCACCTTCACAGATGATTTAAGCAGATATGGGTATATTTACTTAATGAAACATAAGTCTGAAACATTTGAAAAGTTCAAAGAATTTCAGAGTGAAGTTGAAAATCATCGTAACAAGAAAATAAAGTTTCTACGATCTGATCGTGGAGGAGAATATTTGAGTTACGAGTTTGGTGTACATTTGAAAAACTGTGGAATAGTTTCGCAACTCACGCCACCCGGAACACCACAGCGTAATGGTGTGTCCGAACGTCGTAATCGTACTTTACTAGATATGGTGCGATCTATGATGTCTCTTACTGATTTACCGCTATCATTTTGGGGATATGCTTTAAAGACGGCCGCATTCACGTTAAATAGGGCACCATCAAAATCCGTTGAGACGACGCCTTATGAACTGTGGTTTGGCAAGAAACCAAAGTTGTCGTTTCTTAAAGTTTGGGGCTGTGATGCTTATGTGAAAAAGCTTCAACCTGATAAGCTCGAACCTAAATCGGAGAAATGTGTCTTCATAGGATACCCAAAGGAAACTGTTGGGTACACCTTCTATCACAGATCCGAAGGCAAAACATTCGTTGCTAAGAATGGATCATTTCTAGAGAAGGAGTTTCTCTCGAAAGAAGTGAGTGGGAGGAAAGTAGAACTTGACGAGGTAACTGTACCTGCTCCCTTACTGGAAAGTAGTTCATCACAGAAAACTGTTTCAGTGACACCTACACCAGTTAGTGAGGAAGCCAATGATAATGATCATGAAACTTCAGATCAAGATACTACTGAACCGCGTAGATCAACCAGAGTAAGATCCGCACCAGAGTGGTACGGTAATCCTGTTCTGGAGGTCATGCTACTAGATCATGATGAACCTACGAACTATGAAGAAGCGATGGTGAGCCCAGATTCCGCAAAGTGGCTAGAAGCCATGAAATCTGAGATGGGATCCATGTATGAGAACAAAGTATGGACTTTGGTTGACTTGCCCGATGATCGGCAAGCGATTGAGAATAAATGGATCTTTAAGAAGAAGACTGACGCTGATGGTAATGTTACTGTCTACAAAGCTCGACTTGTCGCAAAAGGTTTTCGGCAAGTTCAAGGAATTGACTACGATGAGACCTTCTCACCCGTAGCGATGCTTAAGTCCGTCCGAATCATGTTAGCAATTGCCGCATTTTATGATTATGAAATTTGGCAAATGGATGTCAAAACTGCATTCCTGAATGGATTCCTGAAAGAAGAGTTGTATATGATGCAACCAGAAGGTTTTGTCGATCCAAAGGGAGCTAACAAAGTGTGCAAGCTCCAGCGATCCATTTATGGACTGGTGCAAGCCTCTCGGAGTTGGAATAAACGTTTTGATAGTGTGATCAAAGCATTTGGTTTTATACAGACTTTTGGAGAAGCCTGTATTTACAAGAAAGTGAGTGGGAGCTCTGTAGCATTTCTGATATTATATGTGGATGACATATTACTGATTGGAAATGATATAAAATTTCTGGATAGCATAAAGGGATACTTGAATAAAAGTTTTTCAATGAAAGACCTCGGTGAAGCTGCTTACATATTAGGCATTAAGATCTATAGAGACAGATCAAGACGCTTAATTGGACTTTCACAAAGCACATACCTTGACAAAATTTTGAAGAAATTCAAAATGGATCAAGCAAAGAAAGGGTTCTTGCCTGTGTTACAAGGTGTGAAATTGAGTAAGACTCAATGCCCGACCACTGCAGAAGATAGAGAGAATATGAAAGATGTTCCCTATGCATCAGCCATAGGCTCTATCATGTATGCAATGCTGTGTACCAGACCTGATGTGTGCCTTGCTATAAGTTTAGCAGGGAGGTACCAAAGTAATCCAGGAATGGATCACTGGACAGCGGTCAAGAACATCCTGAAATACCTGAAAAGGACTAAGGATATGTTTCTCGTATATAGAAGTGACAAAGAGCTCATCGTAAAAGGTTACGTTGATGCAAGCTTTGACACTGATCCGGACGATTCAAAATCGCAAACCGGATACGTGTTTACATTAAACGGTGGAGCTGTCAGTTGGTGCAGTTCTAAACAAAGCGTCGTAGCGGGATCTACATGTGAAGCGGAATACATAGCTGCTTCGGAAGCAGCAAATGAAGGAGTCTGGATGAAGGAGTTCATATCCGATCTAGGTGTCATACCTAGTGCATCGGGTCCAATGAAAATCTTTTGTGACAATACTGGTGCAATTGCCTTGGCAAAGGAATCCAGATTTCACAAAAGGACCAAACACATCAAGAGACGCTTCAACTCCATCCGGGATCTAGTCCAGGTGGGAGACATAGAGATTTACAAGATACATACGGATCTGAATATTCCAGACCCGTTGACTAAGCCTCTTCCACGAGCAAAACATGATCAGCACCAAAGCTCCATGGGTGTTAGATTCATTACAGTGTAATCTAGATTATTGACTCTAGTGCAAGTGGGAGACTGAAGGAAATATGCCCTAGAGGCAATAATAAAGTTATTATTTATTTCCTTATAATCATGATAAATGTTTATTATTCATGCTAGAATTGTATTTTCCGGAAACATAATACATGTGTGAATACATAGACAAACAGAGTGTCACTAGTATGCCTCTACTTGACTAGCTCGTTAATCAAAGATGGTTATGTTTCCTAACCATGAACAATGAGTTGTTATTTGATTAACGAGGTCACATCATTAGTAGAATGATCTGATTGACATGACCCATTCCATTAGCTTAGCACCTGATCGTTTAGTATGTTGCTATTGCTTTCTTCATGACTTATACATGTTCCTACGACTATGAGATTATGCAACTCCCGTTTACCGGAGGAACACTTTGGGTACTACCAAACGTCACAACGTAAATGGGTGATTATAAAGGAGTACTACAGGTGTCTCCAATGGTCGATGTTGGGTTGGCGTATTTCGAGATTTGGATTTGTCACTCCGATTGTCGGAGAGGTATCTCTGGGCCCTCTCGGTAATACACATCACATAAGCCTTGCAAGCATTACAACTAATATGTTAGTTGTGAGATGATGTATTACGGAACGAGTAAAGAGACTTGCCGTTAACGAGATTGAACTAGGTATTGGATACCGACGATCGAATCTCGGGCAAGTAACATACCGATGACAATTATATTATGAGTTTATGCATTTTGATGTACCGAAGGTTGTTCGGAGTCCCGGATGTGATCACGGACATGACGAGGAGTCTCGAAATGGTCTAGACGTAAAGATTGATATATTGGAAGCCTATGTTTGGACATCGGAAGTGTTCCGGGTGAAATCGGGATTTTACCGGGTTACCGGGAGGTTACCGGAACCCCCCGGGAGCCATATGGGCCATCATGGGCCTTAGTGGAAAGGAGAAAGGGGCAGCCCAAGGTGGCTGCGCCTCTTTCCCCTCCCCTAGTCCTATTAGGACTAGGAGAAGGTGGCCGGCCCCCCTCTCTCCCTTCCCCTCCGAGGAATCCTAGTTGGACTAGGATTGGGGGGAGGAATCCTACTCCCAGAGGGAGTAGGACTCTCCTGCGCCTCCCTCTTTGGCCGGCCAGCCTCCCCTCCTCTCCTCCTTTATATACGGAGGCAGGGGCACCTCTAAACACACAAGTTGACACAAGTTGATCCACGTGATCGATTCCTTAGCCGTGTGCGGTGCCCCCTGCCACCATATTCCTCGATAATACTGTAGCGGAGTTTAGGCGAAGCCCTGCTGCTGTAATTCATCAAGATCATCACCACGCCGTCGTGCTGACGAAACTCTTCCCCGACACTTTGCTGGATCGGAGTCCGGGGATCGTCATCGAGCTGAACGTGTGCTCGAACTCGGAGGTGCCGTAGTTTCGGTGCTTGATCGGTTGGATCGTGAAGACGTACGACTACTTCCTCTACGTCGTGAAGTTCAAAGAATTTCAGAGTGAAGTTGAAAATCATCGTAACAAGAAAATAAAGTTTCTACGATCTGATCGTGGAGGAGAATATTTGAGTTACGAGTTTGGTGTACATTTGAAAAACTGTGGAATAGTTTCGCAACTCACGCCCCCCGGAACACCACAGCGTAATGGTGTGTCCGAACGTCGTAATCGTACTTTACTAGATATGGTGCGATCTATGATGTCTCTTACAGATTTACCGCTATCATTTTGGGGATATGCTTTAGAGATGGCCGCATTCACGTTAAATAGGGCACCATCAAAATCCGTTGAGACGACGCCTTATGAACTATGGTTTGGCAAGAAACCAAAGTTGTCGTTTCTTAAAGTTTGGGGCTGCGATGCTTATGTGAAAAAGCTTCAACCTGATAAGCTCGAACCCAAATCGGAGAAATGTGTATTCATAGGATACCCAAAGGAAACTGTTGGGTACACCTTCTATCACAGATCCGAAGGCAAAACATTTGTTGCTAAGAATGGATCATTTCTAGAGAAGGAGTTTCTCTCGAAAGAAGTGAGTGGGAGGAAAGTAGAACTTGACGAGGTAACTGTACCTACTCCCTTACTGGAAAGTAGTTCATCACAGAAAACTGTTTCAGTGACACCTACACCAGTTAGTGAGGAAGCCAATGATAATGATCATGAAACTTCAGATCAAGATACTACTGAACTTCGTAGATCAACCAGAGTAAGATCCGCACTAGAGTGGTACGGTAATCCTGTTCTGGAGGTCATGCTACTAGATCATGATGAACCTACGAACTATGAAGAAGCGATGGTGAGCCCAGATTCCGCAAAGTGGCTAGAAGCCATGAAATCTGAGATGGGATCCATGTATGAGAACAAAGTATGGACTTTGGTTGACTTGCCCGATGATCGGCAAGCGATTGAGAATAAATGGATCTTTAAGAAGAAGACTGACGCTGATGGTAATGTTACTGTCTACAAAGCTCGACTTGTCGCAAAAGGTTTTCGGCAAGTTCAAGGAATTGACTACGATGAGACCTTCTCACCCGTAGCGATGCTTAAAGTCCGTCCGAATCATGTTAGCAATTGCCGCATTTTATGATTATGAAATTTGGCAAATGGATGTCAAAACTGCATTCCTGAATGGATTCCTGGAAGAAGAGTTGTATATGATGCAACCAGAAGGTTTTGTCAATCCAAAGGAAGCTAACAAAGTGTGCAAGCTCCAGCGATCCATTTATGGACTGGTGCAAGCCTCTCAGAGTTGGAATAAACATTTTTTAGTGTGATCAAAGCATTTGGTTTTATACAGACTTTCGGAGAAGCCTGTATTTACAAGAAAGTGAGTGGGAGCTCTGTAGCATTTCTGATATTATATGTGGATGACATATTACTGATTGGAAATGATATAGAATTTCTGGATAGCATAAAGGGATACTTGAATAAAAGTTTTTCAATGAAAGACCTCGGTGAAGCTGCTTACATATTAGGCATTAAGATCTATAGAGATAGATCAAGACGCTTAATTGGACTTTCACAAAGCACATACCTTGACAAAATTTTGAAGAAGTTCAAAATGGATCAAGCAAAGAAAGGGTTCTTGCCTGTGTTACAAGGTGTGAAATTGAGTAAGACTCAATGCCCGACCACTGCAGAAGATAGAGAGAATATGAAAGACGTTCCCTATGCATCAGCCATAGGCTCTATCATGTATGCAATGCTGTGTACCAGACCTGATGTGTGCCTTGCTATAAGTTTAGCAGGGAGGTACCAAAGTAATCCAGGAATGGATCACTGGACAGCGGTCAAGAACATCCTGAAATACCTGAAAAGGACTAAGGATATGTTTCTCGTATATGGAAGTGACAAAGAGCTCATCGTAAAAGGTTACGTTGATGCAAGCTTTGACACTGATCCGACGATTCTAAATCGCAAACCGGATACGTGTTTACATTAAACGGTGGAGCTGTCAGTTGGTGCAGTTCTAAACAAAGCGTCGTAGCGGGATCTACATGTGAAGCGGAATACATAGCTGCTTCGGAAGCAGCAAATGAAGGAGTCTGGATGAAGGAGTTCATATCCGATCTAGGTGTCATACCTAGTGCATCGGGTCCAATGAAAATCTTTTGTGACAATACTGGTGCAATTGCCTTGGCAAAGGAATCCAGATTTCACAAAAGGACCAAACACATCAAGAGACGCTTCAACTCCATCCGGGATCTAGTCCAGATGGGAGACATAGAGATTTGCAAGATACATACGGATCTGAATGTTGCAGACCCGTTGACTAAGCCTCTTCCACGAGCAAAACATGATCAGCACCAAAGCTCCATGGGTGTTAGATTCATTACAGTGTAATCTAGATTATTGACTCTAGTGCAAGTGGGAGACTGAAGGAAATATGCCCTAGAGACAATAATAAAGTTATTATTTATTTCCTTATAATCATGATAAATGTTTATTATTCATGCTAGAATTGTATTTACCGGAAACATAATACATGTGTGAATACATAGACAAACAGAGTGTCACTAGTATGCCTCTACTTGACTAGCTCGTTAATCAAAGATGGTTATGTTTCCTAACCATGAACAATAAGTTGTTATTTGATTAACAAGGTCACATCATTAGTAGAATGATCTGATTGACATGACCCATTCCATTAGCTTAGCACCCGATCGTTTAGTATGTTGCTATTGCTTTCTTCATGACTTATCCATGTTCCTATGACTATGAGATTATGCAACTCCCGTTTACCGGAGGAACACTTTGGGTACTACCAAACGTCACAACGTAACTGGGTGATTATAAAGGAGTACTACAGGTGTCTCCAATGGTCGATGTTGGGTTGGCGTATTTCGAGATTAGGATTTGTCACTCCGATTGTCGGAGAGGTATCTCTGGGCCCTCTCGGTAATACACATCACATAAGCCTTGCAAGCATTACAACTAATATGTTAGTTGTGAGATGATGTATTACGGAACGAGTAAAGAGACTTGCCGGTAACGAGATTGAACTAGGTATTGGATACCGACGATCGAATCTCGGGCAAGTAACATACCGATGACAAAGGGAACAACGTATGTTGTTATGCGGTCTGACCGATAAAGATCTTCGTAGAATATGTAGGAGCCAATATCGGCATCCAGGTCCCGCTATTGGTTATTGACCAGAGACGTGTCTCGGTCATGTCTACATTGTTCTCGAACCCGTAGGGTCCGCACGCTTAAGGTTACGATGACAGTTATATTATGAGTTTATGCATTTTGATGTACCGAAGGTTGTTCGGAGTCCCGGATGTGATCACGGACATGACGAGGAGTCTCGAAATGGTCGAGACATAAAGATTGATATATTGGAAGCCTATGTTTGGACATCGGAAGTGTTCCGGGTGAAATCGGGATTTTACCGGGTTACCGGGAGGTTACCGGAACCCCCCGGGAGCCATATGGGCCATCATGGGCCTTAGTGGAAAGGAGAAAGGGGCAGCCCAAGGGGGCTGCGCGCCTCCCCCCTTCCCCTAGTCCTATTAGGACTAGGAGAGGTGGCCGGCCACCCCTCTCCCTCTTTCCCCCTTGGGAATCCTAGTTGGAATAGGATTGGGGGGGGGGAGTCCTACTCCCGGTAGGAGTAGGACTCCTCCTGCGCCACCTCCTCCTGGCCGGCGCCTCCTCCCCCCTTGGCTCCTTTATATACGGAGGCAGGGGCACCTCTAAACACACAAGTTGACACAAGTTGATCCACGTGATCGATTCCTTAGCCGTGTGCGGTGCCCCCTGCCACCATATTCCTCAATAATACTGTAGCGGAGTTTAGGCGAAGCCCTGCTGCTGTAGTTCATCAAGATCGTCACCACGCCGTCGTGCTGACGAAACTCTTCCCCGACACTTTGCTGGATCGGAGTCCGGGGATCGTCATCGAGCTGAACGTGTGCTCGAACTCGGAGGTGCCGTAGTTTCGGTGCTTGATCGGTTGGATCGTGAAGACGTACGACTACTTCCTCTACGTCGTGTCATCGCTTCCGCAGTCGGTCTGCGTTGGGTACGTAGACAACACTCTCCTCTCGTTGCTATGCATCACATGATCCTGTGTGCGCGTAGGAAATTTTTGAAATTACTACGAAACCCAACAGTTCCATGTTATTAAAGTATCATTCTTGGATGTTTTATACTCATTTACTAGCAACTTTATATCATTTTTTGGGACTAACCTATTGACATAGTGCCCAGCGCCAGTTGCTATTTTTTGCTTGTTTTTTTACTTTGCAGAATATCAATACCAAACGAAGTCCAAATACCACGAAGCTTTTTGGAGATTTTTTTTCTGAACAGAAGACACCTAGGGAGCCAAAGAAGTGCACGAGAGGAGACCCGTGGGGCCCACTAGGCACCAGGGCGCGCCAGAAGGCCCAAGCGCGCCCTGGTGGGTAGTGGGGCCCAAGGGAAGCTTGTCCACCGACCTTTGCCTCTATAAATACTCTAAAATCCCCAAAACCCTAGGAGAGTCGACGAAACACAATTCCAGCCGCTACAAGTTCCAGAACCACGGGATCCAATCTAGGGGCCTTTTTCGGCACTCTGCCGTAGGGTCAACGATCATGGAGGGTTTCTTCATCATCACCCTTGCCCCTTAGATTTTTATGTGTTGTTATATTTATATGGGTGTATATTCGGTGCTTTATATTTGAGATTTCCTTAGATTTCTTAGATATATACGGTACATCTATAATTTTCAGATATAAACATTGTGAGATCTTATTTTGCATGACTTCTATTAATTCCTGAAGTTGTTGGTACAGTCCTTATGTAATAAGATAAGGCATAATACATGACTCAATATGCTCCTTTGTTTGTCATGTACAACATAGATTTCGTAATATTCTTTTTTTGTATTTTTCACTTGGTTTCTTATCCAATGGTCTATTAGCATCAATAATTTTTGTCCGGATTTTAGCCAACAATGTAAGAATTTTAAGCATTTACCGTGTGAACAGTATTCCGGTGTAAGCATCAATTGTGTGTATCTAAAAGTAGTTTTTCTTATTGGTCATATAGAAATCTTGTTCTTTTAGTGTTCTTTTAGTGGTGCAATGGCATGTCTCTAGTTACTTCCTTGTATTTTTCACTTTTTCACCTTACTTCAATTATCTCACTTGTTATCCCTGTATGGCAACATAATCCAGTGTTCATTCACCGGTCATTGCTAAAATACTCTCCCAGTCCTTATTTTTTTAAAAAAAGGAGGATGACCCCCGGCCTCTGCATCTGGAAGATGCATACGGCCACTTTATTGATTATTCTCGAGGACCTTAAAAGTATTACAGCAATATGCCTGAATCCGCCATCATCGCAACATATGCCACTCTCCTATCCATATGATGAAGGGGTGCTACCTAGGCCAAATACCCACACCACTCACCTAAGCCTATCATCAAAAGCCAGAAGCCCTAGCCGAGCCACATACCAGGTCTGGGGCATAAACTGGTCTGACGCACTCACATGTGTTGTCGCCACCATCTTCCATAGGTCCGTCTTCAAAGCAGATATTGAGGCTTCTGCCTTGTTAGGCCACTCTGCCATCGATGCCGCCATGACGCCAGACAACTGCCTCCTCCTGCACGAGTCCATCACCACGCATCGGGCGCCGAGTCTCCATTGCACCACGCCGCCGAGATTCACCGTCATCAATATGTAGGATGAAGCACCGCTCCACCAAAAAAGCTGCCCACTGGTCCCTCGATCCCGTGTACGCCTCCAAGAATGACGCCCCCAAGGAGGAAACGACACCAACACGCCGCCGTCATCCGATCTACTAATCTAGGGTTTCCCCCGGAGGTAGCGGATAGAGGTCTGGAGCTTCTCCACGGAGATGCCTTCAAGAAGGTAATGACACAAAAGGGTGCCACCAACGCCGGTCTTGGCATCAAGCCGAGCACGAGGTTTTCACCCGGATCCGCTCGAAGAACCTCCATCAAGCATCGTGTGCACGGGTCGTCGCCGATCTGAGCCGCCGCACATCGAGCAAGCCGCACCGGCCAGATCAGATATGTCCGGAGGGCACACCAAGCATGGTGCCGACCCAACCACCAGGCTCTCCATGCCGCCACCGCCGATCCGAGGTCAGATGGTTTGTCGCCGCAGACCCGGCGCCGCCAAGGCCGCTGCCCGAAGCAAGGCCGACCGCCGCACCCGCCACCATCGCCGCCCTAGGTCGAGGCAGCCGCCGCGCCGCCGCTGGAAGGTAGGCCCGCCGCGCCACCGAGGCCAGATCGGCGTGCCACCCACGCCGCGGGGCTCCGCACCGCCCCCATGGCACGGGAGAGAGGGAAGGCCCCCGCCACCGCTGTCAGCCCCCGGTCTATAGGCCGGCGGCGTCCTTCGGCGGCGGCGGAGGGAGGGATGGAAGGATGGGGAGCCCCCGGCGGCTAGGGTTTGTGATCCCGCCCGAGTCGCCCGAGCGGGGGCGACGCGAGGGGAGGGCTCGTGGGGGACTCTTGTCTCTGCCTTCATGACTCTCTCTCAGTCCTTATAATGAATAGTTTGTTCATCAACTCATGCTGTTGCGCGTGCTAGCATTCCATGTGTGTGTGTTTCTCAAAATGGGTAGTTCTACTTTTATTGTCATTTTTAGCGTAAGTACCCCAGGTAGGGGACACTTTTAAACATGTTCAGGTTAGATTTTCCTACCATTACTTGTGTACGGCCATGGTTCAATCATCGAGTACAAAAATTGGTATAATCATATGCAGTACTTATACTGAAAAAGGGATTTTCCCCGCTTTGTGTTTCAAAGCAACCAACACCGATACAAGGATCGCTGTGGCGAACAGCACAAATAAGCCTAAAAGAAAAGGAAGAAGAAATAAATGCCAACAACGACAGCTTGACAAAGCGCGGATGACCCGCCACCGCTACACCCTCCAGAAACAAACCACCACAACCCGAGGCTCCGAACCACCACGTACCAAGCAACACCTCCAAGAAGGAATGCGACACCGACGACGCTGCTGCCCGGACATGTCCTAGAGTTTCCCCCAGCACGCGAAGGGAGGCGGGGGATGGATATCACCGACACCCTCCAGGAAGGGATGGTGGCACCCGCGGGTGTCACCGCATCGGAGCCGAAGAATCGGCAAGGATTTCTCCCGCACTCCATCCCCACCGCCCAACGGACTGGAGCCGACCAGCCAGACCGCCGCCCACCACCATGCGTCATCGCGGTACTGCGGACACCAACACGAGGCCAAGAGGACCAGAGAGAAGCGCCCCGCGGTGGGAGTAGCAACACCGAAGCCGAATGGGAGGGAACCACCTCCACCGCTGTCGTGCGGGAGGCTAGAACCTCTGACACCGTTGCGGTAGCCGTCCAGACACGACAACAGAGCATGCCAGGCCACCCCTGGCCCGGCCAGGCCCGAAACGGGCCCGCTAAGCCCCGCCACCACGCTGCAGCAAACCGGCGATGGCGCCGCCAGCACCCTGCCGCTCGTCACCTCGCCCCCGCCTCCTGGAGGACGCGCCGCAGCCGCACCCCACCGCCAGCCCGCCCGGGCCCAGATCTTGGCCGAGCGGCTGCCAGACCGCACAACCGCGCTACCCCGCCGCCAACGGCGACGCCACCGCCCAGCCATCGGCCCGCGCAGCGCCAGGACCCCACCGCCACGCCGGACCGCCGCCGCCTAGGGACACACCCCAGCCCGCTCCGCCCCGCGCCGGAGGAGAGCCAAGAGGGGAATTGCGAGGGGGCTGCCGCCGCCGGCGTCGCCCGGGCCAGGCCCGGCGGCGAGCGTCGCCGACGGCGGCGGGGAGGGAAGGAGGGGGGAGGGGGCAAAAGATCACAAAATACGGAACATACATATGACCGGAATTGCAATTATATTATTTCCTAAGCTCATTATAACTTGCTGTTTTCTTGATATAGAAATGAATGAAAACTTTCGATCTTACAATACAATTAATACGAAAGGTGAAATATCATATTATGAATGTCTCTGGCTAAAACAAATTTCATAGGGATGTTCTGACGTGTGTAAAATTGATATGAAGGAAGCTAGGCCCACCCTGGAATTTTGGACCAGCCTATCTGATTCAATATGGGCCAGCAAAATAAAATAAAAGCCCAATAGCTATTCATGACCCTCTGCCCAGGCTGAGAAAAAAATTCACGCAGCCAGGATTGCCCCTGGCCGCTGAGACACATCCAGAGACCAGAGTAGGGAGTTCCAGACCCAGCCACCGACGCATCGAGCCAGCCGCTCGCTTCCTTTCGCGACCTCCGGATTTCGCCATCTTGCTGACTTGCTCGCTCGTCGCTCGCCGTCCCCGCCTGTGTAGCCGATCGTTGGGCGCCCAGGACCACAGCCTGTCCGTCCCGTCCGCTCGGTGTTTGGGGCTCGACGGCGGCCGCGCCACCTCAACTGCGCAGTCGTGCCCCTGCAAGCCGGCGCTGGCGCCGGCGCCCAATCCGCACGTCGGCGCTCGACCGCAGGCAGCCAGCAACCATCCGTGTTGATTTGAGGTACCAGTTCAGCTCGTCCACTACCCATTTGGCGATTACCAAGTTTTGATTCGAGGGTTTGCTCTTCTCTGTACTACTCAGTACATAATTTGTGTTGAATTATATTACTATGAATTTATAATTGATATTAAGTAAATTAGTTAGATTGTCTCTAAGTCTTCTATGCAAAACTGAGACTTAATTGACAATTTTAGTATGTTTGTAAGACCATATCGATCTATTTCTGTGGTATTGGTAGTTAGTTAGAACGTTCACAATGTCATATTTGTTGTCAATTTTTTTAGGAGGACACCCTGTTTTCAAATCCTAGATCCGCCATTGATCATAAGCTCAACCTTTACATTCTGGAATTTGAAATGCCGATCTGCTTAAAATAGGTAACTTAATCAGATAAAGATGTTATATGAATATCTTATAGATACTATTCTCAGACAACATGAACAACATGGATTATCCAACTGAAGTTAGCCGAAGCTAAATATAACCTTCGCAAGCATCTGAAAGAATTGCTTCATTTGTCTCTCATACTGTGGAAAAGTAGAGTGGTGATACAATTGATCACCAATGGGTGCACAAATAAGGAGTACAGTTTGAGGCGTTAAAAACTAAATGCAAATCAAAATTAGTAATTCAAATCTATCTGTAACAAAATGTAGCGAACTATACGAAAGAGTCAAGCACATACTTATGTCAGCCACTTAAAGACAAATGTGACGAAGTGAGAAACATTACTGCCAATAAAATTTGGAGGATCCGTGCAAAGATCAACTTGCATGGAATTAAAAGAAAACAAAAGTAGTTGCAGTCATGAATTAGTGATGCGGGACTGCATATCAGAACGGAAGTAACTGACAAAAATAATTAGCTCACCTTCTTAAAACATAGGTGAAGCTTGGCACTGCAGTAGATAAAATTTTGTAGATTAATAAGTGAAACAAAAAATTGCAAGAATGACTGCAGAAAGAAGCCATTATGTTCATAACATGTAGGTAATGCGAGAATAATATGGCAGGCTACAAACCATCTGAAAAGCCCTATGCACACTGTATTTCTACCCTATCCATAAGACCAAATTATTTATGTTGGAACCCACATATATCAGTACATTTCTACTGTGCGGTTGGAAGAGAAACTGAGATCCACCAAGAGAAATACTAGAAAGTGGTCGCAGGTAGGATCCTAATTAATGATACAATGAATGCAATCAGGTCAAAATAATATTCTACCTTGTCATAGTTAAAAATACAAAATTACTAATTTACAAACACATAATTAGCAGATAAGTTCTTAGCAAAAGTTGTAGAGAAAGTTTCTTGAGAGCCAATACACTACCTTGACTGGAAAAGTAACCCAAAAATATAATTGTGTTGGATAAATGTAGGTTAAGCATAGAGAATGCTGCATAATACCTCATCACTTAAGCCTCATATATGTCAGTTTGGTACGACAACTTCCTGCAATTTAAATCTCGTAGTAGACATGTATGATTTGCTACCTCACATGCACATTTGATTGCATTTGAAATTATATTCTTCACATATGCTCTTATCGGTAGAAAAATGTGGAATGATGATTTATCAACCATAGAAAGAAACATATTGCTACATTGTATATCAGAGAGAGGGAAAGAACCACAATAGGATAAATGCCAGTGTAAGGCGAACATGTAACATGAACATGGTCACTCAGAACAACGGTGCAGTTTTTAAGCATACTGAACTGATAAAGGGGATGCGAGTCGAAGCTTCATACATTTCCGTACATACCTAGAATCATTTTCAATAATTCTAAATTTGTGGCTAACTTGAAAAGACGATGCATGCTATCTTAAGCACCAACGACTGGCGAAACTAAAAATAAGCACCTAAAAATGCCTTATACAACAATATCATGTAGTAGTTTCTATATACCCGAGCCATCTTGGCTTAGCCAACGGTCTATGGTACCTCATCACTTAAGCTCAGACTTATCAATACAGTACTACAACTTCACTTCGATGTAAATCCTAGAGAATACACGTATGTCTTTCTACCTCATGTACGTGTATCCATTTCAGATTCCATTATTCACCGGTGCTCTTGAACATGGTCACACAAAATGTTTGTAAGATATAAGGAAAACATACTGAACCGGAAAAAAAGATGTCAGTCAGAGCTGTGTACATTTCCTTGCATACCTTGATTCAATTCTTTCTAATTTGAGGCTACCACGTAAGCATGATGCATGCTTCAATATTATCCATACATGTAAATATAAGAAAGCTATGATATTCTTGCCACACAATTTATTTTCAGCTATACCAAGACATTCCTTGAGCATCTGGGCATCTGGAAGGCAATCTAGAGATTGTAAGACCGTGCACCTTAAACATATGTATTAAGTATAGAGTGAATATTTTCGGGAGGACCATGGATGTCTAGAAGATAGGTCTAAAACTGTGTTCATTATGGTAGTATAAGAAAACTCTATTACAAAAATCCAATGTGCATTGACATCTTAAAACATTGGTCAACTGGACAATTTACAGAACCTTCTGAAATCATTGACCATGTGCGTGTTGCCATTACCTATTCTAACATATAAGGTTGCTAGCCAACTTGGCTCCTCGGTGATCCCCCGGTTTGCTGCCTTCCTGGCCATTAGATCGTCCTCGTTTTGCGTCTGAGCCGTCAGATCTTCACCTCCTGGTAAATCTTGTTTTCACCCTGCGGTTGTTTTTCCTGCCCAATGACGGGTGGGCTCGTCTCGCCTTCGTATTGGCTGGGTCAGCTGCGCTCGTGTGCAAGAGGGATTCGCCAGACAGCCCCGCACGCCCGCACCGCGTCTCGTCTCAAGTGGCGCAGGTCCCCAACCCCCACGGCCCCACCACATAAACCCTAGCCTCCCAAGCCCCGCAGCGCCACACTCCCTCCTCCTCCTCCATCCTTCCTCGCCAGCCGCCGCCGCCGCTGTTCCGCCTCGCTCCTCTCTGTCCGACGACCACGTCACCGCGAGGAAGCCGCCGCGCAAGTGGTCAGGGGACGGCCGCCATCGTGAGCCAGGAGACCCCCGTTGGCGAGCCTCTGGGCAGGAAGCCGACGTGGAGGACGCAACAAGCTGCCAGGGTCTTCTCGCTAGAAGGTGGAGGAGTAGAGGTTCCCGCCGGATCCGAGGCGTGCGGCGCGGCGGTGAGCGTCTCCGGTAGCGGCGGTGGCCTGCGGGGGCAAAGGGTGACGGCTGGGGTGCTCGATTCGATCCAGCGCCAGGAAGGGAGGTAGAGGAACGACGGGGAAGGGGATGGGCAGGAGCTTCATGCCCTGAATCCAGTCGCCCCGGGCCGTGCCTACATGAGCAGCACCGCGGCTCGATGCTTCCCCGCCCGACGAGGACGGCAAGCTAGGTGTTGACAATGGCAGCCCCAGGCCATCCGATCTGTCACCGCCGCCGTTCTTTTGGTCGAGGGCCGCCGTCGTCCACGTGCTCCTCATCACCCCCACGGCTGGACGCTGGCGAGGTCAACCTCCCCTCCAAGCGCGGGTACTTCCCCGCTCCTTTTCCGTGCTCTCTCTCTTCCCCTGATATATCTCTTTGTCGTACAGGGAAGCAAATTTGTTCAATTCTCAGTCTAGATTTAATGAAGAAAACTGCGGTTCATACAACGCCAATGGATATGGATCCATCTTGCTGCGCTGGATATGGATCCATCCTGCTGATTTGGAAGAAAACTGCAGTTCATACAATGCTAATTATGGATATGGATCCATCTAATACAGTTCTTCACAAAGCCCAAGAATCGCAAGGCCATGTACATGTAACAATGCAGGCCTAGAATTATCATGTATCCAAATTGTTCAGTTCCAGTTCAGTTATGAGCTAACAAGATCACCTTAATGTGCAGGGTTCAATTGCTTTCGGGGTCATACTTTTCCTGGTCCTTATTGGCTGGCCTGACTTCGGCATGATGGCGGAGTCGTATGGCTTTGCCCTGCTATTCTGGTTATCCTCTATTGTGCATTAATATGATCTTCTGATGTCTGTTTTTATTTTAAGTGTGCATTAAGAAATGGTAGAAACTTTTGGGTATTGTATCTGGCTGGTACTGAATTTCCTCACAACAGCTTCTGGCCTGCTGCTGTTGTTTACCTGCAAAAAAAACCCACCATCGGTTGGATTTTCTAGCACCCTTATGTGATATCGGTGGGCTTTGCTGTTGCTGAGCTTCCTAAATTTTCTTCGAGTCCAACCCAGTTTGGTCGCCACTTTATTTACATGGTCTTGTTCTTGCGAGGGATTGTGTTTATCAAGATTGATGAACTATATGACTGGATCCCAGCCCCCATTGTTCTTACTGCTGTTTCCTACTTCTGTAATTAACCTTTACTGAGTGCTGTTAGGTCTTTAGCATAACACTCTAAATATTTAAGCTAATAAGGATACCCTTAGATGACTGACCCTGTAATTAACCTTATTCAGTGTATGAGCTACAGAGCATGAAATTGGGAAAATACAAATATGATTGGTGGTTGGTTCACCATTTAAAAATTTGATCCACCAATTGTGTCTCAGTGATTTCTACTTGGCTAAAACCACGCCAATAATTTTGGAACGATGGAGTACTTATTTGTTGTTGTGTATTTGATGGTTTGATAAAAATATCATGAAGGTTAAATCGGGCGTGGTTTTGATATA
The DNA here is from genome assembly GCF_002162155.2 of Triticum dicoccoides. NCBI lineage: Eukaryota > Viridiplantae > Streptophyta > Magnoliopsida > Poales > Poaceae > Triticum > Triticum dicoccoides. The sequence continues at coordinate 462,161,088 of NC_041393.1, forward strand.
TTTTTGTTACAAGATATTACACCGGCTTTCTGGTTTGGAAATACTTATAATCGTTTTCTTCTAACTGCATGTTAGGCCACACTTTTGTAGACTACTTAGGATAGAGATGATATGAATGTGTGCAACAAAATTCTTTACTCGGGAATGGCTTGGTAGGTCTCTCGACTATTCGGTTTCATCCGTAGGATTAAAATTTCTTCAACTTGCTCTCCTCCCACCTTCAATTTCTTTAAAATCGTTGTATTGACAAGTAGAAACAGTAGCTTGTTTGAATTACGTAAAGTTCATCCATGTAACAGTTGCCTCTTAAAGACTGCTGACAAAGTGCAAATTTGATATAATTTTGCTGATGACGCAAAATGATCGTACACTGAAACCAAAGCCTTTGGAATTGAAACACAAACCTTACTTAAGAGCAGGCAGAGGCGCAGAGCCAACGGTATGCTCTTGGATCAATATTTCACAGGTTAAACAACATTCATATGTTCTAGCATCTTTAGATTTACATTTTCTTTTTAACAGTCTAATTACTCCATGTAAAAACTGCATCCATTTTGGTATGTGATACTGCAAGTGTAAATTAAGAAAGTAGCCTTCACGGTCTAGCTTCAGCATCTGTAAATCATGGATATGTACATACTACATAAAAATGGAGCATCCTTACTCGATTGCGTTCTTCTGTTTTACAGGTGATGTTGTTGCCTGGTCTTCTAAACTGCCGCTTGTTTATCGTTTGCTGTTTTGCTTATCAAGGTTTGTGCTTTCTCTTTAAGCTATATTTTCTTTTGATTATTGTTTTTGTCTGTATTGTTTTTTCTTCTCTATGGCAATGTATTTGGATCATGTTTCTCTGTGAAGCTTAGCACATTGGTTGTCTGGCTTGATCTTTTTACTAGCAGGAGGGTAACTACTGGAAGCAGTTGGCAAGACAAGCAGTCAATGGATCTCAAAGCGTTGATCCTGAAGGAAGGTAACTACTCAAAGGTATGCACATATTCATGTTGGAGCAGTTAAGTTTGCAAGGATCTGCTGTTGGAGGGCATGGTATGTGCTCTCAAGAAGTTCTTTATTATCCGGTGACATCTTTTGGCCTATTGAGGAACTGGACATGATTTATATAGCGAAGTTAAGCGTATGGATGACAACTTCCTCTCATACCTCTTTTGACCTATTGAGGAACTAGACATGATTTATATAGCGAAGTTAAGTGTATGGATGACAACTTCCTCTCATACATGTTATCTGTATATTTTATATACATGGCTTTTGTGTTCTGTCATGTGCGTTCCTGCTGCAGACTTTTGTAGGAAATTCACCATGGGAATTTAAATAATGGTTCCCTGCCCATCAGTTTACTTTCTTGCATTTTATAGGCCACACTTTTCCTATTTTGTTAAAGAAGTGAACTCATTCCTAAACTTCCACCGTATATACATTAACACTGGGATACTGTACCAACCCAGCAATACTAAAAAACTATGAATTGTGTGTCAGTGTAGTACTATATCCCACTGATGATGCTTCTCTGTAACACGTTTATCTATTTGGTTGCATGCCTTGAAGGAGTAGTATATTGAGCACCCTGAGATAATCATCGAGAAGTTTGGTGGAATTTTAAATGATTTATTAAGCGACCTTTTATGATTGACCATTGTACGAGAGCATGTTTTAGTACTACTTGAGAGAGTTAGAATGTATATATTTTCAACTAAAACCAATTTTTTCAAAAGGCAAAATAATTTCTGCATGATCACATATCATGATTATCTCCATGAAGAATGCTTTAGACAGTACAATAATGAAAATAAGCATTTTTGGCCTTCGAAACATATACTGTTGTTGGGACATCTGAATATCTGATTGGACCTTTCTATGTAGAAAATGAGAAGTGCTAAGTGTACAGAAACCTGCACTTCATATTTCTTACATGCGTGATTTATCATCTACGATACTCTTTTATATTGCTTACTTGCGTGATTTGTCTGATTGCCAGTAGAAATATTTACGTTAGCATGTCAGTTTGCTAACTTAGTACCTTCCATCTTATACATTGATAATGCTTTGAAGACACCGACAAGAATAACTAAATTAAATTGGGCCTGAACATGTCAATTGAACAATGACAGGTTCTCACCTTTCAACGAAGGATCTCATTTAAAATCCTAATTTTGGATGTCTAGGTGGTTGGCTGATGGAGTGTTGCACTGCTGCTTATTTAATGATCAGTAGTGCAGCTCACGATTTGATTTAATTAGCGTTTTTGTAGTGAAAATATGAAGACAAATTTTCTAAACAACTTCAGGATATCTTTGAAAGAATGTGCTAGATTTTGGTCCTATTATATTTTCTCAATTCCTATGTCATCTCTCACATGGCTATGTGGTCTCCCTGGTTTTGTCTTTACATTATATCTATGTTGTACTACTGCTACCCCGCGCTACAGAAAGTATTTTTTATATCAGCTTTGCTCTCGTGTGTGCAAGGATTCCATTCAGGTATGAAAAACACCACCCCTCATGAAGTTACTTCTTTTCAGAGAGAGAATGATCATTGGTTTTTATATGGATTCAGTGCACATAAATAATTAGCTCCCATTTTAAGTTTGGTTTTGGAATTAGCTTTCCAGTTCTGTACATGTTTTCCTCTGATGATGGATTTCTTCTTCTAAGATGAATTGATAACTTTAGCACCAAATATGAAGTTATTTGGACAAAGAAAAGCTTCCTTCCTCTTTGCTATTTTCTCTCTTTAGTGTTACTTTTTTTAGAACACTCTTTAGTGTTGCTTTGATGTTCCTTTGTCACTGTTCGATATTCTGCCTTGTGTGCCTCTGTCTTGGTTTACAGCTCCATATGGCTACCTATGTGTGTGTGTGTGTGTGTGTGTGTGTGTGTATAGATATGTAGGTTTTGTTTGAACTGTACTCAAACCGTGCAGATGTTTCCATATTCTTGCCTTCATCTTTTTAACTCGTGACTTTGTTAGATAGTTGAATATCATTGGCCTCTGTCGGCATTCTATTTTTGCAGTTTGAAATGAGTATTGGTCCATTGATATTAAACTTCACAATAGGTGGTGGCATCTCCAGGAAAAAGTAGTGGCAGATATGCTGGACATTTCTTTTCTGCTGTCCTCAACACATTTTTTAGTAACGGAGAGGATTACTCACCTTTGGTGCTGCAGGCGTTCAAGACCTAGCAGGGCTGGGCCAACCGGCCCTTTGTGTTTGAAGATCCCTGACACCCCATGCTACCAGCCGGCATCTTCTTCCTGAGCCATGTCCGGAACCAGACCAGCAGGGGCACCCTGAGCGAGTACTCGAGGCATGTTGTCAGGTCGGAGGGGTACAACCAGGCCAGCTGCCGTGTGTGTGCACGGTTCATACAGTCAAGGTGTTCGCTCATCTCCCAAGATGAGCCAGAACGAGCATGACAAGAGGAACCCCCCATATTTTTCATTCCAATGGTGTTGTATGTTGGTTAAAGACTGTTTTTCTTCTCCAATTATGAAACCTCAAACGACAGCAAGATATAACATTTTTGTTTGTTTTACAATCAAAGCTTCCATCGAATAATTTATTAGAATTATGATCCATCTTATTCAGAAATTGTGGCTATTTTGTATATTTGTACAAGATACGGCTTTGTGTGCATTGAAATAGCAGCGAGTTGGCCTCTCGGTCTTATTTCTTTATACATTTGACTCATACGCACAGCCAGCGTGTCTGTGATTTGGATGAATTTCTCTATCCTGTTTTATGTTGTGATGTCATTGATTTTTGTCTCTCGTCCAGATTTACATAGAGATGCCTCAGTCAGTACTTAAGAATTTTGTGTTCTTTTCGATTGATGGCCTTTAAGTACTTTTTAGTTTTAGAATGATTCCAAAACGAGGTCACTCCTGCTTATCTTGATCTTGATCTTCACGTCTGGTGGTAGGATGCTAGGTCAAGAATGCAGGGTGAGCAAAAGAAAAAGGAAAACTCTGAACGTTTTTATCTCTGGTCATTTGGAGCATAATGGAGGGAGCAAGACAGCAGGCTTTGATAATTTGCATATGGATTCAGCGGGTCTCTGCGTTAGGACTCTATACAACCTACTCAGCGGGTGTGTGTTGTGTGTGTGTGTGTGTGTGTGTGTGTGTGTGTGTGTGTGTGTGTGTGTGTGTGTGTGTGTTTGTTCAGACATATATTTAGTTTTAGATGACTCTCTACTATCAAGTTAAAATGTGTATATTCATCTTATCGTACACAATAATTCATCATGTTTTCTATTAGAGGGGATTAAATCATGATTTTTTTTCCATTGCGGACATGGCTTTAGCGTGCCTCTGCGCCATTTGGCGCAACGGGTCCATTAGTAGCTATTAAAAACTCTTCACGGTCATACATGCTATATAATTGGCCAATCAAAAAAGTTACTGATTTAGAAACTTATACCATGGTTCTTTGAGTTACTCATGTACTTGTTACCATGCTCATGTACATATAGAAATTATTAGCTCAAATCAGCATCATTTTAATAGAAACAAAACGAATCTTAGTGTAATGTACAACCGTTAAAAAAACTAAATGGAACAATTATTAGAAAAAGTCCATGTCATATAAGTTGGTCAATCAAAAAGTTGTTGAATTGTTGAGTTCCTCCTTCCGCTATAAAAAATATTATTGAGTTCCTCCTGTAAGTGCTACAATGGTCATGTATTATTAGCTCAAATCAACATCAATTTGTTTGAAGCAGAATGACACATCTTTGCTATGATGAATATGTAAATAAATTCTGTACAATTCCATAAATATTTGTTCTTTCATACACAGTGACGCATTTTGGTTGTAAAGATCATGTAAATAATTTTTTATATCTTTGCAAATAAGATTAACCTTGATGTATAAATCCGATCAGAGTAGAGGTAGCTATGAAAGGTCATGCGGCACATCATTAGTCTAAGGCTCTAACCACTTCCATGGAGAATCTAACATCTCAACTACGCACATCTGTTTGTTCCAGAAGCCACAAAATTGAGGTACGCAGAAGATGAACAAACCTGAGAAATGATGATCCAAAGATGAGTCGGAGTTCGAGCATTGCATAGCCGTCAGCTGTGGTTGCTTGTAGGCGGATGTGTCTCAGACCTAAGTTGTTGCCGCTGGACCGTGGTTACATGCATCCTCGCTTGGAGGCAGCGGTGCTGGGAGATATGCATGTCCAAGGTGAAGAAGTGGACGAAGCCCGAAGAAGCAATCTGTGTCTCCCTATCGCTGTGTCCTGCTCCTCAATATGTCACCTTAGTTATGGCCGCATTATCTCTCATGCTGCTGATTTAAACCTGCCCTACTCTTCTTCTCCTAGGCTAGTCGAGCGCTTCAGCAGGTGCCTCCCCGACGACGGGGAAGGAAAGATCAGAAGTGATGGCTATAGCGCTAAGAAATTGGAAACCCTAGCAATTGATCTTCTCTATAAACATTTGTGGCAAGGAACGTGGAGCCTGCTTCAGGGAAGAAGAGATGGATCACGTGAGAGAAGAGACCAGCTTGCATCCTTTATCGGAGAGACAATTTTTTTTTTTTGCCAATTGCCTAGTCCATATTGTCCATGTGTTCGATGCATGCAAACGTGTGGCTCTTGGAGTTTGTAGGTAGACCTGCTATATTGCTCTTGATATGTGTACAGAGCTTTACTTTTTATTTCCCCTTTTTCCTTTCCAATTCGGACATGCATCAGTTCATGCGTGACTGTATTGGACTCCAAACAATACGTGTTGATGTAGTTCTAATCAAACGGCGTAAAAAGGATTAACATACGTGAACAAACGTGGTGGCTTATTTTACTCTTGTTTTAATTATACACTAATAGATTGCACCCCTCGAGGCTGTCACTGCTACATAATCATCATCACTGTGACTCACTTTACAAAGATTCATGTCCACTTAATTGACATAACTTTCATTCCTGCAAACGGTATATTTAGCACATGCAATTTTAAAAATACATTTGAATTAACCTTTTTATGCAAACCTTTCGGTTTTACGTATTACTCAATTCCTTTCCATCGCTTCAAAACATAACAATTTAGTTTGTTTATACTTAACGCGTACCCAGTTTTTACACGAGCAGTAACTAAGATAATTTGACGCCAGGTCTCTCACAAAGACCTAGATTCTGCAAAAAGGTGGCGTCCTCCAGCAGGATAGCATTTATCGACCGACGATGGAAAAAGCGTCGTCCCTGCCCGCGGAACCTGTACCGACCTGTTCAGGCCTAGTACAACACTGTTCGTCTGCTGTATATTCCACTTTTCCAACTCTGCCTTCAAACTGTATATGCTCAAACGCTACTTTATCTGTCAATCGCGACGCACTGATTGACGCATTGGATAACGGGGACATATGTCCCCATAGACCAAACGTTCGCCTCCGCTTCTCTCTTCCATGGTGTCACGTCCATCCACGGCCCTCGCGCTCGCCCTCCCGAGCTTGGCCCCATCTTCTTCCACCCAGACAGCCACAGACGTGATGGAGGTCTCCCCGGCGAGCTTGGCGCCATCGTCAGCAGCCTCTTCTTGGGGGACGTCCATTCAGATGGAGCACTACGGTGCGACACCGACGGGCTCCACAACTGCACCGGTTTGGAGGACCTCTTTACAGATGCAGCACTACACGGGAGCTTCTTCGGCTTCAGGACCCGACGGCTCGACATCATTTCAGATGCAATAGTATGGTGCTGCACTCGCCTCCAGGCCAGCGCCGGCGGGTTCCGCGACATCCGCGACGGCCCCGGCCTGGATGACTTCTCTACGGCTGTCGCAGTACACGAGAGCAGCGAGTTCTTCGGATTCAGGACCCGGCGGGTCGACATCATTTGTGCCGGCGCTGAGGTGGAAGTTTTGCCAATGGGTTCACTAAGAATTTGGACATGAACTAATGATTGCCTGTAGTGGTAGAGGGTGCTAATAAATCCAGGTAAGCTCTTCCAAAATCTTCCCAACTTATCAAAGGTGGGGCTAATGCCCCCCTCCCCCGCGGATGATATGTACATAGGTCTACCTCAGATTAGTTTTACAACCTCATATTAACACTCAAAGGACAACATAAGGAACTGAAATAGGATACCACATATAATTGTTACATAAAACTAATGAATAAATATCAGTTGAATGAAAACATAAAACCCCTTTTCAAACATTTCATAGTCAAACGCACAACTTTGTACTTTCATAGGTAGTTAGATAAGGTATTCCTTGTAAAAAAGCAAAATGACATGTTAATTTCTTAAGTTGTAAATAAGTACTATTAAGCGGAACATGTAGAGTCACTGTCATTTCCAAGTTTCTTTGATCTTTCATCGTTACTACTTACTAATGGTAAGAAAAATCTCATCCATTAGCAAACTAGAAAATCACTATTTGATTGATCACCCATTTTATTACATATTTTGTTGACAACAATCATATATCAAAAGCACTGGTCAATTAATTCCATGAAAACCGGCAATATCGGTACTAGCTTTACAGGTTGATAGACCAAAGTAAAAGGAGTATGTTTACTTGCCTTGCACCATTAATTTAGCAATATCGATAATTCCATCAGGTCCAACATCATGTAGTTTATCTGAATCAAAATCATCTCGATAAAACTCAGCCAGTTTAGTAAGCTCCTCACATTATAGACAACACATAACTCTTCTCCTAGTCTCAACCTTACTTTATTAAAACTTTTTATGTATTCTGGAATTCCTTTCGGATTAGTCGTAATATGACAATTAATTTGAACCAGATTCTATCTGAATAAACGACTATGTGGGACTAGGAGTAGTGCATCATTTGTTTGCTTGCCTATAAGGATGGCCTTGAAGTACATGCTTTATTATATTTATCATGATATAATGACCGTCCTTTTTGCAAAATGTTGTTCCATACTAGATCAAGGTTTGACCAAAAAAGCAATCATATAATTAAGGTTGGATAAGACTTGTACAAGCAGGACATGATATGCTATCACGTGTAATAATATTTTGAATAGCAATTGTCAGCTTGCCGCTGCCGTTTGCTAGCATGAGGACGGTGAGAGAGATAATACAAATATTTTCTATGCCGGCTTGCCGCTGACATATGCCATATGTCAGCGTGAGGGTGATGAAGGTGACAAGAGTATTCAGATTTATTTTCCATTCGCAAAAATAGATTTATTTGTTTCTGTCCATTGCAGCGGTGAAGCAACTCAATCTGAAGATCATGCGTCTAGCCAGCTGCGAGCTACCAAATTGATTTATTTTATTTGGGCTTGCACACTTGCACTGAATATATGGACTAAAAAGACTTTTTGTCTAATGCAGCTAGGTAGTCAATGGGTTCAAATATGATTTTTTGTTAGGTTCAGGCATCAAGTACATGTAAAACGGTACGTTATCAACTAAAATGTTGTTGGTATTTGCACCCAATGTTTCGATGCTAGCTACGCCTCTGATGAAATGACAACTTCGATGAAACGATGTGAGATGGGTGAAAGTTGATGTAGTATATATTTCATATGGCACTTAACTTTATGGACGGAGGTCGTTCGGTAGCATAGTATATGGGATGGGAGAAAAGGGACAATGCAGCTATGTATCGGTTTTAGAGCAACTATAATAGAGTTAAGTCAGCTAGTTATAAGAAATAAACTAGTATATTCTTACTTAGTTGAAGAAAAGAAAAGACGAGAGCTAGCACATGCTCATATGTAGTTTGAAAAAAAAATAGTATTTTTCTAATCAACTATTGTATTCCCTCCGTTTCTTTTTAGTCTGTATATAAGATTTGATTCAAGTCAAACTTTGTTAACTTTGATTAAGTTTATAGAATAATATATCGCGACAAACAACGGTGAAAACAGATCGTCAATTAAAGGGACTGACTATGTGTAAGTGGACTGGTTTTTGTTTTGGGGCAAGTCGCCTGAACAAATTTTGGGGTCAGTCCATTTTTTACCAACGCGCTCACGTCCACAAGCGGCATGCGTGCATACTCACGAACACAAGCCCACCACCGAGACCCTGGCTGCATGCGTGCATGCTCTCGTACACAAGCCCAACACCGGGACCCAGGCTGGATGCGTGCTGCATGCCCAGGAATGCAAGTTTTTGCATGCTGGGTGATTCATGATTATACTGTTTAAACTTGGTTAGAAATGATTTTATTTCAAATACATAATTAAATAGTGTCACATGATCGTGGCAAAGGTAAAAAAAATAAAGGATTGCAACTATTTGATAGCACTTGATTTTTTCTAAAATGTAATGGATTAGTGAGATCGGTATTATCCTTACAAAAGAAAACTAAATGAAAACTAAAACACAAAAAACAAAATAAGAAACTATAAAAATATAAAAGATTAAGTTTTCTATGGAAGAATGAATTCGTGGCACTAGTGTATTACCCTTTGAGAAGAAAGAAATTTTTTATAAGAAAGAATGAAACCCTTTAAGAAGGAAGAAAATGAAAATAAAAAAAACATTTCAGAACTTGTACTGAAATTGCACTTTTCCAAATATGCAAAGAATTAGCATATAATAGTGCAATATTAACATTCTACTATAATTTACACACATATTATTAGTACTTGCATTTATACTTGCACAAAAAAAAGCTACAACAAACAATAAAAACGAAAATGAAGTGCTTTCTAAAAAGTAATGGACTAGTGAGTTTGGTATTATCCTTAAAAAAGAAAATAAAATGAAAACTAAAACAAAATAAAAAATGAAATAAAACCTTAAAAAATGAAGTTTTTCTATGGAAGAATGAATTTGTCGCATTGGTATTACCATTTTAGAAAAAATAAAATAAAATAAGAAAAATAATCAAAAAAGTGATTTTTTATAAGAAACTAGATAATTCCTCACGCGTTGCTGCGGAAATTCACAGTAGGATCAATGTTCATATAGTGAAGATGAGTAGCTCGACTCAAATATGAAAGATGGAAAATAAAACATGGATAAGTGATTACATATGATTCAAGTGTTTGCAAGGAAGGGAGTAACCTTATTTCCAAAGAAATTTGTTAAGTAGTCGAGGCATTTGAGCAAGTATCTAAGGCAATCTAGCAAGCTTGGATTAAAAAAGGATTGTACTACAACAGAATACATCAGTTGCTATTTACGGTTAAGGATGGCAATGGGTCGGGTTTGGATCGGGTTGAACAATATCAAATCCATATCCATATCCATGAAGCCGGTCTTTGCCCGCCCATGAAAAAATCTATGGGTGAAAAATTGTGTCCATGTCCAAATTCGATGGATATCCATTGGGTCCTCTCGAGACATATAAATAAGACTTAACACAATATTAACATAAACTCTTCCATTCTTCACCTCGTGGCAGGCTAGGTTTCACTTATGGTAAATCAACATCCAGTAACAACCTAAGATCATTTAGTATTTTTTTAACAGATGAGAATGACGAGTCATTTAAGAAGGAGATAAAAATAATGGAAGGGGTGTTGGAGTATGTTACGGAGGGGATTGACTATCAACTTATAAAAGTTACAATGGGGATTGTGTAATTTCTTATGCATGTTTTAGATTAAAAAAGTGTAAAATTGGAGTGGGACATGTGAACGTGGGGCCGGGATAGCAGATTTTTTCCCATTAAGTCAGACTATCGGGTCGGGATTGGGTATATCCATGGGTACAAGATTATATCCATGCCCTACCCACGTACAATCGGGTCGGGTTTAGGCGCCGCCCATGGACACAAAAGCATATCCAAACCCTATCCATTCGGGTCGGATATCCATGGATATCCATGTCCATGGATAAAATTGCCATCCTTATTTACGGTACACCCCCTTCCCTAAGAAGTATTAAGAGGACCATCTACATCAATTAAAAGATTAATCACCTAGTTAGATAATTAATTAGGGGCTACTTAATCCCTCGGCTTCTCTCCAAAAGAGAACGCCACGTACATCCAAGTAGTTGTTGCTGCGGCCTCGTCGGTAGCTTGCACCCCCGGCGCACCCATGCGCCCGTCCACGCCTGTTCACACAGAAGAGATAATCCCTATAGTAGACAGAGAAGAAACTGTAAGCACGTATGATGAAATCCCAACCTACTTCAATTAGGCACCTTCTCGATCTACAGCGAGCAAAGAAAATATACTAATGTCTTTAACGAACGGACACTTCTACATGTACGGCAGGACTGCCTTTATCCCCCTCCCTACGAAGAGTAGAAGCGAGGGGACATGTTCAGTACTAAGAGAGATAGTAGGGAGGGGGAGAAAGGCAGTCCTGCCGTGCGCCTTGTGCTCTCGGGTCGCCCCTTGCAACATTAGATGAGAGTTAGTTCATCCACAACAACTTGTATCTATTGCATGGATCAGAAACACGAACGCATTGATCAACACCATGCATTGATCAACACCATGCACGCATCCATCAGGTCAGGTATCAACACCAGGCACGCATCGACCACTTCATCACGTACAGTGAAAATCGGGATTGCGGAAAATGCAATGAACACATCTGTGGGGCCGTGGGGGGACAGTCTGATGAGTTTTACCGAGAGCCGAGAGTTTATATGTCCTACACATGCATATGGAATATAATATCACAAAAAGCAGCATAGAAGAAGTTATATGTCCTACACGCAGACTGGCATGGTGGAGGGATGAGGAAGAGCGCAATATCCATGGGGTTCATCTTGCTGCAGCAGCGTAGATGAATACGTGATGATTGGGTTGCGGGCATCAATCTCCTTCCACGAAAACGTTGGCGAGGATCTGATGCGAGTGCCAACGCTGGAAGGAGAGCAAGATCCCCGGCATCCCTACAACAAGGTTGAGGCGGCATCAATCATAGGAATCGTGATCGGGAGGCAATTACGAGGTGCGAGAGGAGGCGAGGGAGCGATGTGCAGAGAGATGAACATATATACATATGAAAAGGAAGTGGGAAGAGAACTGAAGGGGAGAAGACGCGAAACAAAGATAGTTATACAGGAAGGGGAAGCAGAGGAGGCCAGCTTGCTGGTGGTGCTTCAGAATTGCAACTCGTACTGTAGGGATATTTTTAAGGAAGATTAAGGGGCGTGCACTTCATTAAGGTCCACAATATTTATCCAGGTGTAAAAAATCTGATCCGGCCCAATAATGGCGCGCTTGCTTGTACAGTAGCGCTGCGCTGTTAATGTGAAAAAACCCAAGCTGGCAAGTGCTGCCAGGATTCCATCTCTGCACCTCCATGTTGGAGTACGGGAGGAGCTAACCAGTAGACCTAACAATCCTTGTTGCTAAATATGAAGCGTGCTAGTATAAGAACTAATACCAATGAAGAATCTGGACAATTTTTTTTGAATTTTTCCAAACTTTCCTTTGAAATTGTGAATTTCTTTTAACAAACGGGCAGTGTATCAAAATACGATAAGAAAAATTAACAACTCAGAACTATTTTCAAATTTCAAAAAATAAAACAAAAGACGTGAACATTTTTCGACAGACTGGTTTTTGAAATTCGTGAACATTTTCTTAAAACCCAAACATTTATAGAATTTTGAGAACAAAAAATTGATAATGGGAACAAATTTTCAAAAGCACAAACAGTTTTTGTGAATAAAAAAGGAACAAAATTGAAAACAAGAACATTATTTGAAATTGTGAACAATATTTAAAAATTGTGATCACTTTCAAATATGTGAACAAATTTTTTAAAATTGGAACATCTTTGGAATCTAAAAAAACTAAATATAAAAAGAAAATGAGAACATTTCTAAAATTTGTGAACACATTTTTTTGAATCTGTGAACAATTTTTGAAACATGAGAACATTTTTTTAAACATGAACAATCTATGAAAATTTGTAACACTTTTTGAGAAAATGAGAACATTTTAAAAATTTGTGAACAATTTTTTTTGAATCTGTGAACAATTTTTGAAACATGAGAACATTTTTTTAAACATGAACAATCTTTAAAAAGTTGGAACACTTTTTGAAATACCCGAACATTTTTGGAATTTGTGAACAAATGTTCGAACTGGGAACATTTTTTGTAATTCAGAAACTTTTTGGGTTTTGTGAACAAATTTTTGAAACAAGAACATTTTTTGAAATTCGATAACAACTTTTTGGATTTTATAGATAAACTGTTTTAAATTGCAAACATTTTCTTACTTTTGAAAAAAAATGGATTTGTGAACGATTTTTGCAAATCCCAACGTTTTTTGGAAAAGAGAAAAACAAAAACAAAGAAGAAAGAAAAAAGTAACGGAAAAAAAAGGAAGAAAAAAGAAACAGAAAAGGAAACAAAAAAGTAAAGAAAAAACCGTATGAGGAACTTTCTAGACGTTTCCTAAAACCTGAAAAACCGCTGGAACCTTCTAGGAGTTTCGTAAAATCGGAACCGCAAGTGATGCGAACAGTAGTTGATGGGCCGGCCAAGTTCTCGTGCGCCTGTGCAATTGCCCGACTCTTTGACGCAAAGAGCGTCAAATATGGTTTTCCGCGCTAGCCTCGGTAGCAGGGAAAACGATGATGTGAACGCATGAGAGGCCGGCCTATTAATAATTGAATTGAAAAAAAAGAATGCTGATGTGGCAGATCGATGAGGTGGATAACTTGCATGTCAAGAGAAATATGGTAGTGGGGATGAACTATTTAGGTATTATAAATAATGAAACCCTTTATGAAGAAAGAAAATGAAAATGTAAAACCTTTCCAAACTTGCACACAACTTGCACTAAAATTGCACTTTTCATATTTGCAAAGAATAATTATATAATAGTGCAGTTTTTGCATTTTACTATAATTTACACACATATTATTTTGTACTTGCATTTATAATTACACATAAACAAAAATCTAAAACAAACAATAACAAAATTTGCACAAAAATTACATACAAATTGCGCTTTTCCCAAATATGCAAGAATAAACATACAATAATGAAACTTTTGAAGAAAAAAAGTGTCCTAAGGGCATTGTTATTAATTTAGCAAAGAATAAAACAATAACTAAAAAATCAAAATAATGAAGTTTTAAAGGAAAAAGTGGACTAGTGACATTGGTATCACCCTTTAAAAAGAAAGAAAACCAAAAAAAGACTTGCACAACATTTGGCACTGAAATTACACATTTTGCAGTATGCAAAGAATAATTAGTTGTTTATGCCGATAGCACATTATCATAGAATTTTATAATTTTCACACATATTGCATAATATTTATGTGTATACACTTATACTCATCTAACATCCCAAAAATACCCACAAAAGAAAAATAAAAACCGACTAACAAAGAAAAAAAGCAAAAACACATAAAAACGGAAATAACATAGAACAAACAAAGGAAGAGATGAGGGCTGGATCGCATAATTAATAGGCTTTGGCCTAGTAGCAAATCGACAGACACAACTATCGGGTCAGTCAAAAAAAAAGAAGAAAAGAAAACAAGCCCAACACAACAAACAACAGAGGAATGTAAAAAAATGCAGCATGAATCTCAGAGCAGAAATTAATGGTCAGAAAATCGACAGATCCAAATTTGAAATTCAGGCAACTTGCAAGAAGCTAAAGTGAAAAATAAACTAAAACTAAAACTAAATAAGATTACTGAAGTTTTCACACTTCATTGTAATTTACACTCATTTTTATAGTACTTGAGTCTATACATTTACATTCACCCAACGTCCTAAAAATACCCATATAAAACCAAACCGACAATAAAAAGCAAAATAAAAAACACATACAAATGTCAAAGATTAATGTGAACTAACTCACATCGGTGGTTCCTACGTGTCTCACGCATTCGCGCGCACAAACAACATAGACACACATGTACGCATAAAAGAAACTAACACGCAGAAAAAGAGCAAAAAGTGCAGCGTACACGCATGGAGGGCAAAAAGTGCAGCGTACAGGCATGGATGCATGGCACCGCATGCAGCCATGCATACAGCTACTTCAAAGCAATTCACGCACGTACAGGCACAGGCATGGAGGGCAAAAGTGCAGCGTACAGGCATGGATGCATGGCACCGCATGCAGCCATGCATACATGTTCGGAGTAAAGAAAAATCGACTGAATCAAAAATAGAAAATCAGGCGATTGTTATGTAGCTAAACTGTCAATTAAATTAACTGTTTTAAATAAAACTTTAAAATTTGAAGGCAATAGAGAGAATCTTGATGATGTCATTGCATGCATGCATGATGGAGAGAGAGGGAATTAGCCGCCGCACGAGAAGACTCACATGCGGCGCCGTTGTGTAGTTAAGTCCATCTATCTATCTATCTTCTACTCCCTCCGTTCCTAAATATAAGTTTTTTTAAACATTTCAAATAGACTATGACATACGGATGTATGTAGTCATATTTTAGAGTGTAGATTCACTCATTTTGCTCTGTATGTAGTCACTTGTTGAAATCTCTAGAAAGACTTATACTCCCTCCGTCCGGAAATACTTGTCATCAAACTAGATAAATGGGGATGTATCTAGATGTATTTTAGTTTTTGATACATCTCTTTTTATTCATTTTGATGACAAGTATTTTTGGACGGAGGGAGTATTTAGGAACGGAGGGAGTATTATATACTTAAAATGATAGAAAATGAGCGGTGGTGATTTGACACTCAAGAAACTAAGATGTATCAACAGTGTAGATTAGACAAGTACTAGACGTAAAAAAAATTGAAACAAATTGATTTTGGTAGCAACGGCCTTTATTAGGCAATGTACGAACTCAAGCAATGGCGTCTATTAGGCAAGATACAAACAAAGGAAGACCTTGGTTTACTGCCGTACTAGCAAAACTTGCCCGTGGATTGGGAGAAAAATAATCATCCTTCATAAACACACCCGACAACTGTTGGAAATATTAATTGAACCATCTAAAACCAGAACATATATGGCTAGCACATGCACGACTAAGTGAGGGATGCACATATCATAACCTCTGGTTGGTCAGGTCAATATGGCGGCGACAGCAGCAGCCTCGGTGTTGTCAGTGGCCTTCTTCTTGGTGGTGGTATCTTCGACCATGGTGTTAGTGCAGGGGAAGTAATGGAAGCAGAAGCGGACGGAGACGGAAGAGTCGCGTCGAGATGCTCCCCGAAAACCTTATTGTCATTCTCCCGAGAAGGATCTCGAACGACAGGGTTTCGGATGCACCTGCTCTCCCTACCAACCGTGCACGCGGTCGTCGGGATGGGATCGTGAGAGGCAGCGCATAGCAAGGAACAGTAGATGACGGCTAGGTTACGCGACAGGGAGTGAGTGAACTGAACTAAGCTTCGACTCAGCACATTCCCGCAACCAGCGGCACGCGCACGCGTCATGACGAGGCGAGGCGAGGCGGGTGATGATGACATGTACCTAGGGTAGGGCAATAGACCTAGTCTAAGCACCTTACCCAAGGACACTGCCCTACATCAAAGACATCCAAAGGACAGCATATTTTACCGACTGGAATCACCACAGTACCCAACTCACTCGACTGAGTGATCACTCGGGTACCCCAATTCCATTCGACCATACCAGGATCCACTCGGAGAACAGAAGGTCTAAAGTCACTCTGAATGATAACGGTCGGGCGTTCACTCCGTAACCTTAATGATCATTTATGTAGCTTCAATGTTGGCGTTACCAGTAACGCTTCTATATTTATGTACATTGAACCCTGTGTAACTGAGGGCCGGAGGGGTCTGGCGAACTCTATATAAGCCACCCCCTCCTCAGGCACAAGGGTTCGCATCCCCTGTAACTTCACGCATAATCCAATCGACCGAGCTCCCGAGCACCGAGACGTAGGGCCGTTGTCGTGGTTCTAAGTCTGACAGTAGAATGGGGGGTAGGTATGGAGAGGCAAGATCCTAGCTATGGAGTAGTTGTACACATGAGTGTTTTACGAGTTCAGGCCCTTGTCGAAGGAAGTAACAGCCCTACATCTCGGAGCCCGGAGGCGGTCGACTGGTTTATGTGTATATGAGTTGCAGGGGTGCGAACCCTTCTACCAGTGGAGGGGGGTGGCTTATATAGAGGACGCCAGGACCCCAGCTAGCCCACGTAGCAGAGGGTTAAAGTACATTAAGGCCCGGCGTTACTGGTAACGCCCTACATAAAGTGTCATCATGACCATTAAGACTACTTAATTACACACCGTTTGGATACAGAATAGATCCTGAATTCCTGATGGTCGAGTGAGTCTTCATGGTCGAGTGTCTTCTAGTCCGTCGAGTGGAGTTCCTCTTGGTCGACTGAAAGACGGCTTCTTCTAAGAGATGTCCTTGGGGAGGGTACCTTGGACAGGCCCGTAACCCTATCCTAGGTACATGGCTTCATCAGTAGCCCCCGAATGGATCGAGGTTTGAGTGAGGACGGAGTTGGCAATTTTTCCGACTTGCTTTCTGGTACTGTAAAGGTGTTTTCCCTCAGGATCAATGACTTTTAAGTGAGGGTGTCAACTTTCTTCAGTCGCCTTGATCCATTCTTTATATCTGTCGAGTGAACTTTATGAACTTGGAGATTTCCGAGCGACGGATCGCAGGAGATCTTTTGTCTGACAAGTTGCCCTGTTGGTTAGCGGATTTAGTGGGATCCGGATTTTGGGAAGCGCGTAAAGCGGAAAACGCCGCGGTACTCGGACGGGATAAGGCAGGGACGCCTCGATCTCCGCACCGCCTTTTTCGCCACGTATCGCATGCGCGACTGTTTCAGGATTTGACAGGATTGCCTGGGCCTACCCGTCAGTCACTCGGGAGTGACCCCATATAAGGAACCAGGCGGAGGTTTTCCGAACAGTGCTTCCTCATTCTATCCTCCCTCGTCTCCAGATTCATCTGCTGCGCTCGCCAACTGCCCAGCACCGCTGCTCCGTTCAGGCTTCGTCGGCGGCAATGGTGAAGGAGAAGACGGCAGCTTTGGAGCGGGCAAAGAAGGCGACGGCGCAAGCGAAGGGGAGAGCGCCCAGTCGGGGTGGATCCTCGTCGCAGTCTCGCCTGCCGCAGGGTTGGATCCAAGGAGATTGGATCCGCTCGACCATCACCCAGAAGGACCTCGATGACCTAGCCAATGAGGGGCTGATCGAGCACGGAGCAGCGAGGCTTCCGGGGACGGAGTGTCAACCGCAACCTCAGGAGGGTGAGTGCGTCCTCTTGGCGACTCATGTAGATCGAGGGTTTTCTTTGCCGCCGCATCTTTTCTTTAGAGAATTTCTGAATTTCTTCGGAGCTCAGCTTCACCATTTCACTCCGAATTCCATCGCCTATCTTTCCGCCTTTGTATCTCTATGTGAGAATTTCTTGGGTTGCCGGCCGCACTGGGGCCTCTTCAAACATATATTCACTTGCCATTCTCAGACGGTGAAGAAGGCCAGCCCCAATGACGAGAGAACTCAGGTGATCCAGATGTGTGGGGGTCTCGGGGTCCAGATGAGGAGCAAGAGCGCTTTCACTGCTATGACCCTTCCCGAGTCGGTCAGAGGGTGGCAGTCGACCTGGTTCTACTGCCAAGACCGGTCGACGCCAGGGCAGTCAACCGGGCTCCCTCCCTTCTCCATGAGTCGAGTGAACAAGCCCTCCTCTCTGAAAGTAGTTCCGGAGGAGAAGGCTCAAGTGAAAATGTTGATGGAGCGAGTAGTTCAGTTGATTCGTGATGGTGTGACCGGCATGGACCTTCTGGAGGTTTTCCTTCGGCGGCGCATCCAACCACTCCAGTACCGGGGCCACCCGATGTGGCTGTATTCTGGTACTGAAGACACCAGTCGGGTCCACCCAGAGGAGGTCGATGATGCTACATTGGAGAGGTGGATGACTGCCATCACGGGGAACAAGGACAACCCTCGGGGAGCTAGGAGGATCGTTCCACTCGACCAGTCTTATGAGGTGGACAAGGTACGACTATTTTTCTCCGATTGCTCCGTCCATTCTGTTTTGTCGTAAATCGGTCGATTGACCTTTGTCTTGCTTGCTGTCTTTCAGGAAACCACTGAGTTGTACTCGATGCCCAACGGGGCGCAGGCGCAGGCCGAAGAGGAGGAGGGAAGCGGAGGCGAAAGTCACGAAGAGTGGGAGTCGGACGCCGACGAGGGTGAGGAAGACGCAGGTTCCGACGAAGAAGAAGAGGAGGAGGAAGAGGAGGAGGAAGTTGCACCTCCTCGTTCCGAAAGGAGGTCCAAGCTCGCCCACGATCCTGCGGCTGATAGTGGCAAGGGAGTCGCGCCAGCTGGGCAGTCGACCAAACGCCCTCGGACAACTTCGCCGGCGCCGACTGAAAAGGCATCGAAGCAACCCCAAGCGGCCCCGTCAAAACCGGCGAAAGCTCTACCGAAGATGAGGATGGAGATCCCGATTGTCTCTAGGTAACGGTCATAACTCACGTTTTTCATTTTTGGTCGATTCAATCGCTGACCGACTAGTATTTGCAAATCGCAGTGCTGCTACTTCCGAGACTTAAGCCAGGCATGAGGATCAAGAAATGGAAGATGCTGCGACTTCTCAGCCTGGTATGATCCACGCAGTTTTGCTTTTGGTCGATTGAATCTGTATTTTTGACTTTGAACTTCTTCTGCAGCTCCACCTAGCGTTGTCATCAATCTTCTCGACGATGACGATGAAGCGCCCCTGAGGCATAGGAGGAGAAGGAAGGCGACTGCTGGCTAGGCTGCTCAGGCTGTGTCAGCGCCTGGACCACGGATTCCAGAAGGGAGCAACGTCGCTCGGGCTACCGTGTCCTTTGCGGAGCCATTGACGGTTGCCCGCCCTTCATCATCGAGTGCTGACCCGCCTTCTCTCTTCTCCACCTACCATGTCCCGGAGGATCAAGCAAGCGCTGCCAAGGAAGCCATACGTCAGGCCGGGATTATGATGGAGCAGGTGAAGGCGATCCGAACTGCCAGCCAAGCAGCTTATGACGCGAGCTCAGCTCTCCAGAGTAATGTCCAGGTTAGTTGAATACCGACTGGAAATCTTGATATTTGTCATGCACCCACTGGGTGTGTCGATTCTTCGGTGGACTGCTGGCAGTCGACTATATTCTTTGTGTCTTGAGATTTTTCACTTTACTCGTGCCACTCGACCATGGTCGAGTGGAACAATGAAACTGGTGGGGGCACGCTGAGTGCACCCACTGGGTGTAGTCCCTGAGACCGTGGTCGATTGCTGGCAATCGGCTATGGTCTGATAATTTCTTCTCTTTTTTTTAAACTGCTTCCGGTCGACTGATCGACTCTGAGTCTAGCTGATAGAACTAGTGGGGGCACGCTGAGTGCACCCACTGGGTGTAGTCCCCGAGACTACAGTTGAATGTTTTTATTCGTCTGTAGTCTTAGAAATAGTACGATTTTTCCTTTTAGTCACTCGGAAGTGATCTGTCATTGACGTCTGTCGATTGAACTTTCGCAGAAATCTTGTGACCTTGTTTCTCGTTACACCGAATTGGAGAACAAGTATATCCAGCTTGAGCTTGATCAAAAGCTTGTTCAAGAGAACTTCACGAAGGCGAAGGAGGAGGCAAAAGGTATGTTTGGTGAGAATCTTGACGACTGTCCTCGCTTCTTGTCTGTCTCCGAATCTGATCTTACTGTGATTTTCGCAGAAAAAATGAAGGATGCTCTGAAGAAGAAGGACCTCAACCTTGCCGAGGCGCAGAAAAGGGCTGCAGACAAGACCAGGCTTGCAGAAGAGAAGTTGGCTTCCGTCAACAAACTCGAAGAAGATAACACTCGACTGAAAGACGCTCTTGACGTGGCCAACCAAGAAGGCACTCGACTTAGGAATGCCAATATGGTCCTAGACGACAAAGCCGGTGAACTGGCAGGAAAGAAAAATGACTTGGAGCTTTATCTGGGAGGACTCGCCAAGAAGCTGTTCCTCATGCTCGAAGGTAACCTCTTATCTCCGACTGGTAGTTACTGACTTGTTGTAAGGGTGTTAGCTTATCCTTGAATCATGCCCACAGAGTTCTGCCAAAACTTTGAAGAGGAGACTAATGGAGTGGAGACTGGCTTGGATCCCATCAATTCTCCGGTGAAGGATGAAACTGCTATGAACGTGCTCCGCCTCGAGTCCTGCATTGCTGCAGTGGTCGATTACCTTGCAAGACTGAAGGCCGCTACATCACACATCGACACATTGCTCTGGCCAGAAGAAACGCTTCAGAATGACCTTGAGTCGCTGATGACTCGACTGAACGAGATTCTGAGTCGAGTGCAAGAGTGGAAGAAGTCTTCTGCCCGGTGCGGTGCTGACATCGCACTGTCCTTGGTCCGCGTCCACTGCAAAGAAGCGAGAGAGGACAAGCTGGTGTCTCTCAAGGTGGCCAATACTAGGAAGCATGACTTCCGTTCTTTCATGGAGACCTTCATCGCGGCCGCCACTCAGATTGCAGATGGGATCGACCTGGACGAGTTCGTTGTGCCTTCCAGCCCTCCGCAGGAGGGGTAAAAAACTATTATGCTTGATGATTTGAATTTGCCTCGGAATGCCGAGTGATTTTTGTAACCGCCAAACTTTAACAGGCTTGATGCCTGAGCACTTCCGGGCCCGTAGGACGTTATCCGAACTTGATTTGCCGTTGAAATATGTTTGCTTCTTTTGGACAACTATCTCCTTTGGGTTGGAATATATGTTAGCATCTGGAATGCTCTTTTGCAGGTAGGAGTGAAGCACAAATTGCAGTCGACTTGTGCTCGTCATGTTTGGGCGAGTGCTTGGTCGCAGCCAAGCCTCCGAGTGAGAAACTTGTTCTCCACTCGGAAAGATTATAGAAACTTAGGCGAGCACTGGGCTGCAGCTAAGCCCCCGAGTGGGAGGCTTGCTCTCCACTCGGTAGGATTTTTTAGAAACTTAGGCGAGCACTGGGCTGCAGCTAAGCCCCCCCGAGTGGGAGGTTTGCTCTCCACTCGGCAGGATTTTTTAGAAACTTAGGCGAGCACTGGGCTGCAGCTAAGCCCCCGAGTGGGAGGTTTGCTCACCACTCGGTAGGATTTTTTAGAAACTTAGGCGAGCACTGGGCTGCAGCTAAGCCCCCGAGTGGGAGGTTTGCTCTCCACTCGGCAGGATTTTT
>NC_041393.1:462183502-462216827 GCF_002162155.2 Triticum dicoccoides
GAGCACTGGGCTGCAGCTAAGCCCCCGAGTGGAAGGCTGGCTTACCACTCGGTAAGATTTGTTTACTTAGGCGAGTACTTGGACTGCAGCTAAGCCTCCGAGTGGGAGGCTGGCTCACCACTCGGTAGGATTTTCAAAAACTTAGGCGAGCACTGGGCTGCAGCTAAGCCCCCGAGTGGGAGGCTGGCTTACCACTCAGTAGGATTTGTTTACTTAGGCGAGTACTTGGACTGCAGCTAAGCCTCCGAGTGCGAGGCTGGCTCACCACTCGGTAGGATTTTCAAAAACTTAGGCAAGCACTGGGCTGCAACTAAGCCCCCGAGTGGGAGGCTGGCTCACCACTCGGTAGGATTTTCAAAAACTTAGGCGAGCACTGGGCTGCAGCTAAGCCCCCGAGTGGGAGGCTGGCTCACCACTCGGTAGGATTTTGTTTTAACTTAGGCGAAACGGATTCGCAGCTAAGCCTCCGAGTGGAAGGCTGGCTTACCACTCGATAGGATTTTTACAAGCTTAGGCGAAACGGGTTCGCAGCTAGGCCACCCACTGGGGGACAGATTTATGAGAGCAAAAGCAATAACAATCACTAAGAAAATTATGAAACTCTTTGTCTTTGATGAATACACTACAGGAGTACTTTTTATTACAACTCATCCGAGTGAAAAACTTAAGTATAAAAAGGGTGGAGTAAGTCCGCGTTCCATGCTCTGGGCTCGTCAATCTAGTTCTCGACATTGTAAAGGCGGTATGCCCCATTATGGAGAACTTTGGTGACGATGAAGGGACCTTCCCAAGTAGGAGCAAGCTTGTGTGGTTTCTGCTGATCCACTCGGAGAACTAAATCTCCTTCCTGGAAAGCTCGACTCTTCACATTTCTGGCATGGAAGCGACGTAAGTCATGCTGATAAATGGTCGATCGGATAAAGGCCATCTCTCTTTCTTCTTCTAGAAGATCGACTGCGTCCTGTCGGGCCTGCTGTGCTTCGGCTTCGGTGTAAAGTTTGACTCGGGGCGCATTGTGAAGCAGGTCACTCGGCAAGACTGCTTCGGCTCCGTAGACCTTGAAGAACGGAGTCCTTCCAGTCGACCGATTTGGCGTGGTCCTCAACCCCCAAAGTACCGACGGAAGTTCGTCGACCCATGCACCAGCTGCGTGTTTGAGGTCGCTCATCAGTCGGGGTTTCAGTCCTTTGAGAATTAAACCATTTGCTCGCTCTGCTTGTCCATTCGACTGGGGGTGAGCAACTGAAGCATAGTCGACTCGCGTACCCTGAGATGTGCAGAAGGCTCTGAACTCTTCGGAGTCAAAGTTTGACCCATTATCCGTGATGATACTGTGGGGAACTCCGTATCTGAACACCAACTCCCTGATGAAGCTGATGGCGGTGCCGGCGTCCAAATTCTTGATGGGTTTAGCCTCGATCCATTTAGTGAACTTGTCGACTGCTACCAACACATGGGTGTAACCATTTCTGCCTGTCCTCAGAGGTCCAACCATATCCAGTCCCCACACAGCAAAAGGCCAGACGAGTGGAATGGTCTTCAAGGCCGAGGCGGGTTTGTGTGACATATTGGAGTAAAATTGACATCCTTCACATTTGTCGACTATCTCTTTCGCCATCTCATTTGCTCTGGGCCAATAAAAACCAGCTCAGTATGCTTTAGCCACGATGGTCCGAGAAGACGCATGATGGCCACAGGTCCCCGAGTGGATGTCGTTGAGAATCATTCGACCTTCCTCTGGTAATATGCATTTCTGGCTGACTCCAGTCGCACTTTCTCTGTATAACTGTCCCCTCATGACGGCGAAGGCTTTGGATCGGCGGACGATCTCCCGAGCCTCTTCTTCATTCTCGGGGAGCTCTTTTCTCAAAATATAGGCGATATAGGGCACTGTCCAATCGGGAGTGATGACCAAAACTTCCATGATCAAGTCGACCACAGCTGGAACCTCGACTTCAGTCGGATCTGTGGCGCTTTTGGGCTGCGGGACTTCCTCAGTGAAAGGATCTTCTTGAACCGATGGCGTGTGAACATGCTCCAAAAACACACCACTCGGAATGATTTCCCTCTTGGAACCTATCTTCGCCAAGTCATCGGCTGCTTGATTTTTCAGTCGGGGAATGTGATGGAGCTCTAGTCCCTCGAATTTCTTCTCCAGCTTTCTGACTGCATTGCAGTATCCAGTCATGGCCGGGCTTCTGACGTCCCACTCCTTCATAACTTGGTTGACCACTAAGTCCGAGTCGCCGTAGACCATGAGGCGACGGACGCCGAGTGAAATGGCCATACGCAACCCGTACAAGAGTGCTTCGTATTCTGCTTCATTGTTGGTGGAATCAAAGTGAATCTGGAGTACATATCTGAGCTTATCTCCTCGGGGGGAAACCAAGACCACTCCGGCACCGGAACCATTCAGCATTTTGGAGCCATCGAAGAACATAGTCCAGTGCTCCGAGTGAACTTGGGTCGGCAACTGCTGTTCAGTCCACTCAGCGAGGAAATCTGCTATTGCTTGGGACTTGATAGCTTTCTTTGCCTCAAACCTGATATCAAGGGGAAGAAGTTCAATCGCCCATTTTGCCACTCGACCAGTTGCGTCTCTATTGTGCAGAATCTCTGATAAGGGGGCGTCGGTGACGACTATGATAATGTGGTCAGAGAAGTAATGGGCAACTTTCTTCGTGGTCATGTAAATTCCATACACAAGCTTCTAATAATGAGGGTATCGTTGCTTGGACAGGGTCAGGACTTCAGAAATGTAACACACTGGGCGCTGAACTTTGAAGGCTTTTCCTTCCTCTTCCCGCTCGACCGTAAGTACAATGCTGACGACTTGTCCTGTGGCTGCAATGTAAAGCAGCAAAGGCTCTTTGCTGATTGGGGCAGCAAGCACCGGCTGGGTGGAAAGCAGGGTTTTTAACTCTGCAAACGCTGCATCATCTTCTTGAGTCCACTCGAGCTTGTCTGACTTCTTCATCAGTCGGTAAAGAGGCAATGCCTTTTCACCGAGGCGAGAGATGAATCGACTTAACGCGGCCAAGCATCCAGTAAGTTTCTGGACATCGTGCACACGCACGGGGCGTTTCATTCGGAGTATAGTGCCAATTTTTTCTGGGTTAGCATCGATTCCCCGTTCGGAAACGAGAAAACCAAGCAACTTTCCGCCAGGAACTCCGAATGTGCATTTTGATGGATTAAGCTTGATATCGTACCTCCTGAGGTTTGCAAATGTTTCAGCTAGGTCAGTCAGCAGGTCGGAACCTTTCCGTGACTTGACCACAATGTCATCCATGTATGCTTCCACATTCCGACTGATTTGAGTGAGCAAACACTTCTGAATCATCCTCATGAACGTGGCTATGGCATTCTTGAGGCCGAATGGCATGGTGACATAATAGAAGCACCTGAATGGGGTGATGAAAGCCGTTTTGATCTCATCGGGTCCAAACAGACGGATCTGATGGTACCCGGAATAAGCGTCCAAGAAAGAAAGTCGCTCACATCCCGCAGTTGAGTCGACTATTTGGTCGATGCGGGGAAGAGGAAAATGATCTTTCGGGCAGGCCCGATTGATATGCTTGAAATCGATGCACATGCAAAGAGAATTGTCCTTTTTGGGGACCATGACGACATTGGCGAGCCACTCGGAGTGGTAAATCTCTCGGATAAACTCTGCTGCTAGGAGCCGAGCCACTTGTTCGCCAATGGCCTTTCTTTTCTGGACGGCGGACCGTCGCAGATGTTCCTTCACAGGTTTTGCCTTCGAGTCGACTCGTAGATGATGCTCAGCCAGTCCCCTGGGTACACCCGGCATGTCAGAAGGTTTCCATGCGAAGATGTCCCAGTTCTCACGGAGGAACTGGATGAGCGCTTCTTCCTATTTGGGGTCGAGTGTTGTGGAGATATGAGTCGGAGCAGCGTTTGGATCGGTCGGGTGGATGTGAACGGGATTTGTCTCACCGGACGACTGAAACGCTGATTCTGTGGCAGGCTTCTTGGCTCGCAATAAATCACTCGGGTCTGTGTTCCTTTGGTGTGTTGCCACTCTTCTGCCACCATCTGAGGATCGGCGATCTTTGAGCCCTTCTGGAAGCACTCCTCTGCCTTTTTGCGGTTACCGGTGACAGTGATCACGCCTTTAGGGCCTGGCATCTTCAATTTGAGGTACACGTAACAAGGTCGAGCCAAAAAACGTGCATATGCTGGCCTACCCAAAATTGCGTGATAGGCACTCTGGAAATCCACAACCTCAAATGTCAGCTTCTCTTTGCGGGAATTCTTCGAATCACCAAAAACTACATCGAGAGCAATCTGACTGAGTGACGCGGCCTTCTTGCCAGGAATGACTCCATAAAAGCTCATATTGCTCATGCTCAGTCTGGACATCAGAATGCCCATCCCTTTCAGTGTCTCAGCATACAGTATATTCAAACTGCTGCCGCCATCCATCAACACTTTGGTCAGTCGAGTGCCCTCAACGACCGGGTCGACCACCAACGCTTGCCTCCCAGGGGTGGCTATGTGTGTAGGGTGATCAGATTGATCGAATGTAATGGCAGTCTGAGACCACTTTAGGTAATTGGGTGTTGACGGAGCAGCCATGTTTACCTCTCTGTTTATAACTTTCAGTCGGTGTTTGCTCTCAACATCGGCAAAAATCATCAAGGTGGAATTGAACTGCGGGTATTCTCCGTCACTATCCTCCTTGTCCTCAACTTTGTCCGACTCTTTTTCTTTGTCCTTGGACTGCTTCCCTTGGAATTGCTGAATCAGGAGTCGACATTGCCGAGTGGTGTGCTTCGGATAGATGAAATTACCCTCTTCGTCTTTCTTAGTGTGGATGTGACATGGCAAATCCAACACGTCATTTCCTTCCTTATCTTTTACCTTCTTGGGGTTCCAAGGCCCCTTGGGTTTTCCTTTGAATTTTCCTTGGTTCAGGGCCAAGGCTTCTCCAGGTGCGGCTGGCTCAGCTTTGCGCTTTTGCTTCCGACTGGAATTTCCACCTCCGGTGTCCTGGGCGACTGACAGTTTGCCGCTCCGGAGACGATCCTCTTCTTCACCATTGGCATATTTGGTGGCTATTTCCATCATTCGACTCAAAGACATGTCTCCGGTTCGACCGAATTTCAGGCTTATCTCTCTGTTCTTTACGCCCTCCTTGAAGGCGCAGACTGCCTGGTGATCGGACACATTTTCCACTGTATGATGCAGTGTGATCCATCTCTGGATGTAATCCCTCAGAGTCTCATTCGACTTCTGTACACAAGATTGCAGCTCTGTCAATCCCGCTGGCCGCTTGCACGTTCCTTCGAATGTCCTGACAAACACTCGGGAGAGCTCCTCCCACATGTAGATGCTGCTGGGTATCAACTAATTCAACCATGCCCTGGCTGACCCTTCCAACATGAGGGGCAGATGCTTCATGGCCACCTCGTCATTTCCACCGCCGATCTGAACAGCCACTCGGTAGTCCTCAAGCCAAGTGTCGGGCTTGGACTCACCGTTGAACTTGTTGACTCCAGTCGCCAACCTGAAGTTGGGAGGAATCACCACGGCTCTGATGGCTCTGCTGAAGCACTCTGGTCTGGAGACGTGTACTCAGCTGGTGGTGGGCATGTCTCTGTCATTACCCTCTCTGTGGGCTCTGTTCCGGTCGACTAGACCCCGAACGATGATGGATCTCGCGTCAAAGCCTGGTTCTCTAGGGTCGACTGGAATTCTTCGTCCACCACTATACTGGCATCTGTCATCTTGCTGCCAAGGCATATATGATCCACCCCTCCGGGGAGGAGTGGGCACTCGACGTCGATCGTTGCGATTGACTCGGTGATCATCCTGCTCATAGTTCCTGTATTGATCGTGTCGGTCCCCACGCCCTTCACGCCTCGGGGGCGATCTGGGGCTATGAGCCGACTGGACTGTATTCGCCGCCACGGACCTGCTATGGATCCTGTTCCGCGACTGCGACACAGCTGAATTCTGATCTCCAGCTGCCCGGAGCAAATCCCTGATCTGCATCAAGCCCCTGCCAGCCTCTGACTGGGAAGGCTAAATCGACTCTGTTATACGTGTTGCAGCTACTAAATTCTGGATTGGAGTGCGGTATACCTGAGTCGGAGGTTTAAAGAGTTGGCATCGACTGGAGTCAGGAATCCGTTGTCGCGCGCGCTCGTCGAGTGCCCGCTGAAGGTTCTCTAGTCGAGTGCGCTCAGCCAGGTTGGCCAAGCGCGCGTCCTCTAAGGCGCGAGCCTCAGGGGTTTCTCCAACGATCGGAGTATGAAGCACATCCACGTTCCGGCGGCGAAGCTCTTCCCTCTGCTGTGAGTCGAGGGGCTCGGGGCGGTACTCCTCATGGTCGTGTGACGGGTCGCCTCTACCGTTGCCTCCCTCGGTGCCAGGAAAACCGGGGGGAACGTGTGGTCCATTGACCATCAGGACCTCCGCCGTCGGATCACTGCTGTCGCATTCAGATGCAGTCTCTGCGGAGCCAGTCGACAGGTCGAACAGGCCGTAGAGAGATTCGTCGGGCTCGATTGCCGCGACTTGGGCAGTGGTCGACTGGCGAGCCACTGCATGCCTCACCCACCGCTAAAGCCTCGACCGACCGGAGCGCTTACGCCGGCGGGAAGCTGGGAGGGAGGATGACACGAAAACCGGCCGGTATTGAGTCGACGGTTGCCGCAGAAGGACGCCGCGGATGCACGCTCGAAAATGCGTAGCTCCGCGGATCGGGAGCGCATCAACGTCGAGCGGGGCCTCCTGCAGCTAGGCAGAGTCGTCGGTGATGAATGTGAGCGCGCCGAGACGGATCTCGCGGCCCTCAACCAAAACTCCACCTGAAACCATGATGATGGGAATCGAAAAGATTGCAACTTCTCCAACAAGTCACTAAGACACCGGCCCCATGGTGGGCGCCAACTGTCGTGGTTCTAAGTCTGATAGTAGAATGGGGGGTGGTACGGAGAGGCAAGATCCTAGCTATGGAGTAGTTGTACACACGAGTGTTTTACGAGTTCAGGCCCTTCTCGGAGGAAGTAACAGCCCTACGTCTCGGAGCCCGGAGGCGGTCGACTGGTTTATGTGTATATGAGTTACAGGGGTGCGAACCCTTCTACCAGTGGAGAGGGGTGGATTATATAGAGGACGCCAGGACCCCAGCCAGCCCATGTAGCAGAGGGTTAAAGTACATTAAGGCCTGGTGTTACTGGTAACGCCCTACATAAAGTGTCATCATGACCATTAAGACTACTTAATTACAGACCGTTTGGATACAGAATAGATCCTGAATTCCTGATGGTCGAGTGAGTCTTCATGGTCGAGTGTCTTCTAGTCCATCGAGTGGAGTTCCTCTTGGTCGATGAAAGACGGCTTCTTCTAAGAGATGTCCTTGGGGAGGGTACCTTGGACAGGCCCGTAACCCTACTCTAGGTACATGGCTTCATTAGCTGTTACTTCCACAGAGAAGGGCCTGAACTCGTAAGTCTTGCGTGCACAACTTCACCATAGCTAGGATCTTGCCTCCTCATACCTACCCCCCATTCTACTGTCAGGCTTAGAACCACGACAGTTGGCACCCACCATGGGGCAGGTGTCTTAGCGACTTTCTGGTGAGGTTGCAGTTTTTCCGATTCCCATCATCATGGTTTTGGGAGGTGGATTGGCCGAGGGCCACGAGATCCGTCTCGGTGCGCTCGTCTTCGTCGCCGACGACTCCGCCTGGCTCCATTAAGCCCCCCTCAACATTGAGACACTCCCTGAGGGAGTCCTGGATTAGGGGGTGTCTGGATAGCCAGACTACCATCATCAGCCGAACTATCATCGGCCGGACTATCATCATCGACCGGACTCCAAGACTATGAAGATACAAGATTGAAGACTTCGCCCCGTGTCTGGATGGGACTTTCCTTGGCGTGGAAGGCAAGCTTGGCGATACGGATATGTAGATCTCCTACTATTGTAACCGACTCTATGTAACCCTAGCCCTCTCCGATGTCTATATAAACCGGATGGCTCTAGTCCGTAGGACACAACAACAACCATTACAATCATACCATAGGCTAGCTTCTAGGGTTTAGCCTCCTTGATCTCGTGGTAGATCCACTCTTGTAAACATCCACAATATCAATATCAATCAAGCAGGATGTAGGGTTTTACCTCCATCAAGAGGGCCCGAACCTGGGTAAAACATCGTGTCCCCTGTCTCCTGTTACCATCCGCCTAGACGCACAGTTCGGGACCCCCTACCCGAGATCCGCCGGTTTTGACACCGACATTGGTGCTTTCATTGAGAGTTCCTCTGTGTCGTCACCGATAGGCTTGATGGCCTCTTCAATCGACAACGACGCAGTCCTGGGTGAGACTTTTCTCCCCGGACAGATCTTTGTATTCGGCGGCTTCGCACTGCGGGCCAACTCACTTGGCCATCTGGAGCAGATCGAAAGCTACGCCCCTGGCCGTCAGGTCAGGTTTGGAAGCCTAAACTTCACGGCCGATATCCGCAGGGACTTGATCTTCGACGGATCTGAGCCACAGCCGAGCGTGCCGCGCTGTCACGATGGGCACGACCTAACTCTGCCGCCGGACAGCACCTTGGAGGTCGCACATGAATCCGCTCCGACCCATAGTCCGGAGCCGATCGCTCAGATCGAGGACGGATGGCTGGACACCGCCTCGGGAGCTGCAACTTCTACGGCGATGGAGCCGAACACTTACCTTGTCCTACATAAAGCTCATGACTCCGAGGTGCCGGACTCTCTGCCGGACTCCGAACCTCCTGCGCCCCTGCCGGTCGAATCCGACTGGGCGCCGATCATGGAATTCACCGCTGCGGACATCTTTCAGCACTCACCCTTCGGCGATATCTTAAATTCGCTGAAGCATCTCTCGCTATCCGGAGAGCCCTGGCCGGACTACGGCCAGGATGGTTGGGATGCGGACGACGAAGAAATTCAGGGCCCACCCACCACCCACTTCGTAGCCACCGTCGATGATCTAACCGACGTACTCGACTACGACTCCGAAGACATCAACGGTATGGACGACGATGCCGGAGACTATCAAGAACCAGTGCCTACAGGACACTGGAAGACCACCTTGTCATACGACATATATATGGTGGACACCCCAAAAGATGGGGACGGCGAAGAAGCAACGGAGGCCGATTCCTTAAAGAAACAGCCCAAGCGCCGGCATCAGCGGCGCCGCTCTAAACCCCGCCACAGCAAGAATAGAGATTCCGGCACAGGAGATAATAACACCCCAGAAAGTGCCGAAGACAACCCCCTCCAGCACAATCCAGCGCAGGAGGAAGCAGAAGCAAGCCCTCACGAGAGGGCGGCAGACGAAGAGGTCGAGGATGATAATTACTTACCTCCCTCCGGAGACGAGGCAAGCCTCAACGATGACGAATTCATCATGCCTGAGGATCCCGTCGAACAAGAGCGTTTCAGACGCAGGCTAATGGCCACGGCAAATAGCCTAAAGAAAAAGCAGCAACAGCTTCAAGCTGATCAAGACCTACTGGCCGACAGATGGACCGAGGTCCTCGCAGCTGAAGAGTATGAACTCGAACGCCCCTCCAAAAGTTACCCAAAACGCAAGTTGCTCCCCCGACTAGAGGAGGAAGCGTACAAACCTGCATCACCAGCGCACAATACGGCAGACCGACCACCTCGTGGCTGCGACAGAGAGGCATGCAAGCCCTCCACCAAAACCGTACCCCGGCATCGCTCAAAAAGCATGAAGCCACGGGGGAACGCGTCGGACTTGCGGGATATATTGGAGGACAAGGCGAGACAATCCAGATCTATCTATGGATCACGTGGGCGCCCCAAGACCCACGACGAATACCGTCGCGCCGGATACAACTACTCCGGTCGGGCCGAACACAGCAGACAGCGCTCTCTCGAGCTACGTCACGATATTGCTAAATACAGAGGCGCCGCACACCCACTATGCTTCACTGACGAAGTAATGGATCATCAAATCCCTGAAGGGTTTAAACCCATTAATATCGAATCCTACGATGGCACAACAGACCCCGCGGTTTGGATTGAGGATTATCTCCTCCATATACATATGGCCCGCGGCGACGATCTTCACGCCATCAAATATCTCCCGCTCAAGCTTAAAGGACCAGCTCGGCATTGGCTTAACAGCCTGCCCGCAGAGTCAATTGGATGCTGGGAAGACCTGGAAGCCGCATTCCTCGACAACTTCCAGGGCACGTATGTGCGACCACCGGACGCAGATGACCTAAGCCACATAATCCAGCAGCCAGACGAATCGGCCAGGCAATTCTGGACACGGTTCTTAACAAAGAAAAATCAAATCGTCGACTGTCCGGATGCAGAGGCCCTCGCTGCCTTCAAACATAACATCCGCGATGAGTGCCTGGCCCGGCACCTAGGACAGGAAAAGCCGAAATCCATGGCAGCCCTCACATCACTCATGACCCGCTTCTGTGTGGGAGAGGATAGCTGGCTAGCTCGCAGCAACAACCTCAGCAAAAATGCTGGCAGTCCGGATACCAAGGACCGCAATGGCAGGTTGCGTCGAAACAAAAACAAACGCCATATTAACGGTGACAGCAATGAGGATACGGCAGTCAACGCCGGATTCCGAGGCTCCAAGCCCGGTCAACGGAAGAAGCCATTCAAAAGAACCACTCCGGGCCCGTCCAATTTGGACCGAGTACTCGACCGCTCCTGTCAAATACATGGAACCCCCGAAAAGCCAGCTAACCACACCAACAGAGATTGTTGGGTATTCAAGCAGGCAGGCAAATTAATCGCCGAAAACAGTGACAAGGGGCTACACAGCGATGACGAGGAAGAGACCCGGCCGCCGAACAACAGAGGACAAAAGGGATTCCCCCCTCAAGTTCGGACGGTAAACATGATATACGCAACGCATATTCCCAAGAGGGAGCGGAAGCGTGCACTAAGGGACGTATACGCGATGGAGCCAGTCGCCCCTAAATTCAACCCATGGTCCTCTTGCCCGATCACTTTCGATCGAAGAGACCATCCGACCAGTATCCGCCATGGCGGATTCGCCGCATTGGTTTTAGACCCAATCGTCGATGGATTTCACCTCACGAGAGTCCTGATGGACGGCGGCAGTAGCCTGAACCTGCTTTATCAGGATACAGTGCGCAAGATGGGCATAGACCCTTCAAGGATTAAACCTACAAAGACAACCTTCAAAGGCGTCATACCAGGTGTCGAAGCCAGTTGTACAGGCTCAGTTACACTAGAAGTGGTCTTCGGATCCCCGGATAATTTCCGAAGCGAGGAGTTAATCTTCGACATAGTCCCATTCCGCAGTGGCTATCACGCTCTGCTCGGACGAACCGTGTTCGCAAAATTCAACGCGGTGCCGCATTATGCATACCTCAAGCTCAAGATGCCAGGCCCTCGTGGAGTCATCACGGTCAATGGAAACACGGAACGCTCCCTCTGAACGGAGGAACATACAGCGGCTCTCGCGGCAGAAGTACAGAGCAGCCTTTTAAGGAAATTTTCGAGTCCGGCCGTTAAACGACCGGACACGGCCAAACGCGCCCGGAGCAACATCAACCAAGACCACCTGGCACGTTCCGAGCACGCGTAGCAATGCGGACTCAACCCCAGCCCTCGCACAATTGTAAGACAAACTCTCCGCGTACATAATTACGCCCTGGAGATACCATGGGCATAGGGGGAGAGGCACAACCACACCAGACCCAGAGTGCGGTTCGACCACACCAGGGGCTCCCAAGTGTGTGGCTCTTTTTATCTTTTATTTCTTTTTTTTACACAGGACTCTGTCCGGCGGCGAACCTGCCGAACTCATGATGCAACAGCCAGGGAGGGACAAAGGCTGCGACGAACACTCAGGTGGTCTCTATTACGAGCATTAAATTTGTTAAATACACCATTCCGCAGCCTACCCCTGGAGGGAGACGCCTTTAATTCATCCAATCCCTTGTTTTCCGCACTATTTGTATCATTCCGCACTCATAGCAGATCTTCTCGAATAAAATGCAGCACTTTTTGCCCATAATTGCATTACCTTATATATATATGTTCATTTACGACATGTTGCATCCGTACATTTTGGTACGGCCAAATACACCAGGGGCTTATGTTCCCCGCATTATGGTGTGATAAAGTCCGGACACTTTCACAAGTGCGGCACCCCGAACTTATAGCATTATATGAATCGGCTCCGAATCATGTCTTGGGTCAATAGTTGGGTTTGCCCGGCTCCCATGTTTGGCACCTTACGTTCCGTTCTATCGGCTAAGGTAGCACTGGGAGAACCACTGCGATTGCGCCCCGGTTGAGCCGGGTTAACACCTCAGTGGAGAAAGCTAAAACTGACTGTCATGATAAGGCGAGAGACTGGTCGCTGTTCGAGAGGTCCTTTCGGGTCCTTAAAGACCTACGCCGCTTCGAGCGAAGTTCCGGATAATATCCGACGAAGGCGTGGATAGCGCCCCTAATTCGGCCTTCCGAATACTAGGGGCTTCGCCGAAATTTAAAATTATAGAATTCTATGGCTAAGTGAGAGTGTTCAAGCACTATAAGTCCGGTTGCCTTGTTCGTTGTGTTGAGCGCCTCCCTAGATGGACCCAAAAATGGGAACAAGACTGCTCAAGTTTATCCCAAACACCCCAGCACTCGTGGCATGGGGGCTGAAGCCGACGACTTGCCATCTCTCAGATTTAATAAACGGCCGCACAGAAGGTAATATTTTAAATTAACAAGCATTGCTTAGCGCATATGAACAAAGTTTTCAGCGCACAGGATAACACATTGCGAATTTACTCAATAATTACATCTCTGGGGCACTCATCCGCAATCTTGCGGGCACCCTTCAGGACAGTCCTATAGTACATTTTGGGCGTACGATATTCCTTGCCCGCTGGTGGTGCGTCAGTGATTAGCTTCTCCGCATCCAGCTTGCCCCAATGCACCTTTGCGCGGGCAAGGGCCCGACGAGCACCTTCAATATAGGCGGAGCGCGTGATAACCTCCACCCAGGGGCACGCATCCACCAACCGTCGCACGAGACCGAAGTAGCTCCCAGGCATGGCCTCTCCAGGCCACAGCCGGACTATGAGGCCCTTCATGGCCTGCTCGGCCGCCTTGTGGAGCTCGACCAGCTGCTTCAGCTGGTCGCTAGGGGGCACCGGATGGCCGGCCTCAGCATACTGAGACCAAAAGACCTTCTCCGTTGAGCTCCCCTCCTTGGCTCAGTAGAATGCGGCGGCATCAGACACGCTGCGAGGCAGATCTGCAAACGCCCCTGGGGAGCTCCGAATTCGGGTAAGTAACACGTAATTTACATTCACATGCTTGCTTTGCATGAAAAATGCCTTACCCGCCGCTATCTTCCTCACCAACTCAACCTCCTGAAGGGACTTATGGGCATCGGCCTTGGCAGTCTTGGCACTTTCGAGAGCCGAGGCAAGCTCGGACTCTCGAGTCTTTGAGTCACGCTCCAAACTCTCATGCTTTTCCATGAGAGCCTGGAGCTCTTGCTGAACCACCGCCACCCGCGCCTCCTGCTTTTCTCGCTCTGCCCGTTCCGCGGCCGCATTGCGTTCGGCCGCAGACACGGCCTCCTTCAGGGTCGCCACCTCATTCGTGGCCCCTGCAGTACCCATGTTATCCTTGTTATTTTTTGTTGCAACCTAAATCCTTTTCTGTAAGGTACAAGTTCAAAATGGTGTTACTCACCTTCTTTGTCCTGGAGCTGCTTCTTGGCGTGGCCGAGCTCTTGCTTGGACCGCTCGAGCTCCTGCTTCAAAGCTCCGACCTCCGCAGTCAGTGCGGCAGAGGTCAGCAGCGCAGCCTGCAACCCATATTGACATAATTTTTTAGCAACCTTGCGTATATCTTCTTTTTTTTCAGATCCTCAGTCCGGCTTTTCTTTCCGAACACCGAACCGAGCATCAGGGGCTACTGTCTATGCGGTATTACATTGCATATTTTTATCTTCTTACCTCAAAGCCTGATAGAAGGCTACTGCAGGCTCCGGTCAGCCCGCTCTTGGCGAGCTGTACCTTCTGAATCACCGCACTCATAATAGTGCGGTGTTCTTCCTCAATGGAAGCGCTTTGGAGCGCCTCCAACAAATTGTCCGACGCCTTCGGTTGGACGGAAGCCGCCGGCGTCACGGTCTTGCCCTTCGTGCTAAGGGGCCGCCGGCCGGGCTCCGGAACCACTGCGGGTTCTGATATGGAGTCCGGCGCAAAGTCCGGGAGGCTGCCTTGTGGCGCCTCCGGAGCCTCCCCCTGATGGGTCCCTTCTTGGGATCCCACCTCGGCGTCCTCGGTGTCGCGAGGGGTGGAGGCGGTCGGGATGGAATCTACATCTGACGGGGCCAACGACCCGCTCGATGAAGCGGGGAGATCATCCTTGGCCGGACTACAGGCAGCATGCGGCATCAGAATGACACTATGTGACACAGAAAAAGAAGTTATAAATCACTCAGGAATCCGGATACTTACGATCTAGCCGGAGGCCTGGCCCTTGAAGGCCATTCTTCCTCGCCAACATTGATGTTGGCGGAACTGTCCGGGGGAATAGTCCTTCCCCTCTTGGACCCTTCGGCCTCCCCTGTTGGGGAAGCCTTCCTCTTCCTCTCTCCCTCCTCTGGGAGAGAGTCCTCCTTCTCCTCCTTGTTTTCGGGGGAGGAGTCCGCCCCGGAGTCATTGGACACCTGAAAGCGGGAACTCTTTCGAGCACCCGTGGCCTCCTTCTTGGCCTTCTTCTCCGGCACCACGTGCGGTGCCGGAACCAGCAGCCTCGCTAGACGGGCGTCTACTGGGTTTTCTGGCATAGGAGCCGGGCAGATAATCTACTC
The DNA here is from genome assembly GCF_002162155.2 of Triticum dicoccoides. Taxonomy (NCBI): domain Eukaryota; kingdom Viridiplantae; phylum Streptophyta; class Magnoliopsida; order Poales; family Poaceae; genus Triticum; species Triticum dicoccoides. The sequence continues at coordinate 462,198,362 of NC_041393.1, forward strand.
CGCCTTCCTCATCCAGTCCTGTCAAAGGAAAAGGGGAAATTAAAACCCGCATAGAATCAAACTATGAAAAGCAAGTGTCCCGTAAAGGGGTAGAATCACTTACCTCGTCGGCTTGGCGCTGCAAGCGAAATCCGCGATCTTCAGTCGCGGATGCGGGGGCTTCGGTGCCCTTAAACAACACCCTCCAGGCGCCTTCGTACGTCGTGTCGAAGAGCCCGCTCAGCGCCTGGTGCTATTCTGGATTGAACTCCCACAGATTGAATGCCCGCTCTTGGCATGGGAGAATCCGGCGGACGAGCATGACTTGGACCACGTTAACCAGCCTGAGCTTCTTCACCAGCTTCTGGATACAGGCTTGGAGTACCGTCAGCTCCTCCGAACTACCCCATAGCAAGCCCTTCTCTTTCCAGGAGGTGATCTGCATGGGGATACCAGATCTGAACTCGGGGGCCGCCGCCCACTTAGGGTCGCGCGGCTCGGTGATATAGAACCACCCCGATTGCCACCCCTTGGCGGATTCCACAAAGGCTCCTTCGAACCAAAGGACATTGGGCATCTTGCCCAACATGGCGCCTCCGCACTCCGCTTGAGTGCCCTTCACTACCTTCGGCTTGACATTGAAGGTCTTGAGCCACAAGCCGAAGTGGGGCTGGATGCAGAGGAAGGCCTCGCACACGACGATAAACGCCGAGATGTTGAGGATGAAGTTCGGCGCCAGATCATGGAAATCCAGGCCGTAGTAGAACATGAGCCCCCGGACAAAGGGGTGAAGTGGAAAACCCAGTCCGCGGAGGAAGTGGGGAAGAAAAACGACCCTCTCATGGGGCCTGGGGGTGGGGATGAGCTGCCCCTTGTCGGGTAGCCAGTGCGCGATGTCGCCGGACAGGTAGCCGGCGCTGCGCAGTCTTTCGATGTGCTCCTCCATAACGGAGGAGGTCATCCACTTGCCTCCCGCTCCGGACATAACTGGGGAAGGTTGAGACGAGATGTGCGGGCTTGGGCGCTGGAGCTCGAGTGCGCGGAGATGGATAAGCAAAGGAGGAAGAAGGCGTAGGTGAAAAGGTGAATCCTTATCCCTTATATGGGCGGGCGAAGTCTACGCGTCCCCCACCGGCCTGGTAAAACTCGCTTATCCCCCAAGCGTCACCATCAATGGCGCGGTTGGGTTACCCACGTCCGTATTGATGAGAATCCCGGATTAAGGGGGAACACGATCTCTGCTTTGACAAGACGTGCCAAGGAAACCGATTCGCTAAATGCGCCGAGGTGGTAGAGTAAAAAACGATTCAAGTAATGGCTTGGTAGTGGCGTGACGTCATGCCGTAAAAAACGTCAGCAGATTGAACTTGTGTATATATTATTCTCTCTACGGTGGAATGTGGAATTTATTTTGCAGAGCCAGACACTATCCTGGTGTTCACAATCTTCTATTATTCGGAGGAGGAACCCACCTTGCAATGCCAAGCAATATACGCGCCGGACTTATCGTCATTGAAGCCTGGTTCAGGGGCTACTGAGGGAGTCTTGGATTAAGGGGTGTCCGGATAGCCGGACTACCATCATCAGCCGAACTATCATCATCGACCGGACTCCAAGACTATGAAGATACAAGATTGAAGACTTCGCCCCGTGTCTGGATGGGACTTTCCTTGGCGTGGAAGGCAAGCTTGGCGATACGGATATGTAGATATCCTACTATTGTAACCGACTCTATGTAACCCTAGCCCTCTCCGGTGTCTATATAAACCGGATGGCTCTAGTCCGTAGGACACAACAACAACCATTACAATCATACCATAGGCTAGCTTCTAGGGTTTAGCCTCCTTGATCTCGTGGTAGATCCACTCTTGTAAACATCCACAATATCAATATCAATCAAGCAGGACATAGGGTTTTACCTCCATCAAGAGGGCCCGAACCTGGGTAAAACATCGTGTCCCCTGTCTCCTGTTACCATCCGCCTAGACGCACAGTTCGGGACCCCCTACCCGAGATCCGCCGGTTTTGACACCGACACTCCCCGTCCGCGGGATGACGCACTTTCGGGCGTGCGTTCGCGGCGTCCTTCTGCGGCAGCCGTCGACCCGGTATCGGCCGGCCCCCGCAGTTTCTTTGCTCCCCGCTGTTCGCCGTCGTAAGCAATCTGGTCGCTCGCAACTTTAGCGGTGGGTAAAGCACGCGGTGGCACGCTAGTCGGCCACCCTCCAAGTCGCGGCAATCGATCCAGACGAAACACTCCATGGCCTGTTCGATCTGTCGACTAGCTCCGTCGAGACCCTATCCGAGTGCGACAGCAGCGATCCCGCGGCAGAAGTCTTGATGGTCGACTCACCATGCAGCCCGCCCGGTTTCCGTCGCAACGGTGACGGTGATGGTGGCGGTGATCCGTCACGCGTTCACGAGGAGTACCACCCCGAAACCCTTTCTTCGCAGTAGAGGGAGGAGCTTCGCCGCCAGAACATGGAAGCGCTCCACACGCCCATCGTTGGAGAGTCCTCTGAGGCTCGGGCCTTGGAGGAGGCGCGCCTGGCCAATCTGGCTGAGCGCACCCGACTGGAAAACCTTCAGCATGCACTCGATGAGCGTGCTCGACAACGGATCCCTGAATCTAGTCGACGGCAGTGACAACTTTTTCCGCCTCAACCTCAGGTATACCGCACTCCAATTCAGAATGTCACAGTTGCGGCCCGTATAGCGGAGTCTATTCAGCCTTCCCGCTCAGAGTCTGGTAGGGGTTTGATGCGGATCCAGGCCTTACTCCGGGCAGCAGGAGAGCAGAACACAGTGGTGTCTCAGTCTCGAAATAGAATTCATAGCAGATCTGTGATGGTAGACACAGTTCAGTCGGCCCACAGCCCAAGATCGCCCCTGCGGTGTGAGGGACGTGGGCATCGGCAGGATTAGTACGTGGGTTAGAACCACGAGCAGTATGATCACCAACTTGGCCGTTATGATCGTCGTCGGGTGCCTACCCCTCCTCCGAGGAGTGGATCATATGTGCCCCGGCAATATGATGACAGGCGCCCACACAGTGGAGAACGAAGGCTACCAGTCGACCCAAGGGAGCAGGGCTTTGATGCAAGATCGATTCTTATTCAAGGTCTGGTCGACAGGAACAGAGCACACAGAGAGGGACTTGACAGGGATCACCCGACTTGCAGCAGAGTTCATGTCTCAGGTCCAGAGTGCTTCAGCAGAGCCATCAGGGCTGTAGAGATTCCTCCCAACTTCAGGTTGGCAACTGGAGTCAGCAAGTTCACTGGTGAGTCAAAGCCCGACACTTGGCTTAAAGATTACCGAGTGGCCGTGCAGATTGGTGGTGGCAATGATGAGGTGGCCATGAAGCACCTTCCTCTGATGTTAGAAGGTTCAGCCAGAGCATGGCTAAATCAGTTGACCCCAGGCAGTATATTCAGTTGGGAAGAGCTTGCCCGAGTGTTTGTCAAAACTTTTGAGGGTACTTGCAAACGACCAGCAGGATTGATAGAATTGCAACATTGTGTACAGAAGCCGAATGAAACTCTGAGAGATTACATTTTTTTTCCAGGTGGACCACTTTGCATCACACAGTGCAAAATATATCTCAGCATCATGCAGTTTGTGCCTTCAAGGAAGGCGTTCGGTATCGAGACTTAATCCTGAAATTCGGTTAGACAGGAGACATGTCTTTGACTCGGATGATGGAAATAGCCACTCGGTATGCCAATGGTGAAGAAGAAGATCGACTCCGCAGTGGAAAGAGCAAGCCAGCTGGTCAGGACACCGGGGGAGGCAATTCCAATCGGAAGCAGAAGCGTAAAGCTAAACCCACAGGACCTGGTGAAACCGCAGCCGTGATCCAAGGAAAGTTTAAAGGAAAACCTAAGGGGCCCTAGACCCCTAAGAAGGTGAAAGATCAAGCAGGGAATGACGTGTTGGATTTGCCATGTCACATTCACACCAAGAAAGACGAAGAGGGAAATCTGATTTACCCCAAGCATACCACTCGACAGTGTCGGGTCCTTATACAACCATTTCAAGAGAAACAACCCACTGAGAAGGAGAAGGAATCCGATAAGGATGAGGAAAAAGAGGAGGATGAAGGTTTCCCCAATATCAATTCCACCCTGGTGATTTTTGCTGATATTGAGAGCAAAAGTTGACTGGAAGTGATAAACAAAGAAGTAAACATGGTTGCTCGGCAACGACGACATATTTGAAGTGGTCGCAAACTACAATCACATTCAACCAGTCTGATCACCCAGCATGCGTTGCCACTCCAGGGCGGCAAGCGCTGGTAGTCGATCTAGTGGTTGGAGGCTCCTGACTGACCAAGGTGTTGATGGATGGCGGCAGTGGTCTGAATATTCTTTACGCCGAAACTCTAAAGGGGATGGGCGTTCCGATGTCCAAGCTTAGTGAGAGCAACATGAGCTTTCACGGCGTTATCCCTAGAAAGAAGGCTGAATCACTCGGCCAGATAACTCTTGACGTGGTTTTTGGTGATTCTAAGAATTACCGTAAGGAAAAGTTGACATTTGAGGTAGTAGATTTACAAAGTGCTTATCATGCTATTCTCGGCAGGCCTGCATATGCTCGTTTTATGGCTCGACCGTGTTATGTCCATCTTAAGTTGAAGATGCCTGGTCCCAGAGGCGTGATCACAATTACTGGTAATCGACAGAAAGCAGAGGAGTGCTTTCAGAAGGGCTCAAAAATGGCTGATGAAAGTGCAACTATCCCTAGGTGGTTTTGGTAATTCATAACAACATATAGCTCATTGAGCTAATGCTATTCCAAGACAATTATTTCAGGAAAGCACAATGAATGGCATGGCATGGATGATGAAAGTGGATCCCTCAAAATACTAAGGACAAAGGATTGGCTCAAGCTCAAAAGCTTAAGACTCTTCATTTTACATTTTAGTGATCCAAGATCACATTGAGTCTATAGGAAAAGCCAATACTATCAAGAAGGGATGAGGTGTTGCTTAATGAGCCTCTTGCTTCATGTGCTTAGTGATATGCTCCAAAACCCTCAACTACTTTCCCACATCCACAAATGACCTAAACCTAAAGCCAAAATCGGTCACACCGATTCTTTCTATCCGGCACCACCGATTCCAAAAGTCATAGCCACTGCCACAAACCCTAAGCAAATCGGTCTTACCGATAGGGATCTCGGTCTCACCGAGATGGGGTTGCAATCTCTCTGTTTCCCTTCGTAACATTTCGGTCTAACTGAAGTGAGCGATCGGTCCCACCGAGATTGCAATGTAAACTCTCTGTTTCCTTTTTGTAACATTTCGGTCTCACCGAAAAGAGCAAATCGGTCCCATCGAGTTTACCTGACCAACTCTCTGGAAAGCTTATTACCAAATCGGTCTCACCGAGTTTGTGTAATCGGTCTCACCGAGATTACGTTATGCCCTAACCCTAACCGAATCGGTCTCACCGAGATGCATGTCAGTCCCACCAAAAATCACTAACGGTCACTAGGTTTACTAAATCGGTCCGACCGAGTTTAACGCTTCGGTCCCATCGAGTTTGGTAAATTGTGTGTAACGGTTAGATTTTGTGTGGAGGCTATATATACCCCTCCACCTCCTCTTCATTCGTGGAGAGAGCCATCAGACTAAACCTACACTTCCAACTTACCATTTCTGAGAGAGAACCACCTACTCATGTGTTGAGGCAAAGATATTCCATTCCTACCATATGAATCTTGATCTCTAGCCTTCCCCAAGTTGCTTTCCACTCAAATCCTCTTTCCACCAGATCCAAATCCTATGAGAGAGAGTTGAGTGTTGGAGAGACTATCATTTGAAGCACAAGAGTAAGGAGTTCATCATCAACGCACCATTTGTTACTTCTTGGAGAGTGGTGTCTCCTTGATTGGCTAGGTGTCACTTGGGAGCCTCCGACAAGATTGTGGAGTTGAACCAAGGAGTTTGTACGGGCAAGGAGATCGTCTACTTCGTGAAGATCTATCGCTAGTGAGGCAAGTCCTTCGTGGGTGACGGCCATGGTGGGATAGACAAGGTTGCTACTTCATGGACCCTTCGTGGGTGGAGCCCTCCGTGGACTCGCGCAGCCGTTACCCTTCGTGGGTTGAAGTCTCCATCAACGTGGATGTAGCACCACCTATCGGAACCACGCCAAAAAAATCCGTGTCTCCAATTGCGTTTGAATCCTCCAAACCCTTCCCTTTACTTTCTTGCAAGTTGCATGCTTTAATTTCCGCTGCCTATATACTCTTTGCATGCTTGCTTGAATTGTGTGATGATTGCTTGACTTGTCCTAAAATAGCTAAAATCTGCCAAACTCTAAAATTGGGAAAAGGTTAAGTTTTTAATTGGTCAAGTAGTCTAATCACCCCCCCTCTAGACTTACTTCAATGTCCTACAAGTGGTATCAGAGCTTTGGTCTCCATTTGCTTTGATTTCCATAGCTTTTGGTGGTCATAGCCTTGGTTTCACAACCTAGGAGAGTATGGCATCTAGCGAGGGAAATTATCACCGTAGAGGTCCTTACTTTGATGGTACTAATTTTGCTAGTTGGAAGCATAAGATGAAAATGCATATTGTCGGACATAACCCCGCCGTCTGGGCAATTATTTGTATTGGCTTGCAAGGTGAATTCTTTGATGGGAGAGAACCGAACCGTGAAGCAAATGCGGAAGAATTGAAGACGCTGCAATACAACGCTCAAGCCTGTGATATCATTTTCAACGGATTGTGTCCCGAAGAATTCAATAAAATCAGCCGTCTTGAGAATGCAAAGGAAATTTGGGATACTTTGGTTGATATGCACGAAGGTACCGAATCCGTCAAGGAATCCAAGTTGGATGTGCTCCAAAGTCAGCTTGACAAGTTCAAAATGAAGGATGGTGAAGGTGTCGCTGAAATGTACTCTAGGCTTGCTCTTATCACAAATGAGATTGCCGGCTTAGGGAGTGAAGAGATGACCGACAGATTCATCATCAAGAAGATCCTAAGAGCATTGGATGGAAAGTATGATACCATGTGCACATTGATCCAAATGATGCCAAACTACAAAAATCTCAAGCCAACAGAAGTCATTGGAAGAATTGTTGCTCATGAGATGTCACTCAAGGATAAGGAGGAACTTCACAACAAGTCAAGTGGTGCTTACAAATCCTCAAGTGAATCCCCCACATCATCACGTGAGAAACAAACCTTCAATGAAGAATTGAGCTTAATGGTGAAGAACTTCAACAAATTCTACAAGAGTAGAAGCAAAGAAAGAAGCTCCAAGTCAAGGTCTTATCATGACAAGAGATCTTCTCGTCAAGAGTGCAAGTGCTACAATTGTGGGAAGCCTGGACACTACTCCAATGAGTGTATGACACCCTACAAAAGAAGAGAAGATGCTCCAAAAAGAAGAAGCAAAAGAGAAGAATCACCACCAAGAGAGAGAAGGAGTAGAGATGATCGTTATGAACGAAGACCCTCACGGAGAAGCAAGGATTCGGAAAGAAAGGACAAGTCATCAAGGAGCTACACAACATGAAGACATCAAGCTCATGTTGGTGAATGGGTATCCGGCTCCGACTCCGACAATCACTCCGAGAGAAGCTATCACTCTGACTCCGAACATACTCAAGATGAAGGTGTTGCCGGTCTAGCACTTGTGTCAACCAACTCCTACGACATATTTGATTCACCAAATGAAGGAATTGGAAGATGCTTCATGGCCAAAGGTCCAAAGGTAACACATCCTGAGTATGTTGATTTCAATATTGATGAAGATGACTTGCTTGTGGATGATGATTTACTTGTTGACAACTCTAGTGATGAATACTATGATGAAACGTCAATTAATCATGCTAATCAAGCGAATGAAAATGATAAGGAGAAAATTTAGCTTCTAACTAAAGAACTAAACACTCTTAAGTTGGCTCATGAAACTATCTTCAAAGATCATCGAGAACTTTTAAGGGCTCATGAGAAGTTACGCTTTGAAAAGCTCAATCTTGAGCAAGAGCATGAGTTCTTAAAGGCAATCAATGATGATCTCCGCAAGAAAAGTTCTTCTTACATTGCCAAGCGTTTACTCTTATCTACTTACATGCCTCAAGTCAAGTCTAGTAACAAGTACAAGAAAGATACTTCCTCTAGTAGTAACAATAATAATGTTAAATCCAATGTTGTTGCTTCTAGTAGTTCTCTTGATTCCACTAATGATTCTCTTAGCCAAGTTACACTTGAGCAAGAAAATAGTTTATTGAAGGGAATTATAGAGAAAGGTGTTTACAAGAGCCTTGCCGGGAGTAAGCAATTCGAGGAAATTGTACGCAAGCAAGGAAGGCACCGGAAGAATCAAGGTGTTGGTTTTGAACGAAAGTTCAACGCCAATGGAGTTGAGTGGGAAGAAGATCAATACCCCAAGACAAAGTTTGTTCCTCAATAAGAGAAGTACGATCCTACTTCCTTCAAGGGGACACAAGCTCAAGATGATCTTCCACCACAAGACCACAAGAATAAAGGCAAGGACAAGCTTCAAGAAGAGATTGATGCATTTGAAGAAGCACCTAAAGCCTCATTCAAGTGGGTCCCCAAGACTACGTCAAGTTCTACTTCATCAAGTACAACTACAACTCCAAGGATTCCCAGCAAGATGATGTGGATCCCGAAGAAGAAGAACTAGAGAGTTCTTGAGGGTGACTCCGCCAACATTCTTCACTCATATCATTTTGGCAAGAACAAGTGCAACCAACTTTCACATCTTGCACTAGTTCAAGGAGTCACAAACCCTCTTGTTGGTAAGGCAAGGGACAAGGTAACCTAATGATTTCATGGACATCATCTTGTGTGTGCATCACTCTATGTCTATTGATATTCTTTTTTGTTCCTTGTGGGACTAACCCATGTAGGCAAGTTGAAAGTGCAACTCACTCCAAAGGATTGCTCCAAATGATCTACATCAACATTGAGCATCTACATCTTCAACACCTACATGAAGTCATCATCGACAAAACCCAAGGTTAGTTCATCCCTCTAAAGGGGGGATCTCACATCTAGGGGGAGCTTAACTCAAACAATTGAGTCAAAGCAACTCTAATGGTGTGAACACATTAAAGCATTATGAAAAAGTGGTAACCCCACTTGAGCTTAAATGATGAGTATGACCTATGATCAAATGTTCTCATTTGACTCCTAAGTCAATATACTCATATATAGATGACCTAGTCATCGCCAATTGTTTGATAGATGCTAGAATTGGTTGTGCATGCTTTGCCACATATTTCATTTGCCATTTTATTGTGTGAGCATGTTGGTGCATAGTTTACTCATTCAAGGACATCCACTTGTTGTTTTGATTGTTTGGTTCTTTCTTCTTTTGGCCAAGTGGATGGACAAGAATTCCTAAGAACCCTCTCTAGCTATCTATGCTTTTCTCGTCTCAAACTCTATTCATGCTACATCACAAAATTTGATCAAGTCAGATTCGAACCACTCTGTGTGAAGAGCACTCGGAGTCCCCGATTCGTCATAGACTTAAACTCCCAAAACCTCTTAGTGATTCTCGGTCTGACCGATCCTTCCATTTCGGTCCTACCGAGATCATCAAGTTGATCTAAGTTTTCAATCTCGGTGTAACCGATTTGAACTTTTCGGTCTCACCGATTTGCTGTAACTGAACACAGTTATGCATCTCGGTGCCACCGAGTTGTTCCACTCGGTCACACCGACAGGGTCGAGCTATATAAATAGCCATGGGCAAAATTTTGGAAATTTCTCCAAAACCCTTCGCCCACGCAACAGCTCGCTCTGCCATCGTGGTCTCCAGATCGTCTCCCCATCACCAGCAGCCTCCTGTCGCTGGTCTCCGCCGCCGTCAACGGATTTCATCCCCGCCGTTGCCGCCGTAGCAAGTCCACCGCAAAGTTAGGGTATGGACTTAATCATTGTGCTATCGACGTCTGATTCCTGGCACATTGTTTTCATATTGATTCTTGCCACGATTGAAACTCTTCTATCCAGCCAAAGTAGTTCATAGATTAGATGTGATTCAAATTTTGAGGGTTAGGTTTCCGCCGAAACCATCTCGGACCCACCGAGTTGAAAAACTCGGTCTCACCAATTTGGCTTATGCCATTGCACTAGTGACTCTCGGTCTGACCGAGAATTACTAATCGGTGCAACCGATTTGAGGATTCTGTGAAACCCTAGCAGTCTCGGTACCACCGAACTGAAACTCGGTCCAACCGAGATCATCAGTTTAGGTTCCAAAAACTGCTTCGGTATCACCGAGTTTGAAAATCGATGGATCCAAAATGCTTTCTGTGGAAAACTAAGACTGAACTTTTGAGTCATTCTTTTGCAAAAACCTCTGCATTTTGTGATGCTCATCTTTTCTATCTCATCTATAACTCTTCACAGGGTCAGCAGTCAGCTTTTGCAGTATGTCTGATCAAAGTGACAGCCAGAACAGGCCAGAAGAGCAGATGGACTTGAGTGAGGGCACTAGTCCCTCAACTTCAGATGAAGGGAGCAGAAGTACTCCTAGCAATTTGCCTAAGGCTGCAACTAGGCAAAGGAGGAAAAGAACTTCAGATTCAGAGGATGAAGATTACAAGGCTGAGGAAGATGAGGCTACTTCCAAGAAAGTGGTGCTCAAGAAGGAATATGGCTCAATAAAGGATATAAAGCCAGGCATGAAGATTAAAAGGCCTGCAAGAAGGCAACCTATGCCCAAGGCCAGGGCATCAACTCAATTGCCTTAAAATCCTGATCCCAAAGAACCAGCTGATGAAAGCAAGAAGAGGAAGGAAAGGGTCAAGAAGACCATAGCCAGAGTTGTAGGGCAACCTTCCATGATGGAAGAGGAAGAGCTTTCTGCACCAGCACCAAAGGCACCAAAGCTAATGGGTGATGCTATTAAATCTGGGGCTACAACATCTAAGCCCAAGGAAGCACCCAAAGCTGCCCCCAAGGCCAAGTCTGCACCAAAGAGGAATACCAGGAGTATTCCAGCTGCTGAAAAGAACAAGGCCCCAGTGCCTGAGGTTGCTGAGGAGGAAGATGAAGAAGGACAGGTTCTAAGGGAGCTCAAGCCAAAGATACCAGACCACAGTGATGCCCATCCTGTGGCTGAGGACATGAGAATCAGGAAGGATTCAGGGCTGAGACTATGGAGGATGGCAGATCCATATGCCACAAGGAGAAGAAATGCTGTTGATTACAAGTTCCACACAAAGGAACATTAGGACTTCTATGAAACAATTCTGTTGGACAAGAAGCCCATAGTCTGTGACATGAGGTGGGTTGACTGGAAATTCATCAAGGAAAATGAACATCACTATCCTGGAGTGCAAGACAGCTTTGTTGCTTGTGGAGTTGCAGAATTTGTTGGGCAAAAGCTCACAAACTGGAATGATGAACTTATCATGCAATTCTACTCCACAGCACACTTTTACCCAGATGGAAGAATTGTTTGGATGTCTGAAGGTACAAGGTACCAATCCACTGTAGAAGAATGGGCAAAACTGATAAATGCCCCAAAGGAAAATGATGATGATCTGGATGTATATGCCAAGAAGAAAATGGGACACAATACCATGGCACACATGTACAAGGAGATCCCAGACAAAGACCTAGAGACTTTCACTTTTGGATCAGTCCACTTTCTGCTGTCAGGGTTGCCAACCATAAATTGGATTCTGAGGCACACTTTGTTGCCCAAGTCTGGTGACCATAACATGATCAGAGGGCATGCCATCAACATGTTACATGTGTTTGATGTGCCACAGAAGTTCAAAGTCATGAGCCTGATCATTGAAACAATCAAGAGGACTGCAGCAGATCAGAAGAGGAGCTGTGGATATGCACCTCAGATTCAAGAATTGATAAACTCAAAGATGGGCACATGAAAATATCAGTTGGATAAGGAACACTTTCCACTATCCAGACTTTGAGGACAATGAGGTTGTCATGAATGAAGATGATCCACAATCAGTTCAAGCTCAAGAGAAGAAGGAGAAGGCAAGGAGGGAGAAGGCTGCCAAGATGCCAACTCAAGAGGAGGCATCTGAGTATTTCTTGAAAAACAAGCAGGAGCAGCTTGGTTACTTGATAGCATCATCTCTGAGGATTGAGAAGGGGTTGGCCACCCTAACTCAAAACAAGGAGAGTCTGGAAAGAATCATGGAAAAAAAATTCTATGATCTAGATGTCAAGGTAACTGAGATTCAGTCAGTTGTGGAGCAGCTGCAGGATGACATGCAGGAGAGGAAGGGCAAGACTACCACCAATGTGTTTGCCAGAGTGCCTAGAGCCCAGAGGTCAGCTGCTGTGCCAGTGCCAGACACTAGAGCATCATCTTCAGCACCAGCCACTGCCCCTTCAGCTCCAGTGCAACCAGCTTCAGCATCAACTCCAGCACCCTCTACATCAACTGAAGCCTTCGTCCTTGGGGTTATTAGGACACCACTACCAGAAGATCAAGCCTGAGAGTCAATCTATCACTATGCATTTTCTATGAACTTTTTGGTAACTTGTTGCCAAAGGGGGAGAAAAATGTATAGATCATAGGCTTCGAGAGAGAGAGTGTTGCTTTTGTTCTCTCTTGCTTTATTTGGTGTTTTTTCAATCTTTGTTTGCTTTTGGTTGAGATACTATGCCTGTGAGACATTGATGATCATGTGTTTGATCATAAGCTACACTTATGCATGCTTGATATTATCCTATCTATCTTATGTGATCACTCACTATGCTTGGTGATGAGTGCATGTATTCATTGTTTATTATTTTGAGTGCTCCACCAAGATGTATGTGACATGGAAGAGTAACCCATGAGCCTAATTCATTGTGCATTTGCAGTCCAAAGCAAATCTAAAACTATGCACAAATTTAGGGGGAGCTCTTGCTTATCACATACTTCTCAAAGCGACGATGTTATTTAAATTCTGTTATCATTTATCGAAGCTTTGATCTATATGTTGTCATCAATTACCAAAAAGGGGGAGATTGAAAGTGCAACTATCCCTAGGTGGTTTTGGTAATTCATAACAACATATAGCTCATTGAGCTAATGCTATTCCAAGACTATTATTTCAGGAAAGCTCAATGGATGGCATGGCATGGATGATGAAAGTGGATCCCTCAAAATACTAAGGACAAAAAGGATTAGCTCAAGCTCAAAAGCTCAAGACTCTTCATTTTACATTTTAGTGATCCAAGATCACATTGAGTCTATAGGAAAAGCCAATACTATCAAGAAGGGATGAAGTGTTGCTTAATGAGCCTCTTGCTTCATGTGCTTAGTGATATGCTCCAAAACCCTCAACTACTTTCCCACATCCACAAATGACCTAAACCTAAAGCCAAAATCGGTCACACCGATTCTTTCTATCCGGCGCCACCGATTCCAAAAGTCATAGCCACTGCCACAAACCCTAAGTAAATCTCTCTATTTCCCTTCGTAACGTTTCGGTCTAACCGAAGTGAGCGATCGGTCCCACCGAGATTGCAGTGTAAACTCTCTGTTTCCTTTTTGTAACATTCCGGTCTCACAGAAAAGAGCAAATCGGTCCCACCGAGTTTACCTGACCAACTCTCTGGAAAGCTTATTACCAAATCGGTCTCACCAAGTTTGTGTAATCGGTCTCACCGAGATTACGTTATGCCCTAACCCTAACCGAATCGGTCTCACCGAGATGCATGTCAGTCCCATCGAAAATCACTAACGGTCACTAGGTTTACTAAATCAGTCCGACCGAGTTTAATGCTTCGGTCCCACTGAGTTTGGTAAATTGTGTGTAACGGTTAGATTTTGTGTGGAGGCTATATATACCCCTCCACCTCCTCTTCATTCGTGGAGAGATCCATCAGACTAAACCTACACTTCCAACTTACCATTTCTGAGAGAGAACCACCTACTCATGTGTTGAGCCCAAGATATTCCATTCCTACCATATGAATCTTGATCTCTAGCCTTCCCCAAGTTGCTTTCCACTCAAATCCTCTTTCCACCAGATCCAAATCCTATGAGAGAGAGTTGAGTGTTGGGGAGACTATCATTTGAAGCACAAGAGCAAGGAGTTCATCATCAACGCACCATTTGTTACTTCTTGGAGAGTGGTGTCTCCTAGATTGGCTAGGTGTCACTTGGGAGCCTCCGACAAGATTGTGGAGTTGAACCAAGGAGTTTGTAAGGGCAAGGAGATCGCCTACTTCGTGAAGATCTACCGCTAGTGAGGCAAGTCCTTCGTGGGCGACGACCATGGTGGGATAGACAAGGTTGCTACTTCGTGGACCCTTCGTGGGTGGAGCCCTCCATGGACTCGCGCAGCCATTACCCTTCGTGGGTTGAAGTCTCCATCAACGTGGATGTACGATAGCACCACCTATCGGAACCACGCCAAAAACATCCGTGTCTCCAATTGCGTTTGAATCCTCCAAACCCTTCCCTTTACTTTCTTGCAAGTTGCATGCTTTAATTTCCGCTGCCTATATACTCTTTGCATGCTTGCTTGAATTGTGTGATTATTGCTTGACTTGTCCTAAAATAGCTAAAATCTACCAAACTCTAAAATTGGGAAAAGGTTAAGTTTTGAATTGGTCAAGTAGTCTAATCGCCCCCCCTCTAGACTTACTTCAAGGTCCTACAGCTGATGAGCAGATGGTAGCAGTTGAAATGCAGGAATACCAGAAGAATGCTGATCCGAGTGATTTGCTGCGGGCTAAGAAGCATGCATCAGAGTCTGCATTTTAGTCGTCCGGTGAAACCAAGTCAGTTCATATTCACCCGACCGATCCCAATGCTGCTCCGACTCATATTTTAACGACGCTGGACAGCAAATAGGAAGAAGCGCTCATCCAGTTCCTCCGTGAGAACTGGGACATCTTCGCATGGAAACCTTCTGACATGCCAGGTGTGCCCAGGGAGCTAGCTGAGCACCATTTGCGAGTCGAACCAAAGGTAAAACCGGTCAAGGAGCATCTCCGGCCGTCCGTCGTCCAGAAGAGAAAGGCAATTGGCGAGGAAGTAGCTCGGCTTCTTGCAGCTGAGTTCATCCCAGAGATTTACCACTCCGAGTGGCTTGCCAATGTCGTCATGGTTCCCAAGAAAGATGATTCACTCCGTATGTGTATCGACTTCAAGCATATCAATCGGGCCTGCCCAAAGGATCACTTCCCTCTTCCCTGCATCGATCAGATAGTCGACTCGACTGTGGGATGTGAGCGGTTGTCTTTCCTGGATGCATATTCTGGGTACCATTTGATCCGACTGTATGGTCCCGATGAGATAAAAACGGCTTTCATCACCCCGTTCGGCTGCTTTTGCTATGTTACCATGCCCTTTGGTCTCAAGAATGCAAGCGCCACATTCATGCGCATGATACAGAAGTGCTTGCTCACTCAAATCAATCGGAATGTGGAAGCATACATGGATGACATCATGGGTTAAGTCACGCAAAGGTTCCGACCTGCTGAGTGACCTCGCTGAAACCTTTGCCAATATGAGGAGATATGATATCAAGCTCAACCCGTCAAAATGTACGTTTGGAGTTCCCGGTGGCAAGTTGCTCAGTTTCCTCGTTTCCGAATGTGGAATCAATGCAAACCCGGAGAAGGTTGGTGCAATCCTTCGAATGAAATGCCCGTGCGTGTACACAATGTTCAGAAGCTTACTGGTTGTTTGGCTGCTCTGAGTCGATTCATTTCCCATCTCGATGAAAAGGCGTTGCCTCTTTACCGATTGATAAAGAAATCCGACAAGTTCTAGTGGACTCCTGAAGCTGATGCAACGTTTGCAGAGATCAACACCCTACTTTCCACCCAGCCGGTGCTCGCTGCTCCAATCAGCAAAGAGCCTTTACTGCTCTATATCGCAACCACTTGATAAGTTGTCAGTACAGTACTCACGGTCCAGTGGGAAGAAGAAGGCAAGGCATACAAGGTTCAACGCCCAGTGTACTATATTTCTGGAGTCTTAACCCCATCCAAGCAAAGATACCAGCATTATCAGAAGCTTGTCTATGGGATTTATTTGACCACAAAGAAGGTTGCACATTACTTCTCAGATCATTCAATTACAGTCGTCAGCGATGCTCCATTATCAGAAATATTGAATAACAGAGATGCAACTGGTCGAGTGGCTAAATGGGTGATTGACCTCCTCCCGCTAGATATCAAGTTTGAGGCAAAGAAAGCAATCAAATCTCAGGAAATAGCAGATTTTCTCGTCGAGTGGATTGAACAACAGCTGTTGACTCAAGTTCAGTCGGAACATTGGACTATGTTCTTCGACGGGTCCAAGATGCTGAATGGTTCAGGTGCTGGGCTAGTCCTGGTATCTCCGCGAGGCGACAAGCTCAGTTATGCTCTCCAAATTCACTTTGACTCCTCCAATAATGAAGTTGAATATGAGGCACTTTTGTATGGGTTGCGTATGGCCATTTCACTCGGTGTCAGGCGCCTAATGGTCTACGGCGACTCAGATTTGGTGGTCAATCAAGTGATGAAGGAATGGGACGTGAGGAGTCCAGCTATGACTGGTTATTGCAATGCAGTGAGAAAATTGGAAAAGAAGTTTGAAGGGTTAGAGTTGCACCATGTACCCCGACTGAAGAACCAGGCAGTGGATGACCTGACAAAGATTGGGTCCAAGAGGGAGCCCATTCCCAGCAATGTGTTCTTGGAGCATCTTCACACACCATTAGTTAAGGAGGATCCCTCCACAGAAGAACCCCCACAGCCTAAGAGCCCTACTGATCCGACTGAAGTTGAAATCCCAACCATGGTCGACTTGATCATGGAAGTTTTGGTCATCACTCCAGATTGGACAGTGCCATACATTGCATATATTCTCAGGAAAGAACTTCCAGAGGATGAAGACGAGGCTCGACAGATCGTTCGTCGATCCAAAGCCTTTACTGTGATGGGTGGTCAGCTTTACAAAGAGAGTGTTACTGGAGTTAGCCAGAAATGCATCACGCTAGAAGAAGGCTGAATGATCCTCGATGATATCCACTCAGGGACCTGTGGTCACCATGTGTCCTCTCGGACCATCGTGGCCAAAGCATACCGAGCCAGGTTTTACTGGCCACATGCCAATGAAATGGCAAAAGAAATAGTTGACAAGTGTGAAGGCTGCCAGTTCTACTCCAACATGTCCCATAAACCTGCTTCAGTCTTGAAGACCATTCCACTTGTCTGGCCATTTGCAGTTTGGGGATTAGATATGGTCGGACCTCTGAGGACTAGCAGGAGTGGCTTCACTCATGTGCTTGTAGCATTCGACAAGTTCACTAAGTGTATTGAAGCTAAACCTATCAAAAATCTCGAAGCAAGCACTGCTGTTAGCTTCATCAAGGAGTTAACATTCAGATATGGAGTCCCGCGTAGCATCATAATAGATAATGGGTCAAACTTTGATTCAGATGAATTCAGAGCTTTCTGCGCTTCCCAAGGCACTCGGGTCGATTATGCTTCAGTCGCCCACCCACAGTCAAATGGGCAAGCGGAAAGAGCAAATGGTTTGATCCTCAAAGGGCTGAAGCCCCGATTGATGCGTGATCTCAAGCATGCAGCAGGCTCTTGGGTTGATGAGCTTCCATCAGTACTTTGGGGATTGAGAACAACTCCAAATCGGTCGACTGGTCGCACTCCGTTCTTCCTAGTCTACGGGGCTGAAGCTGTGTTTCTGAGTGACTTGCTTCACAATGCACCCCGAGTGAAACTTTTCTCAGAAGCCGAAGTAGAACAAGCTCGTCAAGATGCTATTGATATTCTAGAAGAGGAAAGAGAGATGGCCCTAATTCGGTCGACCATTTATTAGCAAGACCTTTGTCGATTCCACGCTAGAAATGTGAGAGGTCGAGCATTTCAAGAGGGAGACCTGGTTCTCCAAGTGGATCAACAACGACCACACAAGCTTGCTCCCACGTGGGAAGGTCCCTTCATAATCACGAAGGTGCTCCACAACGGAGCGCATCACCTCTATAATGTGGAGCACAATAAAGATGAGCCATGTTCTTGGAACGCAGAGTTGCTCCGTCGTTTTTATACTTAAGCGCTCGGACTATTGAGATGTAATAAGAAATACCTTTTTAGTTTGTTTATCAAAGACACAATTTTACAATCTTCTAAATGATTGTTGTCGATTGTACATATGTTTGAAATCCCCCAGTGGGTGGCTTAGCTGTGCGTCCAGTACTCGCCTAAGTTCGAAAAAATCCTACCGAGTGAAGAGCAACCCTCTCACTCGGGGGCTTAGCTGTGAATCTGTATTCGCCTAAGTTTGAAAAATCCTACCAAGTGAAGAGCAAGCCTCTCACTCGGGGGCTTAGCTACGAATCCGTTTCGCCTAAGTTTGAAAAATCCCACCGAGTGAAGAGCAACCCTCTCACTCGGGGGCTTAGCTGCAGTCCGGTACTCGTCTAAGTTCAAAAGAAATCCCACCGAGTGAAGAGCAACCCTCTCACTCGGGGGCTTAGCTGCAGTCCAGTACTCGCCTAA
>NC_041393.1:462217634-462254965 GCF_002162155.2 Triticum dicoccoides
CCGAGTGAAGAGCAACCCTCTCACTCAGGGGCTTAGCTGCAGTCCAGTACTCGCCTAAGTCCAAAGAAATCCCATCAAGTGAAAAGCAACCCTCTCACTCGGGGGCTTAGCTGCAGTCTAGTACTTGCCTAAGTTCAAAGAAATCCCACCGAGTGAAGAGCAACCCTCTCACTCGGGGGCTTAGCTGAAGTCTAGTACTCGCCTAAGTTCAAAGAAATCCCACCGAGTGAAGAGCAACCCTCTCACTCAGGGGCTTAGCTGTAGTTCAGTACTCGCCTAAGTTCAAAGAAATTCCACCAAGTGAAGAGCAACCCTCTCACTCGGGGACTTGGCTACACGCTTCATCCTAAATCGCTAGGATGAGGAGGCGCAGGTCGACTATGACCTTCTCCTCAGAGCTGCGCCATAAATACAATGTGTGCTCCATCCTAATCCACAAGGATGACGAGGTGCAGGTCGACTGCAACCTTCACCTATGAGCCACATCCCGATCCGCAAGGACGACGAGGCGCAGGTCACCCGTGACCCTCTCCTAAGAATTGTGTCGTAGACATAAAATACTGTTCCGAGTGAAGAAACAAGTTCCACTCGAAGGCAAACACAAGCATATTCAAAAAAAGCCAAGTTTAAAGACAAATACCAGGAGGTTCTAGACCGCGGATTAAAGTACTCGGGCATCAAACCCGAAGGAGTTTAGCGGTTACAAAAAACCACTCGGCATACCAAGGCAAATTTAATCGGACCATAAAAGTTTGTTCACTCCGTAAGAGGAGGACTGGCAGGCTCGACGAACTCATCCAAATCAATTCCATCTGCGTTTTGAGTGGCGGCAGCGATAAAAGTCTCCACGAAGGAACAGAAGTCAAGCCATTGGTGTTGGCAACTTTGATCGCTACTAGCTTCTCTTCTCTGGCTTCCTTGTAGTGGACGCGAACCAGAGATAGAGCAACATCAGTGCCACACCGGGCATAAGACTTATTCCATGCTTGCACTCGACCGGGGATCTCATTGAGTCGAGTCATCAGAGACTCGAGGTCATTTTGGAGCGTCACCCTTGGCCAGAGTGCTGAGTCGATCCGCGACACCATAACCTTCAGCCGAGCCAGATAATTAACGACGCCAGCAATAAGGGATTCCAGCCGGAGCACGTTCATAGCAGCTTCATCCTTAACAGGAGAGAGGATGGTGTCCAAGCTTGTTTCAATTCGCCCAGTCTCTTCCTCAAAGTTCTGGCAGAATTCTGCACATGCAATAAAACAATGAGTCAACAGCTATACAACGAATCGACAACACCAGGACAGTCGGATAAAGAAAAGTACCTTCAAGCATGACGAATAGCTTCTTGGCAAGCCCTCTGTCGGTGTCAAAACCGGCAGACCTCGGGTAGGGGGTCCCAAACTGTGTGTCTAGGCGGATGGTAACAGGAGAAAAGGGACACGATGTTTTTACCCAGGTTCGGGCCCTCTCGATGGAGGTAAAACCCTACTCCTGCTTGATTAATATTGATGATATGGGTAGTACAAGAGTAGATCTACCACGAGATCGGAGTGGCTAAACCCTAGAAGCTAGCCTATGGTCTGACTGTTGTTCGTCCTACGGACTAAAACTCTTCAGTTTATATAGACACCAGAGAGGGCTAGGGTTACACAGAGTCGGTTACAATGGGAGGAGATCTTCATATCGTATCGCCAAGCTTGCCTTCCACGCCAAGGAAAGTCCCATACGGACACGGAACGGAGTCTTCAATCTTGTATCTTCATAGTCCGGGAGTCCGGCCAAAGGTCTTAGTCCGGCCATCCGGACACCCCTTAATCCAGGACTCCCTCAGTAGCCCTTGAACCAGGCTTCAATGACGACGAGTCCGGCGCGCAAGTTGTCTTCGGTATTGCAAGGCGGGTTCCTCCTCCGAATACTTCATAGAAGATGTTGAACACTAGTGTAGTGTCCGGCTTTGCAATAAGTTCCACATTCCACCATAGAGAGAATAGTATTTGCGTTAATCGGATATGCTGACGTATTCCGTGGCATGACATAATGCCATGGCCAGGCTTTTATTCATTTTATTGTTCTGCCTCAACGCGTTTAGCGAGGCGGTTTCCTTGGCACGTCTTGTCAAAGCAGAGATCGTGTCCCCTTATTCTGAGATTCTCATCAATACGGGCATGGGTAACCCAACTGCGCCATTAACCACGACGCTTGGGAGATAAGCGAGTTTTATTAGGCCGGTGGGGGGGCTCATAATTTTGGCCGCCCATATAAGGGGATAAGAATCCGCCCTTCCCATTCACGCCTTCTTCCTCCTCTGCTTATCCGTCCCTGCGCGCTCGAGCTCCAGCGCCCAAGCCCGCACTTGCCACCTCAACCTTCTCCAACCATGTCCGAAGCGGGAGGTAGATGGATGGCCTCCTCCGTTACGAAGGGGCAAATCAAAAAACTGAGGAAGACCGGATACTTGTCTAACGACATCGCGCACCGGCTTCCAGATGTGGGGCAACTCATCCCCACCCCCAGGCCCCATGAGAGGGTTGTTTTTCTTCCCCATTTCCTCCACGGACTGGGTTTTCCTCTTCACCCGTTCGTCCGGGGGCTCATGTTCTACTACGGCCTGGACTTCCACGATCTGGCCCCGAACTTCATCCTCAATATCTCGGCGTTCATCATCGTGTGTGAGGCCTTCTTCCGCATCCAGCCCCACTTTGGCCTATGGCTAAAGATCTTCAGCGTCAAGCCGAAGGTTGTGAAAGGCCGACAAGCGGAATGCGGAGATGCCATGGTGGGCAAGATAGCCAACGTCACCTGGCTCGAGGGTGCCTTCGTGGAAACCATCAAAGGGCGGCAATCGGGGCGGTTTTATATCACCGAGCCGCGGACCCTAAGTGGGTAGCGGCCCCCGAATTTCGATCCGGCTTCCCCACCCGGCTCACATCTTGGAAAGAGATGGGCCTGTCGTGGGGCAATCCGGAAGAGGTGACCGGACTCCAAACCTGCGTCCGAGACCTGGTGACCAAGAAGGTCAAGCTTGTCAACGTGGTCCAGGTCATGCTCTTCCACCGGATCCTCCCGTGTCAACGACGGGACTTCAATTTGTGGGAGTTCGACCCGGCCCAGCACCAGACTCTATCTCGGCTCTTCGAAACAAAGCACGAGGACGCCTGGAAGGTGCTTTTCAAGAGTTCCGAGGTCGCCCCTCCCGTCACCGAGGATCGCGGATTCTGCGCCAAACGTCAAGCCTCCGAAGTAAGCTTACATTTAGTCCCTTACGGGATACCCGAATTTCATAGTGTGACTTTATGTGGGATCTAAACTCCCGTTCCTTTGACAGGACTGGAAGAGGACATCCGGGCAGTTTGACTGTCCAGCTCCTTTGCCCGAAGGCCCAGCAGACGCGCAATTAGCAAAGCTGCTGGTTCCGGCACCTCACGTGGTGCCGGAGAAGAAGGCCAAGGAGAAGGCCACGGGGACCCGAAAGAGTTCCTGGTGTCCGGGGGCGTCGGTACCCGACAATCCCAACGCTCCCTCCGCCTCCGAAGATGAGGAGAAGGAAGGAGGAAGAAGAAGAAGCCTCTCCCCCTCCAATGGGGGGAGGCACGAAAAGAAAGGCCGCCCCAACTGGGGAAGCCGGAGGGTCCAAGAAGGGGAAGACCCTTCTGCCGGACTACGCCCCCGATGCCGAAGACGGCGGGGGGGGGGGGGATGGCCATCCAGGGTCAAGCCCCTGGCCAAATCGTAAGTGTCCAGCTCCCCGAATGACTTATTGCATTCCTTTATCATTCGATAGCTTCTAACACCGAATCTAATTATGCAGTCCGCCCCGAGCTCAGCTTGGCGATTCGTCGAGCGGCTCTCTGAATTCGTCGGATGTGAATAGCGCTTCACTTCCGACGGCCTCCTCCCCTCTCCCCACAGACGATGCTGAGGTGGAGTCCCGTAGGGGACAATACCAGGAGGAGACGGTCCCGGAGGCGCCACAAGGTGACCTTCCAGACTCTGGGCCCAAAGGGGGTAAAGCCCCGGAGGGATCTAAGTCCGGCCCCGGGCCAGACACTGCTCCGGAACCATCAGCGGTTCCGGAGTCCGACAGGCGGCACCTTCATAAGAAGGGCAAGCCTACGACGCCGGCGACTTCCGTCCATCCGGAGGCACCGGACAATTTGCTGGAGGCGCTTAATGACGCCTCCATCGGCGAGGAACACCGCACTATTATGAGTGCGGTGATTCAGAAGGTTCAGTCTGCCAAGAGCGGGCTGACGGAAGCCTGTTCAAGCCTGTTAACGGGCTTTGAGGTATGTGTTCGAAAACATATATATATATATATATATATATATATATATATATATATATATATATATATATATATATATATATATATATAAATGTTACCGCATAGACAGTAGCCCCTGATGCTCAGTTCGGTGTTCGGAAAGAAAAGCCGAGCTGAGGATCTAAAAAGATGTATGCAGGAGTCTAATAGAAATATGTCAATATGGGAATGCAGGCTGCGCTGCTGACCTCTGCCGCACTGACTGCGGAGGTCAATGTATTGAAGGAAAGCCTCGAGCAGTCTGAGAGCGAGCTCGACCGTGCCAAGAAGCAGCTCGAGGATAAAGAGGGTACATAGTACCTCCTGTAAATGTATATAGAAATACTTGGTTGCAAAATAATAACAGGACCAACGTTAATGTTGCAGGAGCCACGAACAAGGTGGCGACCCTGAAAGAGGCGGTCTCCAAGGCCGAGAAGAGTGCGGCCTTGGAGCGCACCGAGCGAGAGAAGCAGGAGGTGCGGGTGGCGGAGGTACGGCAAGAGCTCCAGGCTCTCGTGGAAAAACACGAGAGTTTGGAGCGTGACCCAAAGACTCGAGAGTCCGAGCTTGCCTTGGCTCTTGAGCGTGCCAAGACCGCTAAGGCCAAAGCCCAAAAGGCCCTTCAAGAGATCGAGGCGATGAAGAAGATAGCGGCGGGTAAGGCATTCTTTATGCAAAGCAAAAATATAAAAGTTAATTATCTGCTACTTACCCGAATTCGAAGCTCTCCAGGAGCGTTCGCCGATCTGCCTCGTAGTGTGTCTGACGCCGCCGCATACTACCGAGCCGAAGAGGGGAGCTCAACAGAAAAAGTGTTCTGGTCTCAGTACGCTAAGGCCGAACAGCCGATGCCCCTGAGCGACCAGCTGAAGCACCTGGTCGAGCTCCACAAGGTGGCCGAACAGGCCATGAAGGGCCTCATAGCTCGGCTGTGGCCTAGAGAAGTCATGCCTGGGAGCTACTTCGGTCTGGTGCGGCGGCTGGTGGATGCGTGTCCGTGGATTGAGGTCATCAAGCGCTCCGTTTGTATTGAAGGTGCTCGCCGGGCCCTTGCCCGTGCTAAGGTGCACTGGGGCAAGCTAGATGCGGAGAAGCTGTTGACGGACGCGCCACCACCGGGCAAGGAGTATCGTACGCCCGAGATGTATTATAATGGTGTTCTGAAGGGCGCCCGCCGTATAGCGGATGAGTGCTCCAAAGATGTAATATTTGAGTAGACTCGCATGTGTTATCCTGTACACTGAAGCTTTGTTCATATGCGTTAAGCAACGCTTGTTGATTTAAAATATTACCTTCTGTGCGGCCGTTTATCAAATCTGAGAGATGCAAGTCGTCGGCTTCGACCCCCATGCCACGAGTGCTGGGGTGTTCGGGATAAACCTGAGCGCTCTTGTTCCCATTCTTGGGTCCATCTAGGGAGGCGTTCAGCACAATGAACCAGGCCATCGGACTTATAATGCTCTATCACTCTCACTTAGCCATAGAATTCTATAATTTTAAATTTCGGTGAAGCCCCTAGTATTAGGAAGACCGAGTTTGGGGCGCTATCCATGCCTAGGCCGGATAAGTCCGGTTCCTCGCTCGAAGCGGCATAAGTCTTTAAGGACTCAAAAAAACCTCATGAACAGCGACCGGTCTCTCGCACTATCATGACAGTCAGTTTTAGCTTTCTCTACTGAGGTGTTAACCCAGCTCAACTGGGGCACATCGCAGTAGTTCTCCCAGCGCTACCTTAGCCAACAATGCGGAATGTAAGGTACCAAAACATGGGAGCCGGGCAAACCCAACTATTGACCAAAGACATGATTCGGAGCCGATGCATATAGTGCTATAAGTTCGGGGTGCCGCACTCGCGAGAGTGTTCGGTCTTCTCACACCATGTTATGGGGTTTTGTAAGCCCCTGGTGTATTGTTCGCACCAAAGTGTACGGTTGCACAATGTCATGACTGAACATATTTGTAAAAAATAGATAAGTACAATAATAGGTAAGAGCTATATATTGTTTATTAAAAAAGGGTTGCTGCGAAAGCAGAACGATACAAGAAGTGCGGTAAGCAAGAGATTGGAATATTTGACATGTTCCCCTCCAGGGGCAAGCTGCGGGATTATAAGTAAAACAGGTATTAAACTCGTTATAGAGACGACCTGGACTTTTGACGTGGCTTGTTCTCTCCCCTGGCTGTTGCATCGTGTGTTCGGCGAGTGTATTGCCGGACAGGCCTTCCGAATAGTTGGGTCCTGAAAGTGTATAAAAAGTAAACGGCGGAATAGTGAGCCCCTTAGTGCGGTTGAGCCGTCTTCTGGGCGTGCCGTTGTTGTGCCCCTCCCCTTATGCCCATGGTATCTCTAAGACGTAGTTATGTACGCATGGTACCAGTGTCACCGTTTGGCGGGGGCTAGGGTTGGGGCCGCACTGCTATGCTTGCTCGGGACGTGCCAGCCGGATTTGTTGTAGGTTACTTCGGGATCGCTTGACGTTGTTCGGACGTTTGATACCTGGGTTGGAGGATTTCCTGGAGAGGCTACTCTGTACTTCCACCGCCAGGGCCACCGTGTGCTCCTCCGTTCGGAGAGAGCGTTCGGTGTTTCCATTTACCGTGATGACTCCGCGAGGTCCTGGCATCTTGAGCTTGAGATATGCATAGTGCGGCACCACATTGAACTTCGCAAATGCTGTTCGTCCCAGCAGGGCGTGATAGCCGCTGCGGAATGGGACTATGTCGAAGATTAACTCCTCGCTCCGGAAGTTATCCGGGGATCCGAAGACCACTTCAAGTGTAACCGAGCCTGTACAGCTGGCCTCTACACCTGGCATGACACCTTTGAAGGTTGTCTTTGTGGGTTTAATCCTTAAAGGATCGATGCCCATTTTTCACACTGTGTCCTGGTAAAGCAGGTTCAGGCTACTGCCGCCGTCCATTAGGACTCTGGTAAGATGAAATCCGTCAATAATTGGGTCTAGGACCAATGCGGCAAATCCGCCGTGACGGATGCTAGTGGGGTGGTCCCTTCGATCAAAAGTGATCGGGCAGGAGGACCACGGGTTGAACTTTGGGGCGACTGGCTCCAACGCATAGACGTCCTTGAGAGCACGCTTCCGCTCCCTTTTGGTGATGTGGGTTGCGTATATCATGTTCACCGTCTGCACTTGCGGGGGGAATCCCTTCTGTCCTCTGTTGTTTGGCGGCCGGGGTTCCTCGTCGTCGCTACGCAGCCCCTTGTCTCTGGTTTCGACACTTAACTTGCCTGCCTGCTTAAACACCCAACAATCCCTGTTGGTGTGGTTGGCTGGTTGTTCGGGGGTGCCATGTATCTGGCACGAGCGGTCGAGTATCCGGTCTAAGTTGGATGTGCCCGGAGGGTTCTTTTGAATGGCTTCTTCCGCTGACCGGGTTTGGAGCCTCTGAATCCGGCATTGACCGCCGTATCTTCAGTATTGTCACCGTTAATGTGGCGCTTATGCTTGTTGCGATGTGACCTGCCGTTGTTATCCTTGGTATCCGAATTGCCGGGGCTCTTGGTTATGTTATTGCTACGAGCCAGCTAGCTGTCTTCTCCTGCACAGAAGCGGGTCATGAGCGTCGTGAGGGCTGCCATGGATTTCGGCTTTTCCTGTCTTAGGTGCCGGGCAAGCCATTCGCCTCGGATGTTGTGCCTGAAGGCTGCAAGGGCCTCGGCGTCCGGACAATCGACTATTTGGGTTTTCTTTGTTAGGAACCGTGTCCAGAATTGTCTGGCCGATTCCTCTGGCTGCTGGATTATGTGGCTTAGGTCATCGGCGTCTGGTGGTCGCACATACATGCCCTGCAAGTTGTCAAGGAATGCGGATTCCAGGTGCTCCCAACAACTGATTGACTCTGCTGGCAGGCTGTTAAGCCAATGTTGAGCTGGTCCTTTAAGCTTGAGCGGGAGGTATTTGATGTCGTGTAGATCATCACCACGGGCCATGTGGATATGAAGGAGATAATCCTCGATCCATACCGCAGGATCTATTGTGCCATCGTATGATTCGATGTTTACGGGTTTGAAGCCCTCGGGGATTTGGTGATCCATTACTTCGTCTGTGAAGCATAGTGGGTGTGCGGCGCCCCTGTACTGGGCTATATCACGACGCAGCTCGGACGAGCTTGGTCTGTTGTATTCGGCCGGGCCATACTTATTATGTCCGGCGTGACGGCTAGTGTCACGTGAAGCAGGGCGCCCATGCGATCTGTAGATCGATCTTGTTTGCCTTGCCTTATTCTCCAAGATGTCTCGCAGGTCTGTTGCATCTCCCCGTACTCTGGTATGTTTTGAGCGGTGTCGGGGTGCAGCTTGGGCTGAGGGCCTGAAGGCCTCTCTATCACAGCCACGGGGTGGCCGGTCGGGCGCATCGTACGCTGGTGATGTAGGTTTAGTTGCTTCCTCCTCAAGTTGGGGTAGTAGCCTGCGCTTTGGGTAGCTCTTGGATGGGTGTTCTAGTTTATATTCTTCGGTCGCCAGGACTTCGGTCCTTCTGTCGGCTAGCAAGTCTTGGTCAGCTCTAAGCAGCTGCTGTTTCTTCTTGAGGCTGCTTGCCGTGGCTACGAGCCTGCATTTGAAACGCTCTTGTTCGACGGGAACCTCTGGCACGGCGAATTCGTCGTCGTCGAGGCTTGCCTCGTCTTTGGAGGGAGGCCTGTAATTGTCGTCCTCATCCTCTTTGTCGGCCGCTCTCTCATGATGGCCGACTCCTTCGTCCTCCTGCGCTGAATCCTGCTGGAGGGGGTTGTCTTCGGCACTGTCCAGTGTGTTGTTATCTCCGGTGCCGAAATCGCCGTTTTTGCTTTGGCGGGACTTAGAGCGGCGCCGCTGACGTCGACGCTTCAGCTGCTTCTTGGAGGGGTCATCCTCCGTTTTCTCCTCGCCATCCCCCGCTTTAGGGGTGTCCACCATGTATATGTCATATGACGAGGTGGCTTTCCAGTTCCCTATAGGTGCTGGTTCTTGATCGTCTCCTTCATCAGCGTCCATGCCGTCGATGTCTTCGGAGTCAAAGTTGAGCATGTCGGTTAAATCGTCGACAGTGGCTACGAAGTGGGTGGTGGGTGGGCTTCGAATTTCTTCGTCGTCCGCATCCCAACCGTGTTGGCCATAGTTCGGCCAGGGCTCTCCTGTCAAAGAGAGAGACTTTAATGAATTCAGGATATTGCCGAAAGGCGAGTGCTGAAAGACGTCCGTGGCGGTGAACTCCATGACCGGAGCCCAATCGGGCTTAATCGGAAGAGGTGCGGGTTTTACGGAGTCTGGATCGGAGTCCGGCACCTTGGAGTCACGAGCCTTGCGAGGGACTAGGCTGGTATCCGGCTCTATCACCGTAGAGGTTGCAGTTTCCGGGGCGGCGTCCAACCGTCCATCCCCGACTGACGTAGTGGGATCCGAGCTAATGGTCGGAGCGGACACCTGAGCGACGCTCTGGGCGTTGTCCGATGACAGAGCTAAATCATGCCCATCGTGACAGTGCGGCGTGCCCGGTCGTGGGTCGAATCCGTCGAAGATCAAGTCCCTGCGGATGTCGGCCGTGTAGTTCAAGCTTCCAAACTTGACCTGATGGCCAGGGTGTAGCTTTCGATCTGCTCCAGATGGCCGAACGAGTTGGCCCGCAGTGCGAAGCCGCTGAATACAAAGATCTGTCCAGGGAGAAAAGTCTCGTCCCGGACCGCATTGCGATTGACGAGCGAAGAAACCATCGGGCCTAAAGGCGACGACACAGAGGAACTCTCAGTGAAAGCACAGATGTCGGTGTCAAAACCGGCGGATCTCGGGTAGGGGGTCCCGAACTATGCGTCTAGGCGGATGGTAACAGGAGACAAGGGAAACGATGTTTTTACCCAGGTTCGGGCCATCTCGATGGAGGTAAAACCCTACTCCTGCTTGATTAATATTGATGATATGGGTAGTACAAGAGTAGATCTACCACGAGATCGGAGTGGCTAAACCCTAGAAGCTAGCCTATGGTCTGATTGTTGTTCGTCCTACGGACTAAAACTCTCCGGTTTATATAGACACGGAGAGGGCTAGGGTTACACAGAGTCGGTTACAATGGGAGGAGGTCTTCATATCGTATCGCCAAGCTTGCCTTCCACGCCAAGGAAAGTCCCATCCGGACACGGGACGGAGTCTTCAATCGTGTATCTTCATAGTCCGGGAGTCCGGCCAAAGGTCTTAGTCCGGCGATCCGGACACCCCTTAATCCAGGACTCCCTCACCCTCCCAGATAATTCTCCAGCTCATCTCTCTTGCGGGCGATGTCTTCCACTTTGTCGGTCAGGGTCCTCTTGTCCTTCTTCAGACGAGTCGCCTCCTTGTTGGCTTCATTAAGGGCAGTCTTCAGCTTGGCATTCTCTTCCTCCAGTTTACCGACTGAAGCCAGCTTCTGGTTGGCGAGTGCAGTTTTCTCTTCTGCTGCTTTTTGCGCGGCCGCAAGGTCAAGATCCGTCTTCTCCAGAGCCTGGTTCATTTTTTCTGAAAGAAATAACGCTCAGTTTAGAAGAAGCAAATAACACTCAGTTCAGGAACAAACCAGTCGACAAGTTTTTCATACCAACGGCTTCATCCTTGGCCTTCTGCAAGTTTGTCTTTGCCAACTCCAGGTCGAGATTAAGCTGAATCTGCTTCTGCTCCAGGTCAGCAAAACGAGCTCCAAGCTCACAAGATTTCTGTGGTCAGAGGATGGTCAGTCGACAGATGTGAAGATTAGTTACTTCAGAACAATAGAGTGACAAATTCAAAAAGTTCTAAGACTACTGCCGAATCAAACATCCAACAATAGTCTCGGGGACTACACCCAGTGGGTGCACTTAGCGTGCCCCCACTGGTCCAGTTTCCACTCAACATTGTCCGTCCGGGCCGAGTAAAAAAACAAGAAGGAAGAAAGTTGTTCTCAAGACTACAGTCAACTGCCCGCAGTCGTCTACGGTCTCGGGGACTACACCCAGTGGGTGCACTCAGCGTGCCCCCACTGGTTCAGGTTCCACTCGATGTGATCCGTTCAGACCGAGTGAGAAAATTCTAATTCTCAGACCATAGTCAACTGCCCGCAGTCAACTATGGTCTCGGGGACTACACCCACTGGGTGCACTCAGCATGCCCCCACTGGTTCAAAGACTCAATCGACACAACCTAGTCGACTCAAGAAGCAAAACTATTCGACAGAAATTTAAAACACCCAGTGGGTGTACAGGTGCAAAAGTTTTCAGGTAGCATATCCTAACAGAACAAGCGACAAGCTAAAGGATCAGTCGGAAATCAACCAACCTAGACGTTGGTCTGGAGAGCCGAACTGGCATCATAGGCAGCCTGACTGGCCTCCCGAACCACTTTCATCTATTCCATCATGATGCCTGCCTGGCGTATAGCTTCATTGGCAGCGCCCACTTGGTCCTCTGGGACATGATGCACAGTGAAGAGTGAAGATGGTGGACCAGATGGAATCTTTGAAGTCGACGCTGAGGGCTGGGCACTCGACAATGGTACAACAAAAGTCACAAAAGCCTGGTTGGCATCGCGGGTCTCCTGGATCACTGGTTTCATCACCAGCGTCGAATGAGGCGCCTTGCCAGTTGATGTTTTCTTGCCCCTCCTTCCCATGGGCCTCAGCGGCACATCCTCATCGTCATCTAGAAGATCAATAACATTGGATGGAGCTGCAAAAGAATCAATCGCCAAAGTTCAGTCGACCAACAAAATGGCTGAGAAAGTAGAGACAAGATTACAAGAGTCATACCCGGATTAGAGGTGACTGCGTCTTCCATTTCCTCATCTTCATCTCTGGAAATAGAAGTCCCAGAGGTAGTAGCACTGCAAAATTTCAAATTTCAGTCGGTCGGATCTTCTGAAATGAGTCGACCAAAGTTCAATTCATGCCAATCTAAGAAATTGAGTCCAACTATTACCGGGAAGCGATGGGAACAACCACTTTGATCTTGGGCAAGGCCTTCCGAGGTTTTGACGGTGTAACTTTGGATTGCTTCGGGGCCTTCTCAGTCGGTGCTGGAGAGGACGCCCGAGGGCGCTTCGAGGTCTGACCAGTCCGCGTAGTCGCTTTTCCACGGATACTTGCTGGGTCATGGATCTGCTTGGATCGCCTTTCGGTGTGAGGTGGTGAGTCGACTTCCCCACCGTCGCTAGAGTCATCGCTTTCATCGTATTCTCCTCCGTTAGAGTGCCAGTCGCTACTTTCGCCTCCGCTCGCCTCCCCTTCCGGCTCTTGCTCCTGCTCCCCATTGGGCATCGAGTACATCTTAGTATAAATCTGCAAGACACAGAGTCGACTGGATGTCAGTCGGTTCCAAAAGAAATCACATGTCAGAACAAAAGACACTCGGGAGAAAAGAGTCATACCTTGTATGGATCATTGGTGCTGTCGAATGGAGGAACCCTCCTAGACCCCCTGGGGTTGTCCTTATTGCCGGTGATGCCCTGCAGCCACCGCGCCACCGTCTTCTCATTGACTTCCTCCGGGTGGATCCGAGTGTTGTCTTCAACGCCCGAGTACACCCACATTGGATGATCGCAAGCTTGGAGTGGCTAGATGCATCGCTTGAGAAACACCTTTAGCAAATCCATGCCGGTCACGCCGTCGTGGACAAGCTGGACCACGCGCTCAACCAACATCGTCACCTCCACTTTCTCGGTTGAGGTCACTCTCAAGGGAGAGGGCTTTTGACCCTCTCCATGGAAAACAGAGGAAGGCCGGTCGACTGACCAGGAGTAGGTTCATCCTTACAATAGAACCAAGTCGACTGCCAACCTCTAACCGACTCGGGAAGGGTCATGACTGGGAATGTGCTTTTTCCCCTCATCTGCATCCCTAATCCGCCGCACATTTGGATCACGTGCGTCCTCTCATCACTCGTATTGGCCTTTTTTACAGCCTGAGAACGACACGTGAAAATGTGCTTGAAGAGACCCCAGTGCGGTCGACACCCCAGGAAGTTTTCACACATGGACACGAACTCGGCAAGGTATGTGATGGTGTTAGGAGATAAATGATGAAGTTGGCCCCCGAAGAAATTTAGAAAACCCTGAAAAAAGGATGCGGTGGCAAAGAGAAACCGCGGTCGAAGTGGGTGGCGAGGAGCACACACTCACCCTCTTGCGGCCGCGGCTCGGTCTCGTCCTCCGGGAGCCGCCAGGAGCCGTGGGGAATCAGACCCCCCTCCACTAGATCCTCCAGATCCTCCTGCTGGATCGTGGAGCGAATCTAGTCGCCCTGGATCCAGCCGGGCGGTAGGCCAAATCTCGACGACGATCCCCCTGGCTGGAATTCTTGCCATTCGCCTTCGCCGTCGTCTTCTTTGCTAGCTCCAGGGCCGCCGTCTTGTCTTTCGCCATCTCAGCGAGGTGCGCTCGGGTAGGGCGGCACCGTCGAGAGAGGAAATGGACACAGAGGATAAAGAAAGGAGGAGGAGGGGAAATGGGGCGCACAGTACAAAAACGCCAGCCCAAACTCCTTATATGGGTTGTTTTCCCGAGTGACTGGCCTGTGGTGTAACACCCACGATGCGACTATATCTCTCACGTGTCGAGGCACGACTTAGAGGCATAACCGCATGGTGGTTTTGTCACAAGAAGGGTCATCTTCACACAATCCCATGTAATGAACAAGAATGGGATAAAGAGTTGGCTTACAATCGCCACTTTACACAATGAACATATAATTCATACATCATGTAAAGCACACACATAATCCAATACGGACGAAGCCAAAAGAAAAGAAGATAACCCAACCGCTGGATCCCCGATCGTCCCAACTGGGCTCCACTACTGATCAACATGAAACAAAACATAGCAACGTCCAAGGTCTTCGTTGAGCTCTCATCTGAGCTCGGTTGCATCACCTGCACTGGTATCATCGACACCTGCAACTGTTGTGATAGTATCTGGTGAGTCACGAGGACTCAGCAATCTCAAAACCCGCGAGATCAAGACTATTAAACTTATGGGTAGGACAAGGTAATGAGGTGGAGTTGCAGCATGGTGGCTAACATACGCAAATAAGAGCGAGAAGAGAAGCAACAGAACGGTCGAGAAGCTAGAAGTGATCAGGAAGTGATCCTGAAACTACTTACGCACAATCATAACACAAAGACCGTGTTCACTTCCCGGACTCCGCCGAAAAGAGACCATCACGGCTACACACGCGTGTGTTGCGTTTTAATTAAGTCAAGTGTCAAGTTCTCTACAACCGGATATTAACAAATTCCCATCTGCCACATAACCGCGGACACGGCTCTCGAAAGTTTATACCCTGTAGGGGTGTCCTAACTTTGCCCATCACATGCTCTCACGGTCAATGAAGGATATTCCTTCTCCCAGGAAGACCCGATCAGTCTCGGAATCCCAGTTTACAAGACATTTCGACAATGGTAAAACAAGACCAGCAAAGCCGCCCGATGTGCCAACAAAACCCGATAGGAGCTACACATATCTCGTTCTCAGGGCACACCGGATGAACACTATGTACAACTAAAACAAGCCCTCAAGTTTCCCCGAGGTGGCCCTGCAAGTGGCTCTAGTTCGGACCAACACTCAGAGGAGAACTGGGCCAGGGGGGTAAAATAAAGATGACCCTTGAGTCTGCAGAACCCAAGGGAAAAAAGGGTTAGGTGGCAAATGTTAAAACTAAGGTTGGGCTTTGCTGGAGGAGTTTTATTCAAAGTGAACTGTCAAGGGGGTCCCATAAATCACCCAACCGCGTAAGGAACGCAAAATCAAGGAACATAACACCGGTATGACGGAAACTAAGGCGGCAAGAGTGGAACAAAACACCAGGCATAAGGCTAAGCCTTCCACCCTTTACCAAGTATGTAGATGCATTAATTAAATAAGAGATATTGTGATATCCCAACATAATCCTGTCCATCATGGAGAAATCTTCAACTTCACCTGCAACTAACAACGCTATAAGAGGGGCTGAGCAAAGCGGTAACATAGCCAAGCAACGGTTTGCTAGGAAGGGTGAAAAGGTTAGAGGCTGACATGGCAATTTGGGAGGCTTGATAAACAAGTGATAGGTAGCGCAGCATAGCGATAGAACGAAGCAACTAATAAGCAAATATAGAAGTGATATCGAGGGTAATGGTCATCTTGCCTGAGATCCCGCAAGGAAGAAGAATGAGTCCACGAAGAAGACAAACAGATGTAGACGAACGGATCCTCACAATCGCAACGTAACCGGAACTATCAAGGAGAAGCGCAATCGGAAAGAAGCAAACATCATCGTAAACACACAAGCATAAAAAAATGGCATGATGCACATGATGCACAACCAAGGATGATGCATGTCCGGTTTAATGACGCATGGCAAGGTGCAACAAACAATATTACAAGTTAAGTGGAGCTCAATATGCAACGAGTTGCATATTGACAAAACACCACATTGACATATTTAGTTTAATCTCGTTTAAGCTACCAAACAATATTAAATGTTGTTAAACATGGCAAGAGGTGAAGCATAATAAAACTACATATCTAGGTAAGTTTAAATGAGGCCGGAACAACAAACAACAATTCCAGAAAATCCTCATGTCCATATTTTAATTAGCTACTGTTCTCCCTAAAGCATATTTTAATATTGTTAAACAATAAAACAAAGTGCACCATGTTAATCTATGCATTTTTCTAGACAATTTACATATATGGTTTATTTAATTCGGAGTTACGGTTAATTAGTTATGAAATAAATCATTTTAACATGGCATTTATGCAAATATAAAGCAAACAACAAGTTTAAGCATTTTTAACATGGATGAAAGTTGAAAATTATGAAACTAGACAGAATTCTAAACATTTTTCATATATAAATTATTTACATATGATGCATGGTTAATTAGTTATTAGATGCATGAACAGAAGGGGTTTTCTGAAAAACTGCAGTTCTCTGATTAATTAGCAAATTTGTCGGTAGAAAAAAACATACGCAGGCCGAAACCGAGATCTGGCCCAGGGCACGGGGAAGATGCTCACATCGGGCCTTGAGGCCTTGGAGAGGAGGCCCAAGCGGGGCACTGGAGATGGAGAGGCTGGACGAGGACGAGGCCCACGCGCGAAGCGGAGGGCGCGAGGCGATGCAGGGCTCGGGAAAAATCCACGCGCGGGCGTAGTGAACGAGATGAATCGGGCGCATCTTGTCCTCCTACTTGAAGCAGAGGAGGAGGCGACGATTGACGACGCTGGGGACGTCGGCAGGGACGGCAAG
This sequence comes from Triticum dicoccoides, assembly GCF_002162155.2. NCBI lineage: Eukaryota > Viridiplantae > Streptophyta > Magnoliopsida > Poales > Poaceae > Triticum > Triticum dicoccoides. Next base: position 462,234,159 of record NC_041393.1, read on the forward strand.
GAGGAGGGCCAGCGGGAGCCATGATGGGGATCCGGCGCAGATCGGGTTCCAGTGGCCGGATCCGGAGGGGTCGGCGAGGTTGGAGCTCCATGGGGCTTGAGGACTTGGTGTCCATGGGCGGCGGCGCTGTCTCCTGTGGAGAGAGAGAGAGACAAGGGTTTAGACGGGAGGGAGAAGGGAAGAAGAAAGGAGAGACAGGGAAGGAGAGGGCGGCCCTGCTGGTGCTCGTCGGCGTCGGCTCGCTAGCCGGTGCGGCGGGGCGAAGCTCCGGTGGTGGCTTTCCTCGGCCAGGGAGGAGGCAGGAGCTAGGGGCGCGTGGGAGGTGGTGCTCCAGCATGGAGGCGCGCGAGAGACACCGGGATCTAGGAGGAGCTCGTGGACGCAGCATCCGGGCACGGGACGAGGAGGAGCTCTTCTCCTGTGGGCTTGAGCGAGGCAAGGAGGAGGATTCGGTGGTGGCTGGCTGGCGGAGTGAGGTGCTCGGTGGACGGGCTGGATCGGGAGGAAGGGATGAGAGGCGTTGGTTGGCCCGATGGGGAAAGCGAGGAAGGAGGGTGGTGGCTTTGGTTGGTGGTTTGGATTCGGAGGGGATCCCAAAGAGGAGGAGACAGTGGGCTGGCAGCGGGGAGGAGGATCCCTAGAAATGAGGTGGTGTGTCTAGAATAGGTTAGGGTTGGTCTATATATAGCAAAGTTGGTAAAGACTTGGACCCTCTGATTTACATCTGACGGTCGAGATAAAAAGGTTAAGAGAGATCAAATAATAAACCAACAATATTAAAGGGATGTTTGGGGATGATCTGAAACCATCGGTAACCACAGAGCGGGTTGGGTTTGGGACAACTTTCGGACGCGAGCGAGTGGTCTGTGTAAAGTGTAGAGAGGGTCAAACGGTCAGACAAGAGGGAATCAATAACCCGGTTGGACTCGGATCGGTCAATGAAGGCAAAGGGGGGAACGCGGCAACTATGAACGAATGCAAGCTTTATGAAAACATGCAGATGCAATGCGCATGATGCCATGAGATGAGATGCATGACATGAACAAAAATGCAAAACAAAAGACAAAAACCCAACCACGAAGGAAATAACATAACAGATAGCCGGAAATGGCAAGAGTTGGAGTTACAAATATGGAAAGTTACATTCGGGGTGTTACAACACTCCACCACTACAAGAGGATCTCGTCCCGAGATCTAGGGATGGCACCGGAGAGAAACGGAAGAGGAAGAGAAGAGGTAAAACTAAGTTGCTTCTTCGACAAATGAGTGAAACCACGAACCTTGAGAGGTTGAACAAATTGAAAGAAACAAAACAATGTAGATGACCAAGATTGCAAACAGCCCGTTGGACAAGAGGAACAAGGAATATGATGAGAACCAAGAGCTTAGGGGACAAGGTAGATTTTGAAGCTACTCCGGTTAAAATTAACTCGACAAGGAATAAGAATAACGAATTTGGGCAGCACTCCGTTTGAAAAGAGACGCAAGACTTGATTAGATGAAAAAAACTTGAAGAGATGACACAACACTCCGGTTAAATGGATAAGCATGAAAAGAACATGATCTTCAATTCAATATGATGAGTGAAGAGAGCAACATGACAATGCCTCCGGAAGAAATAGTAGAAGATAGATTATTGGAATAACAGAATGGAGAAGAAAATGCCAACTTTTGCCACAAAAGAAATTGGAAAGCACCCTTCCAAGAAGTTTATAACGGAGTTGTTGGAAAACCAACAACGAAACGAACAAGCTTGTAGTGGGCTTATGGAAAACTTCTCAAAATTGAGGCGAAATTCTGCCACTACGGAAACAAATAATATAATTGATTACATCGACGAGATGAAAAAATTCCTTCCACCAAGATGATAAAGAGATAACTTGGATCATTGATAAGCACCACAATAACAACATTCCTTAGGGAAGGCTTTAGGTGAAATATGACACAAGATAACTCCAACGAAGAGATTAATGGATTTAAACTACCTTATTCTTGACAACATGTGAATCGCGAAACATGAATGAAAATTGTCAAGAATGATATAACACCATCTCAAAAGAAAAGGTAGGAGATTTGCACTTCGGATGCAAGAAGAAGAATACTTGAACTCAGAAAAAAAACATGTGTTGAGCACCATGTTTATTTTTGAGTATAGCTTGGCGGATCATAACTTCGAGAGAACTTGAAGAACAATTGAAGAATGAAAGGAATCCTTGACGAATCACCATGTAGAGCCTCCATGAAGAACTCCGGTAATAAAAGGATGATAAAAAGAAAGAGAAGTTGAAAACACAGGGTGAAGCCTTGCGATGATTTAGATGGAGCTTCGCGACGAGATAATGCGGAAAACTTGGAACTCCGGAAAAGAAAAGATGAAGCATCTCGAACCGAGAAAAATGACATGATGAACAACTCTGTAAAGAAGAAACTAGATTACTTGGATGAAACAATAATAAGAATTACGTTATGCCTATCCTTCACCAATTTAAATTGGTGAGAAGCACTGGATTTGCATACTACTTATTCGCGTTGAAAAAGATTAAAGAGAGATATAGCGCAAACTTGAGGAAGGTCTTCAACAACCACCAGTAGGATTGTAACAACGAAAGAACGAATGAATTGATACGATAACGAAGGAAGAGAAATCTTGAACGAACCACCATAAGAATTGAAAATGAACATAGCAAAGGCACAATTCAGCGGGAAGATTTGGAAAACGAATGAAGATACTTGAGGGGATTTAGATCCCTGAGAACGAAGAGATCATGAACTGATTAGAGGATATTTGAACGATTCACCGGTAAGATTTGGAGAATGATAGCTACACGCTGAGAATGAAAAATTATGACATGATGGCCTTCGGAAGAAAGAAACGAAAACAACTCATGACATGCTCCGGATGGGTGAAAAGAATTCTCACAATCGAAAACAATTATGAGAGGATGGCATCAAGCTTGAACTACGCATCTTTGGAAGAACGGGTAAGGATTTAAAAGGAACTCTTCTCCGGTCTTCAAAATCCGAGAATGACGACGAGAAACACCACCATGAATTGTTGAGATACTCTGGAGAATGAAAAACAAAGAGGTTGAGCCAACAATGAAAAATAATTTGAAATCGATCTTGGAAAACATCTGACTGATGAAATTCATTCTTACGTCAAACTTCGAAAAGAATTTGGGAATGGCTCCGGGAAAATTAGAAGAGTCAGGTAAGATCCTGGGAAAAGACTTGTGGGTTAGGGCCCACTCGAAAGAAAACACCGTTGGAAATGATTTTAAAGAGAAATTGCACCGGTTGAATTAAATGGCTTGAATGAGATAACAACCTCAAAATAACTTGAACGGATTGAGAATGGAAACATGAATCTTCCAAGATATCTTCCACACTTCGGATATGAACTGGGCAAGGTGAATAAATAAGAGAGTCTTGGATAGGAAATTCACATGGGAAGATATGTGAAACAAAAGGAAGAGACATGATCAACACCGAAGCTTGAAATTAATCCACCGGAGAAGAAACAACAACGGAGGATGATAAACTTGAAACTGTTGAGCATCTTCATGGGAAATCACCGGATAAGAACATTGAAAGAAAAGAATGAAGAGACTTTCCACAAATAAAAGGATACATGATTAGGAAATCTGAGTCCTTGAAGAAAAGGGTGGGAGGGTGGGAAAACAAAGGCAACCTGGGGCCGGATGAAACGGATACCGTTGAGGAAACTTAGAAATGATCTTGCGGATGTTGAAATGATCGGATCCACTTGAAGAGAAGCACGCCGGTTGGAAAGAATTAACATGACAACCTCGATGATCAAGAAGGATAAGTATTCATATAGCAATATGAGAACACCGTTTATGAAAGGTATGGATTCAACATTTGACTTCGAAGCAACTCGAATACCACAAATAACAAAACAAAGATTGGCTTGCAAAATAAGCCTGAACAAACATATGATAGACCCCATATCGTATCATGTGTCTGTTGGAAAGATATCCTATGGGATACTTGAATTCCCACTTATAAACTCCCTAAACTTTCTGGTTATGCAATCTGGTGTTGGGGATACAGGGGAAGCAATATATATCTCACCCAAAACTAGCAATCCCTACATCCAGCTGTATCCATCCGTCAACACATAACCAAGAAAACTCCGAAAATCGTGTACCTCAACCTTCGAAAAGCATCCGTTATACGAGCTATGGCAATACTCCCAAACTCCCGCCCCAGTACTGGGTGGCGTCGAGGTTATCTCACCAACAACTGCATAAAAGAGATTTTCGATGTCGGCAAAACTCAGGTATTCCAGAGCTGCAACGATAAAATTATGACGACAACACCTCGGAGCTCAACTCCCCGGGACACTGCCAGAACCCCTAAATGTCATGAGGCACCAAGAACAATGTTCTTGTCATAAGAATATCGGAACGATCCCAAGATACCCGCGTGTTCCTAATTTTTTTAGTGAAATTCGAGGAGAGGAAAGACAAAACATCTACGTCAGGAGGCCTCACTAGAGCGACGAAGGGACTGAGGAGTAAAAAGAATCCTACTCTCCGATATATATAATCCTAAGACTCAAAACATTTTTGTTCTAGACTCAACAACGCCAGCGATTCAATCAAGCAGGGGGCTCCTAAGTCGTGGATGGCTCAGATTACCAACTTGTAACACCCACGATGCGGCTATATCTCTCACGTGTCGAGGCACGACTTAGAGGCATAACCGCATGGTGGTTTTGTCACAAGAAAGGTCATCTGAACACAATCCCATGTAATGAACAAGAATGGGATAAAGAGTTGGCTTACAATCGCCACTTTACACAATGAACATATAATTCATACATCATACAGAGCACACACATAGTCCGACTACGGATGAAGCCAAAAGAAAAGAAGATAACCCAACTGCTGGATTCCCGATCGTCCCAACTAGGCTCCACTACTGATCAACATGAAACGAAACATAGCAAGGTCCAAGGTCTTCGTTGAGTTCCCATCTGAGCTCGGTTGCATCACCTGCACTGGTATCATCAGCACCTGCAACTGTTGTGATAGTATCTGGTGAGTCACGAGGACTCAGCAATCTCAAAACCCGCGAGATCAAGACTATTTAAGCTTATGGGTAGGACAAGATAATGAGGTGGAGTTGCAACATGGTGGCTAACATACGCAAATAAGAGCGAGAAGAGAAGCAACGGAACGGTCGAGAAGCTAGAAGTGATCAAGAAGTGATCCTGAAACTACTTACGCACAATCATAACACAAAGATCGTGTTCACTTCCCGGACTCCGCCGAAAAGAGACCATCATGGCTACACACGCGGTTGATGCGTTTTAATTAAATCAAGTGTCAAGTTCTCTACAGCCAGATATTAACAAATTCCCATCTGCCACATAACTGCGGGCACGGCTCTCGAAAGTTTATACCCTGTAGGGGTGTCCTAACTTAGCTCATCACATGCTCTCACGGTCAACAAAGGATATTCCTTCTCCCAGGAAGACCCGATAAGTCTCGGAATCCCAGTTTACAAGACATTTCGGCAATGGTAAAACAAGACCAGCAAAGCCGCCCGATGTGCTGACAAATCCCGATAGGAGCTGCACATATCTCATTCTCAGGGCACACCGGATGAACACTACATACAACTAAAACCAACCCTCAAGTTTCACCGAGGTGGCGCTGCAAGTGGCTCTAGTTCGGACCAACACTCGGAGGAGCACTGGCCGGGGGGGGGGGGTAAAATAAAGATGACCCTTGAGTCTGCAGAACCCAAGGGAAAAAGGCTTAGGTGGAAAATGTTAAAACCAAGGTTGGGCCTTGCTGGAGGAGTTTTATTCAAAGTGAACTGTCAAGGGGGTCCCATAAATCACCCAACCGCGTAAGGAACGCAAAATCAAGGAACATAACACCGGTTTGACGGAAACTAAGGCGGCAAGAGTGGAACAAAACACCAGGCATAAGGCCGAGCCTTCCACCCTTTACCAAGTATATAGATGCATTAATTAAATAGGAGATATTGTGATATCCCAACATAATCCTGTCCATCATGGAGCAATCTTCAACTTCACCTACAACTAACAACGCTATAAGAGGGGCTGAGCAAAGTGGTAACATAGCCAAGCAACAGTTTGCTAGGAAGGGTGAAAAGGTTAGAGGCTGACATGGCAATTTGGGAGGCTTGATAAACAAGTGATAGGTAGCGCAGCATAGCGATAGAATGAAGCAACTAGCAAGCAAAGATATAAGTGATATTGAGGGTAATGGTCATCTTACCTGAGATCCCACAAGGAAGAAGAACGAGTCCATGAAGAAGAGAAAGGGATGTAGACGAACGGATCCTCACAATCGCAACGTAACCGGAACTATCAAGGAGAAGCACAACCGGAAAGAAGCAAACATCATGGTAAACACACAAGCATAAAAAATGGCATGATGCACAACCAAGGATAATGCATGTCCGGTTTAATGAGGCATGGCAAGGTGCAACAAACAATACTACAAGTTAAGTGGAGCTCAATATGCAATGAGTTGCATATTGACAAAACACCACATTGACATATTTAGTTTAATCTCGTTTAAGCTACCAAACAATATTAAATGTTGTTAAACATGGCAAGAGGTGAAGCATAATAAAACTACCTATCTAGGCAAGTTTAAATGAGGCCGGAACAACAAACAACAATTCCAGAAAATCCTCATGTCCATATTTTAATTAGCTACTGTTTTGCCCTAAACCATATTTTAATATTGTTAAACAATAAAACAAAGTGCACCATGTTAATCTATGCATTTTTCTAGACAATTTACATATATAGTTTATTTAATTCGTAGTTACGGTTAATTAGTTATGAAATAAATCATTTTAACATGGCATTTATGCAAATATAAAGCAAACAACAAGTTTAAGCATTTTTAACATGGATGAAAGTTGAAAATTATGAAACTAGACAAAATTCTAAACATTTTTCATATATAAATTATTTACATATGATGCATGGTTAATTAGTTATAGATGCATGAACAAAAGGGGTTTTCTGAAAAATTGCAGTTCTCTGATTAATTAGCAAATTCGTCGGTAGAAAAAAAAACACGCATGCCGAAACTGAGATCTGGCCCAGGGCACGGGGAAGATGCTCACATGGGCCTTGAGGCCTTGGAGAGGAGGCCCAAGCTGGGCGCTGGAGATGGCGAGGCTGGACGAGGACGAGGCCCACGCGCGAAGCGGAGGGCGCGAGGCGATGTAGGGCTCGGGAAAAATCCACGTGCGGGAGTTGACGAGTGAACGAGACGGATCGGGCGCATCTTGTCCTCTTTCTCGAAGCAGAGGAGGAGGTGACGGTTGACGACGCCGGGGATGTCGGCAGAGACAGCAAGGAGGAGGGCCAGCGGGAGCCGCGATGGGGATCCGGCGCGGCTCGGGTTCCAGTGGCCGGATCCGGAGGGGTCGGCGAGGTTGGAGCTCCATGGGGCTGGAGGACTTGGTGTCCATGGGCGGTGGAGCTGTCTCTTGTGGAGAGAGAGAGAGACAGGGGTTTAGACGGGAGGGAGAAGGGAAGAAGAAAGGAGAGACAGGGAAGGAGAGGGCGGCCCTGCTGGTGCTCGTCGGTGTCGGCTCGCTAGCCGGTGCGGTGGGGCGAAGCTCCGGTGGTGGCTGTCCTCGGCCAGGGAGGAGGCAGGAGCCAGGGGCGCGTGGGAGGTGGTGGTCCGGCATGGAGGCACGGGAGAGACAATTGGATCTAGGAGGAGCTCATGGATGCAGCATCCGGGCACGGGACGAGGAGGAGCTCTTCTCCTGTGGGATTGAGCGAGGCAAGGAGGAGGATTTGGTGGTGGCTGGCTGGTGGAGGGAGGTGCTCGGTGGACGGGCTGGATCGGGAGGAAGGGATCAGGGGCGTTGGTTGGCCCGATGGGGAGAGCGAGGAAGGAGGGTGGTGGCTTCGGTTGGTGGTTTGGATTCGGAGGAGATCCCAAGGAGGAGACAGTGGGCTGGCAGCGGGGAGGAGGATCCCTAGAAATTAGGTGGTGTGTCTAGAATAGGTTAGGGGTGGTCTATATATAGCAAAGTGGGTAAAGGCTTGGACCCTCTGATTATATCCGACGGTCGAGATAAAAAGGTTACGAGAGATCAAATAATAAACCAAATATATTAAAGGGATGTTTGGGGATGATCTGAAACCATCGGCAACCACAGAGCGGGTCGGGTTTGGGACAACTTTCGGACATGAGCGAGGGCTCTGAGTAAAGTGTAGAGAGGGTCGAACGGTCAGACAAGAGGGAATCAAAAACCCGGTTGGACTTGGATCGGTTAACGAAGGCAAAGGGGGGAACGCGGCAAATACGAACGGATGCAAGCTTTATGAAAACATGCAGATGAAATGTGCATGATGCCATGAGATGAGATGCATGACATGAACAAAAATGCAAAACAAAAGACAAAAACCCAACCACGAAGGAAATAACATAACACATAGCCGGAAATGGCAAGAGTTGGAGTTACAAATATGGAAAGTTACATCCGGGGTGTTACATGTGGGTCCAGGCAATCCCGTCAAATCCCGCAAGAGTCGTGTGAGCGAGCGTGGCAATAAAGGTGTCGCAGAGATCGAGGCGCCCCTGCCTAATCCATTCCAATTATCGCGGCCCTCTCTGCCCCGTGCACTTCCCCAAATTTCGAGTCCCGCGAGATCCGGGAACGGCAGGGTAGTCAACTGTACCAGATATTCTATACCATATCAAACACTTGAAGCTTATCAGCAAAATTCACTCGACAACCTTTGAATGGTTCAAGGCGATTGAGAATGAGGTTGAAGTTTTCTGCTTGGTTCTCCAATCCAAATAAAATGCTTGCGCAACATGAAAATTGAGTCGAAATCATCTTCTACTTCATCTCCGCTCGGGCCCTGGACCATTCTGGGGCTAATGACGATGACATGTACCTTGGGTAGGGCAATAGACCTAGTATAAGCACCTTACTCAAGGACACTGCCCTACAATCAAAGACATCCAAAGGACATCAGATTTTACCGACTGGAATCACCATAGTACCCAACTCACTCGACTGAGTGATCACTCGGACACCCCAATTCCATTCGACCGTACTAGAATCCACTCGGAGAACAGAAGATCTAAAGTCACTCTGAATGACAACGGTCGGGCATTCACTCCGTAATCTTAATGATCATTTATGTAGCTTCAATGTTGGCGTTACCAGTAACGCTTCTATATTTATGTACATTGAACCCTGTGTAACTGAGGGCCAAGGGGGGGGGTGTCTGGCAAACTCTATATAAGCCACCCCCTCCTCGGGCACAAGGGTTTGCACCCCCTATAACTTCATGCATAATCCAATCGACCAAGCTCCCGAGCACCGAGACGTAGGGCTGTTACTTCCATAGAGAAGAGCCTGAACTCATAAATCTTGCGTGCACAACTTCACCATAGATAGGATCTTGCCTCCTCATACCTACCCCCCATTCTACTGTCAGGCTTAGAACCACAACAGCGGCCGACAAAGGAGGAGGAGCTCGCATGTACCACTCCTCTTCCCAAGCTCCCAATCACAAGTGGTAGAGCAAACCTTATAAAGAGGTCTCAGCTCTCCTCAACTAGCAAGTTGGTACTAAACTTCCCACCACTTGCCATATCCCACAAGGGCCTCAACATTAACTAGGAATCATTATTCATATGGGCCTAAAGCCCACCTATGAGTCAACAACCCCCCACCAGATCTCGAGGCACATAAGTTTGTCAGCTGTTCCAAACAATATTTGATATATGAGAAATTTTAGTGGAGATTGTTGAGTTGAACTTCGACCTAGAGCAATAGGATTAAACTTTTTCACAACTAAATAATGGACTGGGCCTTGAATTTTCAGTTTGGCATGTAGAAGTTTCTCATATTGTCAGTTGATACATGGCTGCCGAAGGCTAAATCCCATGGGTGGAGCTTATTAGTCATACTCCTTACCTTCTCATAAGCTTCCTAGAGATTACCCAATCTCATAGACTGTGACCAACAGTCGGGATCACATAGGTGTGTTCCTCCAAAGAATGCTCTGTAGGTCAGCATCTTGCTTGAACAAGCTTTGGAACACATTAAGACGAAAGGCAGACTGCCTTACAGAATATGAGAGTATTATTGCATCTCCAATGGAGTGGGTTTATTGAGGATACTCTCCTTAGTTGACCGCTGGATTGTTTTTCCTAGGTCCTAATTCACGAGATCTCCGATCACATAGGTTGGGTTACCCCCATGGAAACTTACGTGGGTCTCAAGCCCATGTCCCTCGATGCATTTTCTATCACAATCCCTGATAGCCCTTTAGTGAAGGGTCTGCCAGATTCTTAACCATTTGGATGTAATCCAACTAAGGATGGCAATTTTACCCACGGACATGGATACCCATGGATATCCTGATGGAAATATGCCCTAGAGGCAATAATAAAATGGTTATTATTGTATTTCCTTAATCATGATAAAGGTTTATTATTCATGCTAGAATTGTATTGACCGGAAACCTAAATACATGTGTGAATACATAAAAAAATACAGTTCCCTAGTTAGCCTCTAGTAGACTAGCTCGTTGATCAAAGATGGTTAAGGTTTCCTAACCATGGACATGAATTGTCATTCGATAACGGGATCACATCATTAGGAGAATAATGTGATGGACAAGACTCACCTGTTATCTTAGCATTATGATCGTTCAGTTTTATTGCTACTGCTTTCTTCATGTCAAATACATATTCCTTCAACTATGGGATTATGCGACTCCCGGATAACGGAGGAATGCCTTGTGTACTATCAAACGTCATAATGTAACTGGGTGATTATAAAGCTGCTCTATAGGTATCTCTGAAGGTGTTTGTTGAGTTGGCATAGATCGAGATTAGGATTTGTCACTCTGAGTATCGGAGAGGTATCTCTTGGCCCTCTCGGTAATACACATCATAAGCCTTGCAAGCAAATAACTAATGAGTTAGTGTCAGGATGATGTATTATGGAACGAGTAAAGAGACTTTCCGGTAACGATATTGAAGTATGTATGAAGATACCGACGATTGAATCTCGGGCAAGTAACATAGGGTATAACGTATGTTGTCATAATGGTTCGACCGATAAAGATCTTCATAGAATATGTAGGAGCCAATATGGGCATCCAGGTTGTGCTATTTGTTATTTACCGGAGAAATGTCTCGGTCATGTCTACATAGTTCTCGAACCCATAGGGTCCGCACGCTTAACGTTCAATGATGATATTGTATTATATGAGTTATGTGATTTGGTGATCGAATGTTGTTAGGAGTCCCAGATGAGGTCACGGACATGACGAGGAGTCTCGAAATGGTTGAGAGGTAAAGATTGATATATAGGATGATGGTATTCTGACACTGGAAGTGTTCCAGAGGGTACCGGGTAAATATAGGGTCATCGGAAGGGGTTCCGGCACCCCGACAAAGATATGGGCTTAATGGGCCAAGGGAGGGACAGACCAGCCCACATGGGGCTGGTACGCCCCTCCACCAGGCTGGCCAGCCCTAGGAAAGCTGAAAGGATCGAGAAGAGGTGTCTAGAGGGGGGGGGGGGTGAATAGACTCTAAGTAAGAAAAGTTGCAGTTTTTAATTTCTTTAAGTTGAAGTGGAGTTTGGCACAAGTTTTAACATTCACAATACATATCAAGCAAGCATGACAAGAGTACATGAGCAGCAGAAAGTAAAGCATGCAAATTGCAAGAATGTAAAGGGATGGGATTGGAGTGTGCAAACGCAATTTGGAGACACGGAGATTTTTTATCCATGGTTCTGATAGGTGGTGCTATCGTACATCCATGTTGATCGAGACTTCAACCCACAAAGGGTAACGGTTGCGTGAGTCCACGGAGGGCTCCACCCATGAAGGGTCCACGAAGAAGCAACCTTGTCTATTCCACCATGGCCGTTGCCCACGAAGGACTTGCCTCACTAGGGTAGATCTTCACGAAGTAGGCGATCTCCTTGCCCTTACAAACTCCTTGGTTCAACTCCACAATCTTGTCGGAGGCTCCCAAGTGACACCTAGCCAATCTAGGAGACACCACTCTCCAAGAAGTAACAAATGGTGTGTTGATGATGAACTCCTTGCTCTTGTGCTTCAAATGATAGTCTCCCCAACACTCAACTCTCTCTCACAGGATTTGGATTTGGTGGAAAGAAGATTTGAGTGGAAAACAACTTGGGGAAGGCTAGAGATCAAGATTTATGTGGTAGGAATGGAATATCTTGACCTCAACACAATTATAGGTGGTTCTCTATCAGAAAATGTATGTTGGAAGTGTAGGCATGTTCTGATGGCTCTCTCTCCACGAATGAAGAGTGGGTGGAGGGGGTATAAATAGCCTCCACACAAAATTTAACCGTTGCACACAACTTACCAAACTCGGTGGGACCGAATCGTGAAACTCGGTCGGACCAATTTAGTAAATAATGTGACCATTAGGAATTACAGTGGGACCTACATGTCAACTCGGTGGGACCGATATGGTTAGGGTTAGGGCATAACGTAATCTCGGTTAGACCGATTACACAAACTCGGTGAGACCGATTTTGGTAATAGACACACAGAGAGTTGGTCAGGCAAACTCGGTGGGACCAATTCGCTCATCTTGGTTGGACCAAAACAGTACAAAAGGGAAACAGAGAGTTTGCATTGCAATCTCGATGGGACCGATTGCTTATCTCGGTTTGACCAGAATGTTACGAAGGGAAACAGACAGATTACAATCCCATCTTGGTGAGACTGAGATTCCTATCGGTGAGACCGAAAAGACTAGGGTTTCTGGCAGTGGCTATGTCAACTGAACTCGGTGGCGCCGGATAGAGAGATTCGGTAGGGACGAGTTTGACTTTTGGTTTGGGACATATGTGGATGTGAGAAAGTGGTTGAGGGCTTTGGAGCATATCACTAAGCACTTTGAGCAAGCAAGCCATTAAGCAACACCTCATCCCCTCTTAATAGTATTGGCTTTCCTATGGACTCAATGTGATCTTGGATCACTAAAAGTAAAATGTAGAGTCTTGTGCTTTGAGCTTGAGCCAATCCTTTGTCCTTAGCATCTTGAAGGGGTTCCACATCCTCTAGTCTATGCCACTCCATTGTTGAACTTATCTGAAAAACACTAGGTAAAAGTATTAGTCCAACAAGAGATATGATGACATTAATTAACAAAATCACCCAGGGAGCACTTGTGCTTTCAATCTCCCCCTTTTTGGTAATTGATGACAACATACATCAAATCTTTAGATAAAGATATAGAGACTAACAAGTAAAGCTTTGGAAAGACATGTAACATGCATAGGCTCCCCCTACATGTATGCAATCATGTAAATATGGAATATAGGAGCATGTGAATGCATAAACATGACAGAGTAAGAAATGTGTTACATGTATCTTGGCTATGTGCATCAGAGCAAATGGTGTTAATATAGGAAATGTACCTTCATGCTCATGAGTCCTTCTTGCAAACAATATGTACATCAGCAAGAAATCCTCATACACATGACTGTGATGCATATACTTACCTTGTGATCTTGAGTTGGCTGAGGAAGGAATGAACTTGCGTAAACAAGGTTAGATAACACAGATACACCTACTAACCAGAGCAAACAAAAGAAACCACAAGAGTACCAAGACTAGGATGACATGTAGAGAGTGAGTACTGAGTACTCCATTGGATATAGACATGTGCCCAAAGGTAAAGATGTGCAATGAATTCAAGGATTTTCTTCCCTTAGATGTCTTGCTCCCCCTGAATCTGGCATGGGATACTGGGAGAAGATAGCGAACAGAAAATCAAAGCAAAGAAAAGAAATAGAGCTAATGCAACCAATCAAATATGAACATGTCTTTCACCTCTTAAAGACATGTGACTTCTCTCCTCTTGAACACCAAGCATCTAGGGTCTCTCCCCCCATAGAAATGATTAAGCTTTGATGTGATCTCTCTCCCCCTTTGACATAAATTTCCAAGAAGGGTTCTTCTATATTGTTGTTACAGTGGGTTTGGTCCTTGAGTCATAGAGCAAAGCAGTAAGTCGAATGTGATGCTGGTAGAGGACAAGAATCATTGAATGGAGCTGGATCAAAATGAATGCAGGAACAAATGGCAAGCTGTCTTTCCTGCAGTGAAATTGGTGGCACCGAGTTGTGTGCTTCGGTTGCACCGAAATATTTTGGTTGGACCGAAGGCAACAGATCGATGTGACCGAGTTCATCACAGAGAAAACACTTGTCACCTCAGCTCACTAGACGAGTAAGATCTCACAAGGATTTGCAAGGAATTAACTGAAAGATTTGCAATGAATTGGATGCATGGAATGCAGAACAGAAATAAAAGAAAATAAGTGTAGATGAATTTTTTTTGAAAGGGGAAACAAATATGCATGAGACAAATGCAAGAGCACAGAAAAGAACACAAGAGAACTTCATCTAGAATTGGTCGGTGACAAACTCACCTATGTTAGAGTATATTGACTTAGGATTCAGGTGAGATCAGTTGATCATAGGTCATACTCATCGTTTAAGCACAAGTGGGGTTACCACTTCTACATAAAGCATTGTTGTGTTCACACCATTAGAGTTGCTTTAGCTCAATTCTTAGAGTAAAGCTCCCCAAAGATGGAATAACATACCTTGGGTGGTGGTGTTGACCGTGATCATGTAGTTGAACTTGTGTGGGTTGCTCAAGGTTGATGTAGATCATCAAGAGTTGGGAGCTCCACTTGGAATTTGAGTTCATCTACCTACATGGGTTAGTCTTGCAAGGAAGAGCACTTGTGTATCCAAAATGACAACCATGAAACTCAATATAAAATTTGTCAAAGGATATCTTTGAAGGGTTTCGTGCTTCCTTGTCTTCAACCACCATTGTGTAGAGACCTGGTGATGTAGAGATTTGCTCAAGATGTGAGTGGGTTGCAATCTCATAGATTTAGATTCATCCAAGTACCTGCAAGGGTTAGATAACATGCAAGGTGCAAATATATCCAAGACATAAGATTATCATCATAAGAGAAATATCAAGGATTAGTCATAGGCTCATGTCTTGCATGTATCCAAAAAGGAGTTCCTACTCCAAGTTTGAAGCATCAATGATGTTCAATTCACCTCTCAACCTGCGAAACACTTTCTCATCAAGTGGTTTAGTGAATATATCCGCCAATTGCTTGTCGGTACGAACATGCTTAAGGCTAATATCACCCTTAGCAACATGATCTCGAATGAAATGATGACGAACTTCAATATGCTTAGTTCGAGAGTGTTGCACATGATTGTGAGCAATCTTAATAGCACTTTCATTGTCACAAAGCAATGGAACATGTTTCACATATATCCCATAATCCAGAGTTTGGGTCATCCAGAGTAATTGAGCACAACATGAACCGGCGACAATGTATTCCGCTTCGGCGGTGGATAAGGATACCAAGTTTTGTTTCTAGGAGGACCAAGACATAAGAGATCTACCAAGAAATTGAAGAGTACCCGAAGTGGACTTTCTATCAACCTTGTTCCGGCATAGTTCAAATCGGAGTAACCAACAAGATCGAAAAAAGACCTATTAGGATACCAAATGCCAAAATTTGGTGTGTGTATTAAGTATCTCACTATCCTTTTCACAGCCTTAAGATGACATTCTTTAGGAGCCGCTTGATATCGTGCACACATGCACACACTTAGCATAATATCGGGACGAGAGGCACATAGGTATAACAATGATCCAATCATGGAGCGGTAAACCTTTTGATCAACCAATTCACCATCTTTGGTCAAATCAAGATGTCCACTAGTAGGCATGGGTGTAGTCATACCTTTGCATTCTTGCATATTGAACTTCTTGAATAAGTCCTTGGTGTACTTTGTTTGAGAGAAAAAGGTACCTTCCTTAGTTTGCTTGATTTGCAAACCGAGAAAGAACTTGAGTTCACTCATCATAGACATCTCAAACTTCTCCGACATTAGCTTCCCAAACTTCTCACTAAAGTGAGGGTTAGTCGAACCAAATATAATATCATCAACATAGATTTGGCACACAAATATTTCTCCATTAACCCTTTTAGTAAAAAGAGTAGAATCAAATTTTCCAATTTCAAACCTTTTTCAATAAGGAACTTGGTCAAGCATTTATACCACACTCTAGGAGCTTGTTTAAGACCATAGAGAGCTTTGTGAAGTTTGTAAACATGATTAGGTTTCTTAGGATTGACAAAGCCAGGAGGTTGCTTAACATAAACTTCCTCTCTATTTCACCATTTCAAAAAGCACATTTAATGTCCATTTGGTACAAGGTGATATCATGGTGATTAACATAGGCAACTAAGATGCGAATGGACTCAAGTCTAGCAACGAGGGCATATGTCTCACCATAGTCCATACCTTCGACTTGAGTGTAGCCTTGGGCGACGAGACGTGCTTTGTTGCGAACTACTTGTCCATCTTCATCTTGCTTGTTGTGAAACACCCATTTGGTACCAATGATGTTGTGGTTGTTGTTGGGCTTCTCGACCAATTTCCAAACTTGATTTCTCTCAAAGTTGTGTATCTCTTCATGCATGGCGTTTATCCAATCCGGATCTTCCATGCTTCTTCAACCTTCATAGGTTCAATGCTAGAGATGAATGAATAATGTTCACAAAAGTTAGCCAAACGGGTTTTAGAGTGAGTGATTCTCCCGGTTTGGATATCATTGTAGATTTGCTCGACGGGATGGTCTTTGGCGACACTTGCTCGAACTTGTGAAAGCTTTTGCTTGGATCTTGGTGGAACATCTTCTTCATCTTGTTCTTCTTCTTGGCCTTCTTCATTGTTGACATTGTCGTTCTCTTGTCGTGGTGGAGAAGGAGGTTGTTGATGTTCATCTTGCTGTACTTCCTTGTTTTCTTTGTCCTGGTGTGTCCCACTTGTGGATGCTTCCGTATCAACTCTTGGTTCACCTTGTCGTGAGGTGGAAGCTTCCACTTGGACGGACGAGGTACTCTCCTTCACCTCCGTTGGACGAATCTTGCCAATAGACAAGTCTTGGATTGCTTCCGAGGGATATTTGTCTCCTACATCAATTGGCAATTGCTCTACTTGTGAACCGTTAGATTCATCAAACTTCACATCTACCATCTCTTCAACCTTTCGGGTCAAATTGTTGTAGACGCGGTATGTGTGAGAGTTTGAGCCATAACCAAGTAGGAAACCTTCATGAGACTTAGGAGCAAATTTAGAACGACGATGCTTATCAAGAATGTAGCACTTTGAGCCGAATACTCGAAAGTATCCAACTTGGGGTTTGTTATCGGTGAGGAGCTCGTATGCCGTCTTGCCGAGTAGCTTGTGAAGATACAAGCGATTTGTTGCATGAAAAGCTGTCTCAACCGCTTCCGCCCAAAAGTGCTTTGGCGTCTTGTACTCATCAAGCATCGTTCTTGCCATTTCGATGAGGGTCCGGTTCTTCCTCTCAACAACTCCATTTTGTTGAGGTGTGTACGTAGCGGAGAACTCATGCGAAATCCCTTCTTCATCAAGAAAGGTGTCCACATTTGCATTCTTGAACTCCGTTCCATTGTCGCTGCGAACCTTCTTGATATCCACTTCAAATTGATTTTGGGCCTTCCTAGCGAAGTTTTTGAAGATCTTCTGGACCTGCGATTTATCATCGAGAAAGAACACCCATGTAAATCTTGAAAAATCATCGACTATGACTAGACCAAAAGAATTTCCACCGAGACTTTTGTAAGCGTTGGGACCGAAAAGATCCATGTGAAGTAGCTCGAGCGGCCTCCTTGTGGTCATGATGTTCTTCACGGGATGCCTTCCTCCAACCTGTTTACCAGCTTGACAAGCGCTGCAATGTCTATCCTTATCAAATATGACATCGTTAACGCCGAGGATATGATTACCTTTAATAAGCTTGTCAAGGTTTCGCATGCCCACATGACCTAACCGTCCATGCCACAACCAGCCTTTGGAGGATTTAGCAATTAAGCAAGTTCTAGGTTGAGCCTTTTTAGTGAAATCAACAATGTAAAGATCACCTCTACGTATACCGGTAAAGACCATTTTATGATTATCTCTACGAAACACTTGGCAATCTACTTCAGTAAATAGGACATTGAAACCGAAATCAGCAAGTCTAGATACTTAAAGTAAATTGTACCCAAGAGATTCAACAAACATGACATTTTGTATGGAGCTATCATGCGAGATGGCCACCTTACCGAGGCCAACCACCTTACCCTTTGAGTTGTCACCAAAAGTGACATACTTTCAAGGGCCGTCGTTTTTAGCAAGCTCACGAAACATATCTTTATCTCCGGTCATGTGATCGGTACATCCACTATCAAGAACCTAATCCTTTCCTCCTACCATGTATCCCTGAAGATTTTCCATAAGACCAAAGTGTCTCATTGCATCATCAAGATCAAAGTCACTATCATCATCCTCATCATAGTATCCATGTTCAACATCGTCATGTGATGGATCAGTTCCTAGAGAGGGTGATTCATTAGAATGAGTTTGACAATGATCTTCTTTATGAATTCTAATAGCTTCGGAAATAATATTGCTAATAATTCCAAAATCTCCTTTGGCATGCATAAGATTTGTAAGCTCAAATAGACAATCACCAAACTTAGGATCATTGGAATTCATCTTACTCAAGGCAATAGACTTATGGAGAATTTCATCTAGATTTTGCAAGGAATAGTTTGGAAAACGTTCCTCAAGAAATTTCCATATGGTGTAGGCACACTTAAGAGTAGGCAAGCAACCTATCAAGTTTCTAGGCAAACCTCTAGTGATAAGATCAATAGTTCTAAGATTGCGAATCATGTCAGTTGACTCATTAAGGGTGGGATGCATAGGATCAACATGAGGTGCACAAGGGCTAGTAATGTACTTGTTCAAATGATATTAATTGAAAATCACAAGCATCTCATTTTTCCACTCATGAAAATACTCTCCATCAAGTATAGGCACTCTATGTCTAAGACTCCCCAAAGACTTATCCGTCTTCCTCCAATGGTGTTTAAACCAAGGCATGGAGACCAAAGCTCTGATACCAAGTGAAAGGATCGAGAAGAGGTGTCTAGAGGGGGTGAATAGACTCTAAGTAAGAAAAGTTGCAGTTTTTAATTTCTTTAAGTTGAAGTGGAGTTTGGCACAAGTTTTAACATTCACAATACATATCAAGCAAGCATGTGAAGAGTATATGAGCAGCAGAAAGAAAAGCATGCAAATTGCAAGAATGTAAAGGGATGGCATTGGAGTGTGCAAACGCAATTTGGAGACACGGAGATTTTTTTATCCGTGGTTCCGATAGGTGGTGCTATCGTACATCCATGTTGATGGAGACTTCAACCCACGAAGGGTAATAGTTGCGCGAGTCCACAGAGGGCTCCACCCATGAAGGGTCCACGAAGAAGCAACCTTGTCTGTTCCACCATGTCCGTCGCCCACGAAGGACTTGCCTCACTAGGGTAGATCTTCACGAAGTAGGCGATCTCCTTGCCTTAAAAACTCCTTGGTTCAACTCCACAATCTTGTAAGAGGCTCCCAAGTGACACCTATTCAATCTAGGAGACACCACTCTCCAAGAAGTAACAAATGGTGTGTTGATGATGAACTCCTTGCTCTTGTGCTTCAAATGATAGTCTCCCCAACACTCAACTCTCTCTCACAGGATTTGGATTTGGTGGAAAGAAGATTTTGAGTGGATTGCAACTTGGGGAAGGCTAGAGATCAAGATTTATGTGGTAGGAATGGAATATCTTGACCCCAACACAAGTGTAGGTGGTTCTCTCTCAGAAAATGTATGTTGGAAGTGTAGGCATGTTTTGATGGCTCTCTCCACGAATGAAGAGTGGGTGGAGGGGGTATAAATAGCCTCCACGCAAAATCTAACCGTTACACACAACTTACCAAACTCGGTGGGACCGAATCGTGAAACTCGGTCGGACCGATTTAGTAAATAATGTGACCGTTAGGAATTTCGGTGGGACCGACATGTCAACTCGGTGGGACCAATATGGTTAGGGTTAGGGCATAACGTAATCTCGGTTAGACCGATTACATAAACTCGGTGAGACCGATTTTGGTAATAGACACACAGAGATTTGGTCAGGAAAACTCGGTGTGACCGATTCACTCATCTCGGTTGGACCGAAATGGTACGAAAGGGAAACAGAGAGTTTGCATTGTAATCTCGGTGGGACCAATCACTTATATCAGTTTGACCGAAATGTTACGAAGGGAAACATAGATATTACAATCCCATCTCGGTAAGATCGAGATCCCTATCGGTGAGACTGAAAAGACTAGGGTTTCTGGTAGTGGCTATGTCAACTGAACTCGGTGGCGCCGGATAGAGAATTCGGTAGGGCCGAGTTTGACTTTTGGTTTGGGACATATGTGGATGTGAGAAAGTGGTTGAGGGCTTTGGAGCATATCACTAAGCACTTTGATTAAGCAAGCCATTAAGCAACACCTCATCCCCTCTTTAATAGTATTGGCTTTCCTATGGACTCAATGTGATCTTGGATCACTAAAAGTAAAATATAGAGTCTTGTGCTTTGAGATTGAGCCAATCCTTTGTCCTTAGCATCTTGAAGGGGTTCCACATCCTCTAGTCCATGCCACTCCATTGTTGAACTTATCTGAAACACACTAGGTAAAAGTATTAGTCCAACAAGAGATATGTTGACATTAATTCCAAAATCACCCAGGGAGGACTTGTGCTTTCAAAAGCGAAAAAGGGGAGGGCAAGTCCCTCCTTCCTTCCCATC
>NC_041393.1:462255164-462320711 GCF_002162155.2 Triticum dicoccoides
GAGCCCAAGTGGGATTCGGCTCCACTTGGGGCGCCCCTTGGCGTCTCCCGTCTCCCTCCCACCTATATATATGAGGAGGGGGGCACCTAGAACACACAACATCAATTGTTAGCTGTGTGCGGTGCCCCCCTGCACAGTTTACACCCCCGGTCATATTCTCACGGTGCTTAGGCGAAGCCCTGCATGGATCACTTCACCATCACCGTCACCACATCATTGTGCTGAAGGAACTCATCTACTTCCTCGACATCTTGCTAGATCAACAGGACTAGGGACGTCATCAAGCTGAACGTGTGCTGAACTGGGAGGTGTCGTACGTTCGGTGCTTGATCGGTCGGAGCTAGAAGAAGTTCGACTACATCAACCGCGTTGACAAATGCTTCCGCTTTCGGTCTATGAGGGTACGTAGACACACTCTCCCCCTCGTTGCTATGCATCTCCTATATAGATATTGCGTGAGCATAGGATTTTTTTTGAAATTTCATGCTACATTCCTCAGCAGTGGCATCATGAGCCAGGTCTATGCTTAGATGATATGCATGAGTAGAACACAAAAATTTGTGGGCGGTGATAGTCATACTGTTTACCACCAACGTCTTATTTTGATTCGGCGGTATTCTGGGATGAAGCGGCCCGGACCAACCTTACATGACCGTGTTCATGAGACTGGTTCCACCGACAGACATGCAACTAGTATTGCATAAAGGTGGCTGGCAGGTGTCTGTTTCTCCTACTTTAGTTGAATCGAATTTGACTGCGGCCGGTCCTTGGAGAAGGTTAAAATAGCAAACTTGACGAAACACCATTGTGGTTTTGATGCGTAGGTAAGAACGGTTCTTGCTAGAAGCCAGTAGCCGCCACATAAAACTTGCAACAACAAAGTAGAGGACGTCTAACTTGTTTTTGCAGGGCATGTTGTGATATGATATTGTCAAGACATGATGTGATAAACATTATTGTATGAGATGGTCATGTTTTGTAAGATATCTGACAACCGGAAGGAGCCTTATGGTTGTCTCTTTATTATATGAAATGCATACACCATGTAATTGCTTTACTTTATCACCATGCGTTAGCGATAGTTGTAGAAGAAATAATTGGCAAGACGACCATGAAGCTACGATGAAGATCAAGGTGTCGAGCTGGTGACGATGGAGATCTTGACGATGCTTTGGAGATGTAGATCAAAAGCACAAGATGATGATCGCCATATCATGTCACATATTTTGATTACATGTGATGTTTATCTTTTGTGCATCTTATTTTGCTTAGTACGGCGGTAGCATTATAAGATAATCCCTTAACTAAATTTCAAGGTAACAATGTTCTCCCTGAGTATGCATCGTTGCTACAGTTTGTCGTGTTGATACACCACGTGATGATCAGGTGTGATAGACTCTACGTTCACATACAACTGGTGCAAGATAGTTTTGCACATGCAAAATACTCGGGTTAAACTTGACGAGCCTAGCATGTACAGATATGGCCTCGAAACACTGAAGACCGAAAGGTCGAACATGAATCATATAGTAGATATGATCACATAGAGATGTTCACCATTGATGACTAATCCATCTCACATGATGATCATACATGGTTTAGTTGATCTCGATCACGTATCATTTAGATAACTTGAGGGATGTCTATCTAAGTGTTGAGTTCTTTAGTAATTTGATTAATTGAACTTAATTTATCATGAAATTAGTCAAAATGTCTTTGCATATCTATGTTGTAGATTAATAGCTCGTGCTATATTTCCCCTATTTTTGATATGTTCCTAGATAAAACTAAGTTGAAAGATGTTAGTAGCAATGATGCGGACCAGGTCCGTGATTTGAGGATTATCCTCATTGCTGCATAGAAGAATTATGTCCTTGATGCACCGCTAGGTTACAGACCAATTGCAGGAGCTGATGCTGACGTTATGAACATTTGGCAAGCTCAACATGATGACTACTTAATAGTTTAGTGCACCATGCTTTACTACTTAGAAATGGGACTTCAAAAACATTTTGAATGCCACGGAGCATATGAGATGTTCCAAGAGCTGAAATTGGTATTTTAGACTCATGCCCATGTCGATAGGTATGAGACCTCTGACAAGTACTTTGCCTACAAGATGGAGGAGAATAGCCCAGCTAGTGAGCATGTGCTCAGAATGTCAGGATACTATAATATAGTGATTGACAGAGTTCTCCAGTCACTATCATCAAGATACTAGAACTTCGTGATGAACTATAATATGCAAGGGATTACGAAAATGATTCTCGAGCTCTTCGTTATGCTGAGATCGGCAAAGGTAGAAATCAAGAAAGAGCATCAAGTGTTGATGGTTAACAAAACCACTAGTTTCAAGAAAAAGGAAAGAAAGGGAACTTCAAGAAGAACGGCAAGCAAGTTGCCACTCCCGAGAAGAAGCCCAAAGCTAGACCCAAGCCTGAAACCGAGTGCTTCTACTGCAAAGGAACTGGTCACTGGAAGTAGAACTACCCCAAGTATTTGGCGGATAAGAAGGATGGCAAAGTGAACAGAGGTATATTTGATATACATGTTATTGATGTGTACCTTACTAGTTCTCATAGTAGCCCCTGGGTATTTGATACATGTCCGGTTGCTAAGATTAGTAACTCGAAACAGGAGTTGCAGAATAAGCGGACACTAGTTGAGGGTGAGGTGACGATGTGTGTTGGAAATAGTTCCAAGATTGATATGATCATCATCGCACACTCTCTATACTTTCGGGATTAGTGTTAAACCTGAATAAATGTTATTAAGTGTTTGCGTTGATCATGAACAAGATTGGATCATGTTTATTGCAATACAATTATTCATTTAAGTCAACGAATAATTTTCATTCTGTTTACTTGAATAAAACCTTCTATGGTCATACACCCAAGGTCAATGGTTTATTGAATCTCGATCGTAGTAATACACATATTCATAATATTGAAGCCAAAAGATGCAGAGTTGATAATGATAGTGCAACATACTTGTGGTACTGCTGTTTAGGTCATATTGGTGTAAAGCGCATGTAGAAACTCCATGCTGATGTACTTTTGGAATCACTTGATTATGAATCATTTGATACTTGCGAACCATGCCTCATGGGAAAGATGACTAAAACTGCATTCTCTAGAACAATGGAGCGAGCTATTGACTTATTGGAAATAATACATACCAATGTATACGGTCCAATAAGTGTTGAAGCACACGGTGGGTATCGTTAATTTCTCACCTTCACAGATGATTTGAGTAGATATGGGTATATCTACTTAATGAAACACAAGTCTGAAACATTTGAAGAGTTTAAAGAATTTCAGAGTGAAGTAGAGAATCATCGTAACAAGAAAGTAAAGTTTCTACGACCTGATTGCGGAGGCGAATATTTGAGTTACGAGTTTGGTCTTCATTTGAAACAATGTGGAATAGCTTCACAACTCACGCCACATGGAATACCCCAGCGTAATGGTGTGTCCGAACATCATAATCGTACCCTATTGGATATGGTGCGTTATATGATGTCTCTTACCGATTTGCCTTTATCATTTTTGGGGTCATGCATTAGAGACAACTACATTCACGTTAAATAGGGCACGGTCCAAATCAATTGAGATGTCACCATATGAACTATGGTTTGGCAAGAAACCAAAGCTGTCGTTTCTTAAAGTTTGGGGTTGCGACACTTATGTCAAAAGGCTTCAACCTGATAAGCTCGAACCCAAATCGGAGAAGTACGTCTTCATAGGACACCCTAAGGAAATAATTGGGTACACCTTCTACCACAGATCCGAAGGCAAGATCTTTGTTGCCAAGAATGGAACATTTCTAGAGAAGGAGTTTCTCTCGAAAGATCTGAGTGTGAGGAAAGTAGAACTTGATGAGGTAATTGTATCTTCACTCGAATTGGAAAGTAGCTCATCACAGAAAACCGTTCTCGTGATGCCTACACCAACTAGAGAGGAAGCTAATGATGATGATCATGAAACTTCAGATCAAGTTACTACCGAACCTCGTAGGTCAACCAGAGCACGATCCACACGAGAGTGGTATGATTATCTTGTTCTGGAAGTCATGTTACTAGAACATGACGAAGCTACGAACTATCACTACAAAATAAAGACACACCCACGACATTTTGGCCCGAACGAATTTTTTCCCTGTCATGCTTATGACACTTTTATGTGAAAGCACATGTGCTCCCTGGGTGATTTTGGTAATTAATGTCAACATATCTCTTGTTGGACTAACACTTCTACCTAGTATGTTTCAGACAAGTTCAACAATGGAGTGGCATGGACTAGAGGATGTGGAACCCCTTCAAGATGCTAAGGACAAAGGATTGGCTCAAGCTCCAAGCACAAGACTCTACATTTTCTATTTTAGTGATCCAAGATCACATTGAGTCTATAGGAAAAGCTAATACTATCAAGAGGGGATGAGGTGTTGCTTAATGGCTTACTTGCTCAAAATGCTTAGTGATAAGCTCCAAAGCCATCAACTACTTTCTCACATCCACATATGTCCTAAACCAAAAAGTCAAACTCGGCTCCACCGATTCTTTCTATCCAGCGCCATCGAGTTCAGATGTCATAGCCACTGCCACAAACCCTAGGCAAATCGGTCTCACCGATAGGGATATTAGCCTCACCGAGATGGGATTGTAATCTCTCTGTGTATGTCCATTACCAAAATCGGTCTCACCGAGTTTGAGTAATTGGTACTACCGAGATTACAATGCAAACTCTCTGGTTAACTTATTACCAAAATCGGTCCTACCGAGTTTGTGTAATCGGTCAAACCGAGTTTGCCTGACCAACTCTCTGGTTAGCTTATTACCAAAATCGGTCCCACCGAGTTTGTGTAATCGGTCTCACCGAGATTACGTTATGCCCTAACCCTAACCATATCGGTCCTACCGAGTTGCATGTTGGTCCCACCGAAAATCCTAACGGTCACTAGATTTGCTGAATCGGTCCGACCGAGTTTCTCAATTCGGTCCCACCGAGATTGGCAAGTTGTGTGTAATGGTTAGATTTTGTGTGGAGGCTATATATACCCCTCCACCCACTCTTCATTCGTGGAGAGAGCCATCAGAATGAACCTACACTTCCAGCATACATTTTCTGAGAGAGAACCACCTACTCATGTGTTGAGACCAAGATATTCCATTCCTACCATATGAATCTTGATCTCTAGCCTTCCCCAAGTTGCTTTCCACTCAAATCTTCTTTCCACCAAATCCAAATCCCGTGAGAGAGAGTTGAGTGTTGGGGAGACTATCATTTGAAGCACAAGAGCAAGGAGTTCATCATCAACACACCATTTGTTACTTCTTGGAGAGTGGTGTCTCCAAGATTGCTTAGGTGTCACTTGGGAGCCTCCGACAAGATTGTGGTGTTGAACCAAGGAGTTTGTAAGGGCAAGGAGATCGCCTACTTCGTGAAGATCTACCGCTAGTGAGGCAAGTCCTTCGTGGGCGACGAACATGGTGGGATAGACAAGGTTGCTTATTTGTGGACCCTTCGTGGGTGGAGCCCTCCGTGGACTCGCGCAACCGTTACCCTTCGTGGGTTGAAGTCTCCATCAACGTGGATGTATGATAGCACCACCTATCGGAACCACGACAAAAACATCCGTGTCTCCAATTGCGTTTGAATCCTCCAATCCCATTGTCACAGCCCTAGAATATTGTTTGTAAATAGTTGCATCTTCATCCAGGCATCATATTTAAATTTCTGAAACATGAGTTGAGGATTGTTGGAAGCCTCAAAAACTTAAATAAAAGAGGGGCAAAAACCCTAGAAATCTCATTCATTGCTCCAAAGTGCTCTTCTTAGATGTTTAATATTTTTGGCAAGGGTTTTGATCCAAACCAAAAATAATGAACATTTTAAAAGGATTTATTTTGGGACTTTGAATTTAAATCAATACTATTTTGAATTTGAACTTATATCCAAATATTACTGAATATATGTTCAAATAACTGAAACATTTTTATGTGCTTTGGTATAATTCCATTGTGCTAAATAAAATGTTCAGGGGAATTTTGTCACTGTCTTTGAATTTGTTTTATTTCAAAACAGTGGCAAAAGATTAAATAAAAAAAAGAGAAGAAAGATATAAAACAGAGCATGACCTACCTGACCTTACCTGGCAGCCCGCTGGCCGGCCCAACACTGTGCTGGCCCGTGCCAGCCACCTGCTTCCTCCCGCCAGAGCAGGCAGGCAGCTGCCTGTCGGCCGCGCGCGCCGCCGTGCGCCACCTCCTGCCTGGTTGCCTCCCTCCTCGATGCGCCTGGAGACGCCACGACACCCCTGGCCTCTCCCTCACTCTCCCTGGAACTCCCTCGACCTCTCCCATCGCCTCTCCCCTTCCCCGTCCCTCTCGCACACAACCGGCCGAGCGCCACCGTCGCTGACCCTCGTTGCCCTCGCGGCCACCGCCACCCCCTCTCCTCCCCGACGTGCTCCTGAGCTCCGCAGTGCCTCCCTCGACCTCCCCGTCGACTCACGCGACCGGAGAAGCCCCGAAGCACCGTCCCGACGCTTTTCCCCTCCTCGGCCACCGAGGACCGCCGCCGTCGATTCGCCGCCTCCGACGCCTCCCCGAGCTCCCCGAGGCCACCGTCGCAACCCCCGTGAGCTCCTCCGTCGTTTCCCCCTCCCCGCTTAGTCGCGCTCGCCCTCTAGCTGTCGTCTCCACCATGGCCGAACCTTCGCCGCCGGCGCACTCGTCGCCGGTGATGCTCCGGTGACCATTTGGTCCCGGGCATGCGCCCAACGCGCTCCCCGCATCGCGTAGAGCCTCCGTGGCACTTCGCCGCGCTTGTTTGCGCACCGCAGCCCCATCCCCACTTGCACCCGAGCTTCGGCCGCCGCCGAGCTCGTCGCCGGCACCACTCCGGCCACTTCCTGGCCGCGCCACCACCACAGTTGGATGCGGACGAGCGTCCGCATCCCGAAGCTGTGCTCCGCGCGCCAAACTGAGCCCTGTGGGCAAAACCCGAGGCTCGCCACCGCGGCTGGCCTCGCCGGCGTCAAGCCGCCGGTGGGTTTGACCCACGTTGACCACGGCGGGACCCTCCCCTGTGTCCATGACAGGTGGGGCCGGCCTGTTAATTAGGTTAGTATTAGTGTTAACTAAAAAATTAGTTAGACTAATTACACTGACATGCAGGGCCCACAGGTCAGTTTGACCTGGACGGCGCCCGTTGACCTGCTGACGTCATGCCAACGTCATGCTGATGCAATAATCCCTTTCTGGAATTTAAATAAATCTTAAATGATTTAATATTTTCAGAAAATGCCCTAAACTTCTAAAATTCATAGAAATTCAACCGTAACTCCAAATTAAATAATTTATATATGAAAAATTATCAGAAAAATTCAAGGAATCCATCTGTACCATTTTCATGCATGTTAGAACAACTTATCACTACTATTTAGGACAAATGAAGTGAATGGCATTTAAATAATCACATATGGAGTTTGAATTTGAACCTAGGATTCAAACCAACTCCATCTAACTTGTTGCTAGATGCATTAGCTCAAAACACATTCATTTTTGCCATGTCATGATCATGCATCATATTGCGCATTGCATTGATTGTGTTCCCTTCTGTGTTGCCAGTATTCGTCCCCTCTCGATAGACGTGATACCGATGATGTGATCGTTGACACTGATGAAGACTCAATGTTATCTTCAGAAGTGCCAGGCAAGCAAAACCCCCTTGTTCATTCCGATACAATCCTACTCTCTCGCTCCTGCTCTCTTTAATGCATTAGGACAACACCGATTCATCTGTTACTTGCTGCGGTAGTTGAACCCCTTTATCCTCTGCATGACCTGTCATTGCCACAGTAAATAGATGAAACCCACTAGCATGAGTAGGAGTTGTTTGAGCCCTGTTGTGCCTACTCATTCTTGCTTGTTTGTCATGCCTGCTACTGCTTAGAGTTGAGTCAGGTCTGATTCATCGGGGATGAATCAGAGGTGTGTGAACATGTCCTACGGTGTGTGAGCTAAGCGTGTGAACACGATTTGGTAAAGGTAGCGGTGAGAGGCCATGTAGGAGTACATGGTGGGTTGTCTCATTGCAGCCGTCTTCAGGAACTGAGTTCTGTGTTTGTGATCCATGATTCAGCTACTACCACGCATTGGGCCCGAAACCAATGGACCCTCTCGGCTTCTTGATCACCCTTGTCCTCTGTCCAGGAGTTGCAAGTAGTTTCTGGTGTTTGTAGTATGCTGGAGGCCGTGGGCAGCACTGACCGGAGGGGTGGGCTGTGATGCGGTAGGCACGTGGCACGGTGTACCGGGCGCCCGTTTGGTGTCTCGGGAACCCTGTTCACATCGTTTGGGGCTGTGAGCGAAACTCCGGCCGGATCTCCTCATGGATGGAACCCGAATAGGCGATAAACCTGGACTAGAGACTTGAGTGTTTAGGCAGGCCGTGGCCGACACCCACGTTGGGCTTCCGCTTGAAGGTTGCCGAGTACATGTCGTGTAAACGGCGGTAAGTGGTGAGAGCGTGTGTGAAGAAGTACACCCCTGCAGGGTTAATATGATCTATTCGAATAGCCGTGTCCGCGGAAAAGGACTTCTGGGTTGCTTATATCAGTTCATAGACAAGTGAAAGTGGATACTCTAAAATACGCAAGATAAGCGTGAGTGCTATGGATGGCGTTCTCGTAGGGAGACGGGAGCGGATCCATAGTGGTGTATTGATATGGTGAATATGTGGACTCGTGTGCGCCACCTCAAAAGAGTTACTCGCAGTCGTAGTTTAGGATAGCCACCGAGTCAAAGCTGGCTTGCTGCAGTTAAACCCCACCACCCCTTTGTTGATAATGATGCATATGTAGAAAGTTCTGATGTAAGTCTTGCTGGGTACATTTGTACTCACGTTTGCCTATTTTATGTTTTTGCAGAGAGACTTCAGTCTCACTAGTAGTTTCGCGTGGACTTTGACGTTTAGCTTGTTACCTCAGCTACGATCTTGTGCCTCGGCAGGATCTGGTAGATAGTCAGGCTTCTCAGCCTTTTCCAGTTATAGATGTCTGTACCCAGACATGATAGCTTCCGCTTGTGCTTTGACTTGTATGCTCTGATTGTTGGGTCATGAGACCCATGTTTGTAACATCTCGCTCCTCGGAGCCTATTGAATAAATTACTTGTGTCGTAGAGTCATGTTGTGATGCCATGTTGTATTTGCACATATCGAGCATATTGTGTGTATGTTATTGAAATGCTTGGTATGTGTGGGATATGGCTATCTAGTTGTTTATCCTTAGTAGCCTCTCTTACCGGGAAATGTCTCCTAGTGTTTCCGCTGAGCCATGGTAGCTTGCTGCTGCTCCGGAACACTTAGGCTGGCCGGCATGTGTCCTTCTTCGTTCCTGTGTCTGTCCCTTCGGGGAAATGTCACGCGATGAATACTGGAGTCCTGTTAGCCCGCTACAGCCCGGTTCACCGGAGTCCTGCTAGCCCAGTGCTACAGCCTGGATTCGCTCGCTGATGACCGACACGTTCGATGCTAGGTCATGGATGCCTGTCCCTGTAAGTCTGTGCCACTTTGGGTTTACGACTAGCCATGTCAGCCCGGGCTCCTTATCATATGGATGCTAGAGACACTATCATATACGTGTGCCAAAAGACGCAAACGGTCCCGGGCAAAGGTAAGGCGACACCCGTGGGAATACCATGCGTGAGGCCGCAAAGTGATATGAGGTGTTACATGCTAGATCGATGTGGCATTGAGTCGGGGTCCTGACAGCGTTGGTATCAGAGCTTGACTGCCTTTAGGATTACCAAGCCAAACTGGTCGAAGTTGAGTCTAGAAATTCTTTAGATATATAAAGGAATTGATTGTGGGATGGAACGTAAGGCTCTTTTTACTCCTTATACCTCATGCCCTTCTGATCTGAGTCATCTTATCTTTCCTACGGGGTTAAGAAACTAGGCTTTCTCTTCTTTCTATCAGGATCACGTGTTACTAGTCCGTAGACTTATAAGATTGTTCGATTTAAGCTTGAGTCCAGTTCCTACTACTTCTGTATGTTAACTGATGATCTCGAAACCTTGATATTGTGCTTCTGAGTGGTTATCCCACCATTTTTGTGAATGTCTCAAATCTTTTCTGAGCATTTACAGCCGTTATGCTGTCCGAGTCATTCCAGGTTTCTAAATAGTCTGATGCATTTGCAAAATCCTTTCCCTCTGGTTTCGATGTTCCTTTATGCCAGCTCAATCACACTAATTGTTGAGTTGAGGTATTCTATTGCCTTGACATTATGTTGGAGTTACTATTATGACCCTAGGTGTCTCAGGGGATCATCTAGTAGTCTAGCCATGATTTATGTTCCAGTGTGATGACTCTGGCTGTCATTATCGAAAGCATCCCGTGATGCCATTTAGTAGTAGGTATTCTATCCCTGGGTTTTGAACCCGAGATTCACCCTACTTGCTTCATGTTGATAGTTTTGCTCGTTCCTTTAGGTTATTAGTAACCTTTGCATTAGTCCTCGATGTTTGTGGTATTCCTTTCTTCCAAATACTATGAACCGCTTATGGCAGATGTTCCTCGCTGATCGAAAGATCACAATCAGAGTGCTCTCGATGGGTTCTCGATTCTACATTGTGACTCTGCCAGTTCTACCTTTCTGCATGGGTTATCCGGAAGAAATATGTGGAATTCGTTCGACATGCTAAACCATGCATCCACAACTCAGAAAATCGTATGTTCCTTTGAGTTGTCCCTCTTTAGTTGTCTTCTGACCCTCGTCTATCAATTGATAGTCAAGAGTATGCGTGCATTCGTTCGTCGATGCCTATTACTCTTGTGGTCCGTCAAGCCATTCTATCGCGGAATGACTAGGAGAAACAAACTCCAGTACCTCTTCCATATCCAGGATTGGGTCAAAGAAGTTGTGCTCCGCAGAACAAATTGCTAATCCAGCTTTTGTTCTGCTCTACCTTGGAGTATTACATATTTTATATCGAGATTGTTATAGGAATTGCACACCATCCTATGAACTCTTGGTACAGTGATACCTCTTGCCATCATTGTTCATTCCTCGGTTCCTGTGTTATTGTAACCGGGATGCCGACAAATGAATCATGGCATGTGAAATCAATATTGCTAGCAACTCTGTTGCTTGGTAGTAAATGGACGATAATTTCATCCTTAGCATGTTGGTTATTGAATCATCATCCTAAGGTTGATCTTGCTACCTAGTCCCTATTTCCGATGCACTCCTTGATCGATGAGTTAGGATTATTTCAAATCTTCGCTCTATTGATCATATCGTCTTGTCTCAAAAAGCAAGATTGTTCTCGAGCCTAGTGACATATCGGTGGTTCATGATTTTCCGAATATCTTCTCGAAAGTATCACCAGGTTGTCACCTGACTGCTATATTGAGCTCGTGATCAAGTCGGGTTCTTGTGAACCACCCCTTCTCCAAGAATCCGTGTTGGATACCCTGAGCTAGTTGGATAAGCTAAACAACAACTTGGAGAGTTGGAGGATAAAAGCTTGCCTAACTTAGTTTGTTCCAAAGGGATAATCTTGTGTAGTGTGTGTTGAAGAAAGATGATATCTTCATCGATTGGTCCCTGTGATCAGTTGCTGGACCTATTGTCTTATCAATCCTTTGATTTGAGTGTGGGCTATCGTCAAATCAAATCAGTACCAATGATGCTCGTAATGTTGTCTTAGTCGTGGTTGATCCCTCGAGCATACACCATTACATCTTTGGTCTGACCAATGCTATCACTTGTGCACTTAACTATGGAATTCCTTTTAAAAGGAAACCCGGATGAATTGTTGTTGAGCCCATTGACAACATCCTTATTCCCTCCATGATTTGTTGAACATTAAGCTAGTGTTGGAAACTTTTGAAAGCATTTCTTCATGCTAGTTCATGAAGCATATGTTCGGATGTAAGAAGTGACTTCCTCCAGTCCATGTGCATTTGATGCAAGTTGCCGCCGTGGATTCGAGAAAGTCAATGTTGTTTCCTTTGGAATCATCCCAAATCAGTCATGCATACGTGCGAAGTATTCTGTGGTTCGGAGACTTGCAACCTCCATTCTATATGGGTCCCTAGCACACCAAGCCACTGATTGATTTGTTCAAGATTAATAAGTTCTAAGTGCTAGTCCCGAAGGTACCAGACGGATTTGTACAAAACTTCGATATCCTCGCTGATGGTTCCCCCTCCTGAACTCGGTAGTGTTTTATTGTAAGACTACCATGTGATCATGTTTGTCTGAGGCAGCGTGTTCACACATGTGTAGCAGAACCAGCTCATGTTTTGGAGCTTGCTATCGTAGTTCATTTCCCAAGAATCTCGCAACGTCATCTCGTCGATTTGTGTTGCAAACTTTCATTTTTCCTCCTAGACTCGATGAGTCTGGAATATCCTGACACCAACCAGATCTGAGTCTCAGGCAGATGTGATGGTTGGAACATTTCCCAAGAATTATAATATTGGTCTCTCAAAAACCGGCAAGGTGGATGTCGTGGCCAACACACCCATCCGGTAGACCTATTATTATAGTATCTTGTTTGAGGAAGTTGGCCACCTTCCCATGAGGACTTCGTAGGATTTATCTCCGTAGTTATTCCTTATGGATTCCTGTGCTCCCGAAGTCCGACCTTTTACTTGATGTTCTAGATATCAAACCATATCTATGAATGGGTTACGCTAGCACATCAAGGAGAACATTAGAAGCGGAGTGCTAAATGTCTCTCGGTCGATCATCCAGATTTTATTTCCTTGGCCCCGCCAAGGGTGAAATCTAAGAAGGTGTTATCCTCCTTTGCATCTGCATCCTCCATCACCATTCATCATGGTAGTAAGTTGTGTTACCGGACCCTTGACACGGATGTTGGTAAAACCCTGATGAATATGGAAATGCTCAAGTTCTTGAGAGCACGCACAAGCGCTAGGTGTTATCATCGGCACTAACTGGGTTTGCTCTCAGTTTCCTCGGCAATGCTATGACCTCTTCAAACAGTGAATTCACTCCCTATTGTTGGGCTCTTCCCCAGTTACCAGAATCATTCCCAACATTTGCATTTTGTTCCTAGCTTGCACCGCCAATGTGCCATTCTACCATGGGTCTCTTCCATTTTCGGTGATAAGCAAATTCATCCATTACGTTGTCTTCAACAAGGTAATCCACATCATCCAAGTCCGAGTATGCCCTTCTACCGACCCCCTCCAAATGATCGCTCGAGAATTGCCTTAGGCTGGTTTAAAGAGTTTCAATGATCTCTGAATCAAAAGTAATTCTTTTTGCCACTTAAGGGGATATCTCTACGAGTCACCCTCCCTAAGGTGTATCGTTATGGTATCATGGCAACTCAACTCCTCGCTACGTTGACAATCGATTACCACCTTCTTAAGCGTGAAATTGTGGTCTACCTAGTGAACCTTCATCATCTGCTTCACTCCATTCCTATGGATGTGTGCTTCGCCTCTCAGCTCGAGAGATGTTGCTATGTCTCATTCCGTGAGTTAATCCTGAGTTGCTCGACTTTCGAGAAGACCGATCCTTCCAGAGTTTTCCTTTCCTCTTCTTGTCATGATTAGCTGGAGTTCTCAGAGCAAGACTTCAAGGCAATGATGGTGATCGAATCAACGTTCCTATGAAGTGCAACCTGGATCGTGAAGATTGTACTAGTTTGCGTTCCCCCTTCACCTTACCCTACGCTTGAATCTCGGGACGAGATTTTTGTTTAGTGGGGGTGAGTTGTCACAGCCCTAGAATATTGTTTGTAAATAGTTGCATCTTCATCCAGGCATCATATTTAAATTTCTGAAACATGAGTTGAGGATTGTTGGAAGCCTCAAAAACTTAAATAAAAGAGGGGCAAAAACCCTAGAAATCTCATTCATTGCTCCAAAGTGCTCTTCTTAGATGTTTAATATTTTTGGCAAGGGTCTTGATCCAAACCAAAAATAATGAACATTTTAAAAGGATTTATTTTGGGACTTTGAATTTAAATCAATACTATTTTGAATTTGAACTTATATCCAAATATTACTGAATAAATGTTCAAATAACTGAAACATTTTTATGTGCTTTGGTATAATTCCATTGTGCTAAATAAAATGTTCAGGGGAATTTTGTCACTGTCTTTGAATTTGTTTTATTTCAAAACAGTGGCAAAAGATTAAATAAAAAAAAACAAAACAGAAGAAAGATATAAAACAGAGCATAACCTACCTGACCTTACCTGGCAGCCCGCTGGCCGGCCCAGCACTGTGCTGGCCCGTGCCAGCCACCTGCTTCCTCCCGCCAGAGCAGGCAGGCAGCTGCCTGTCGGCCGCGCGCGCCGCCGTGCGCCACCTCCTGCCTGGTTGCCTCCCTCCTCGATGCGCCTGGAGACGCCACGACACCCCTGGCCTCTCCCTCACTCTCCCTGGAACTCCCTCGACCTCTCCCATCGCCTCTCCCCTTCCCCGTCCCTCTCGCACACAACCGGCCGAGCGCCACCGTCGCTGACCCTCGTTGCCCTCGCGGCCACCGCCACCCCCTCTCCTCCCCGACGTGCTCCTGAGCTCCGCAGTGCCTCCCTCGACCTCCCCGTCGACTCACGCGACCGGAGAAGCCCCGAAGCGCCGTCCCGACGCTTTTCCCCTCCTCGGCCACCGAGGACCGCCGTCGTCGATTCGCCGCCTCCGACGCCTCCCCGAGCTCCCCGAGGCCACCGTCGCAACCCCCGTGAGCTCCTCCGTCGTTTCCCCCTCCCTGCTTAGTCGCGCTCGCCCTCTAGCTGTCGTCTCCACCATGGCCGAACCTTCGCCGCCGCCGCACTCGTCGCCGGTGATGCTCCGGTGACCATTTGGTCCCGGGCATGCGCCCAACGCGCTCCCCGCATCGCGTAGAGCCTCCGTGGCACTTCGCCGCGCTTGTTTGCGCACCGCAGCCCCATCCCCACTTGCACCCGAGCTTCGGCCGCCGCCGAGCTCATCGCCGGCACCACTCTGGCCACTTCCCGGTCGCGCCACCAACACAGTTGGATGCGGACGAGCGTCCGCATCCCGAAGCTGTGCTCCGCGCGCCAAACTGAGCCCTGTGGGCAAAACCCGAGGCTCGCCACCGCGGCTGGCCTCGCCGGCGTCAAGCCGCCGGTGGGTTTGACCCACGTTGACCACGGCGGGACCCTCCCCTGTGTCCATGACAGGTGGGGCCGGCCTATTAATTAGGTTAGTATTAGTGTTAACTAAAAAATTAGTTAGACTAATTACACTGACATGCAGGGCCCACAGGTCAGTTTGACCTGGACGGCGCCCGTTGACCTGCTGACGTCATGCCAACGTCATGCTGACGCAATAATTCCTTTCTGGAATTTAAATAAATCTTAAATGATTTAATATTTTCAGAAAATGCCCTAAACTTCTAAAATTCATAGAAATTCAACCGTAACTCCAAATTAAATAATTTATATATGAAAAATTATCAGAAAAATTCAAGGAATCCATCTGTACCATTTTCATGCATGTTAGAACAACTTATCACTACTATTTAGGACAAATGAAGTGAATGGCATTTAAATAATCACATATGGAGTTTGAATTTGAACCTAGGATTCAAACCAACTCCATCTAACTTGTTGCTAGATGCATTAGCTCAAAACACATTCATTTTTGCCATGTCATGATCATGCATCATATTGCACATTGCATTGATTGTGTTCCCTTCTGTGTTGCCGGTATTCGTCCCCTCTCGATAGACGTGATACCGATGATGTGATCGTTGACACTGATGAAGACTCAATGTTATCTTCAGAAGTGCCAGGCAAGCAAAACCCCCTTGTTCATTCCGATACAATCCTACTCTCTCGCTCCTGCTCTCTTTAATGCATTAGGACAACACCGATTCATCTGTTACTTGCTGCGGTAGTTGAACCCCTTTATCCTCTGCATGACCTGTCATTGCCACAGTAAATAGATGAAACCCACTAGCATGAGTAGGAGTTGTTTGAGCCCTGTTGTGCCTACTCATTCTTGCTTGTTTGTCATGCCTGCTACTGCTTAGAGTTGAGTCAGGTCTGATTCATCGGGGATGAATCAGAGGTGTGTGAACATGTCCTACGGTGTGTGAGCTAAGCGTGTGAACACGATTTGGTAAAGGTAGCGGTGAGAGGCCATGTAGGAGTACATGGTGGGTTGTCTCATTGCAGCCGTCCTCAGGAACTGAGTTCTGTGTTTGTGATCCATGATTCAGCTACTACCACGCATTGGGCCCGAAACCAATGGACCCTCTCGGCTTCTTGATCACCCTTGTCCTCTGTCCAGGAGTTGCAAGTAGTTTCTGGTGTTTGTAGTATGCTGGAGGCCGTGGGCAGCGCTGACCAGAGGGGTGGGCTGTGATGCGGTAGGCACGTGGCACGGTGTACCGGGCGCCCGTTTGGTGTCTCGGGAACCCTGTTCACATCGTTTGGGGCTGTGAGCGAAACTCCGGCCGGATCTCCTCATGGATGGAACCCGAATAGGCGATAAACCTGGACTAGAGACTTGAGTGTTTAGGCAGGCCGTGGCCGACACCCACGTTGGGCTTCCGCTTGAAGGTTGCCGAGTATATGTCGTGTAAACGGCGGTAAGTGGTGAGAGCGTGTGTGAAGAAGTACACCCCTGCAGGGTTAATATGATCTATTCGAATAGCCGTGTCCGCGGAAAAGGACTTCTGGGTTGCTTATATCAGTTCATAGACAAGTGAAAGTGGATACTCTAAAATACGCAAGATAAGCGTGAGTGCTATGGATGGCGTTCTCGTAGGGAGACGGGAGCGGATCCATAGTGGTGTATTGATATGGTGAATATGTGGACTCGTGTGCGCCACCTCAAAAGAGTTACTCGCAGTCGTAGTTTAGGATAGCCACCGAGTCAAAGCTGGCTTGCTGCAGTTAAACCCCACCACCCCTTTGTTGATAATGATGCATATGTAGATAGTTCTGATGTAAGTCTTGCTGGGTACATTTGTACTCACGTTTGCCTATTTTATGTTTTTGCAGAGAGACTTCAGTCTCACTAGTAGTTTCGCGTGGACTTCGACGTTTAGCTTGTTACCTCAGCTACGATCTTGTGCCTCGGCAGGATCTGGTAGATAGTCAGGCTTCTCAGCCTTTTCCAGTTATAGATGTCTGTACCCAGACATGATAGCTTCCGCTTGTGCTTTGACTTGTATGCTCTGATTGTTGGGTCATGAGACCCATGTTTGTAATATCTCGCTCCTCGGAGCCTATTGAATAAATTACTTGTGTCGTAGAGTCATGTTGTGATGCCATGTTGTATTTGCACATATCGAGCATATTGTGTGTATGTTATTGAAATGCTTGGTATGTGTGGGATCTGGCTATCTAGTTGTTTATCCTTAGTAGCCTCTCTTACCGGGAAATGTCTCCTAGTGTTTCCACTGAGCCATGGTAGCTTGCTGCTGCTCCGGAACACTTAGGCTGGCCGGCATGTGTCCTTGTTCGTTCCTGTGTCTGTCCCTTCGGGGAAATGTCACGCGATGAATACCGGAGTCCTGTTAGCCCGCTACAGCCCGGTTCACCGGAGTCCTGCTAGCCCAGTGCTACAGCCTGGATTCGCTCGCTGATGACCGACACGTTCGATGCTAGGTCATGGATGCCTGTCCCTGTAAGTCTGTGCCACTTTGGGTTTACGACTAGCCATGTCAGCCCGGGCTCCTTATCATATGGATGCTAGCGACACTATCATATACGTGTGCCAAAAGACGCAAACGGTCCCGGGCAAAGGTAAGGCGACACCCGTGGGAATACCGTGCGTGAGGCCGCAAAGTGATATGAGGTGTTACATGCTAGATCGATGTGGCATTGAGTCGGGGTCCTGACACCCATCCCTTTACATTCTTGCAAGTTGCATGATTTACTTTCCGCTGCTTATATACTCTTTGCATGCTTGCTTGTTATGTATTGTGGTGTTAAACTTGTGCCTAAATACACTTAAACTTAAACAAGTAAAAAAATACAACTTTTGGTACTTAGTGTCTAATCACCCCCCTCTAGACACCTCTTCTCGATCCTTTCAATTGGTATCAGAGATTTGGTCTCCATTGCTTTGGTTTAAACACCATTAGAGGAAGATGGATGAGTCTACTATTGGGAGTCTTAGACATCGAGTGTCTATACTTGATGGAGAGTACTTTCATGAGTGGAAAAATGAGATGCTTGTGATTTTCAGTCAATATCATTTGAACAAGTACATTGCTAGCCCTTGTGCACCTCATGTTGCTCCTATGCATCCTACCCTTGATGAGTCAAAGACATGATTCACAATCTTAGAACTGTTGAACTTATCACTAGAGGCTTGCCTAGAAACTTGATTGGATGTTTGCCTACTCTTAAGTGTGCCTACACTATATGGAAATTTCTTGAAGAATGTTTTCCAAATTATTCCTTGAAAAATCTGGATGAAATTCTCCATAAGTCTATTGCCTTGAGTAAGATAAATTCCAATGATCCTAAGTTTGGTGATTGTCTATTTGAGCTTACAAACCTTATGCGTGCCAAAGGAGATGTTGGAATTATTAGTGATATTATGTCAGAAGCTATAAAAATTCATAAACAAGATCATTGTCAAACTCACTCTAACGAATCACCCTCTCTAGGATTTGATCCACCACATGACGATGTTGAACATGGATACTATGATGAGGATGATGATGTAGACACCTCCAGCTGTTCAAGAACTGCTATAGGGGTGACTTTGATCTTGATGATGCAATGAGACACTTTGGTCTTATGGCAAATCTTCGGGGATATATGGCAGGAGGAAAGGAATGGGTTCTTGATAGTGGATGCACCGATCACATGACCGGAGATAAAGATATGTTTCGTGAGCTCGCTGAAAACGATGGTCCTCGAAAGTATGTCACTTTTGGTGATAACTCAAAGGGTAAGGTGGTTGGCCTCGGTAAGGTGGCCATATCACATGATAGCTCCATACAAAATGTCATGCTCGTTGAATCTCTTGGCTACAACTTAGTTTCAGTATCTAGACTTGCCGATTTCGGTTTCAATGTCCTATTTACTGAAGTAGATTGCCAAGTGTTTCGTAGAGATAATCATAAAATGGTCTTTACCAGTGTACGTAGAGGTGATCTATACATTGTTGATTTCACTAAAAAGGCTCAACCTAGAACTTGCTTTATTGCTAAATCTTCTAAAGGTTGGTTATGGCATAGATGATTAGGTCATGTTGGCATGCGAAACCTTGACAAGCTTATTAAAGGAAATCATATCCTTGGCGTTAATGATGTCATATTTGATAAGGATACACTTTGCAGCGCTTGTCAAGCAGGTAAACAGGTCGGAGGGAGGCATCCCGTGAAAAACATCATGACCACAAGGAGGCCACTCGAGCTACTTCACATGGATCTTTTTGGTCCCAACGCCTACAAAAGTCTCAGTGGAAATTCTTTTGGTCTACTTATAGTTGATGATTTTTCAAGATTGACGTGGGTGTTCTTTCTCGATGATAACTCGCAGGTTCAAAAGATCTTCAAAAACTTTGCTAGGAAGGCCCAAAATCAATTTGAAGTGAAGATCAAGAAGGTTCGCAGCGACAACGGAATGGAGTTCAAGAACGCAAATGTGGATACCTTTCTTGATGAAGAAGGTATTTCACATGAGTTCTCGGCTACGTACACACCTCAACAAAATGGAGTTGTTGAGAGGGAGAACCGGACTCTCATCGAAATGGCAAGAACGATGCTTGATGAGTACAATACGCCGAAGCACTTTTGGGTGGAAGTGGTTGAGACAGCTTGTCATGCAAAAAATCACTTGTATCTTCACAAGCTACTCGGCAAGACGGCATACGAGCTTCTCACCGGTAACAAACCCCAAGTTGGATACTTTCGAGTATTCGGCTCAAAGTGCTACATTCTTGATATGCATCGTCGTTCTAAATTTGCTCCTAAGTCTCATGAAGGTTTCCTACTTGGTTATGGCTCAAACTCTCACACATACCACGTCTACAACAATTTGACCCAAAAGGTTGAAGAAACGGTAGATGTGAAGTTTGATGAATCTAACGTCTCACAAGTAGAGCAATTTCCAATTGATGTAGGAGACAAATATCCCTCGGAAGCAATCCAAGACTTGTCCATTGGCAAGATTCGTACAATGGAGGTGAAGGAGAGTACCTCGTCCATCCAAGTGGAAGCTTCTACCTCACGACAAGGTGAACCAAGAGTTGATATGGAAGCATCCACAAGTGGGACACACCAAGATGAAGAAAATGAGGAAGTGCACCAAGACGAACGTCAACATCCTCCTTCTCCACCACCACAAGAGAACGACAACGCCAACAATGAAGAAGGCGAAGAAGAAGAAGAACATGATGAAGAATATGTTCAACCAAGACCCAAGCAAAAGCTTTCACGAGTTCGAGCAAGAATTTCTAAAGATCATCCCGTTGAGCAAATCTACAAAGATATCCAAACCGGGAGAATCACTCGCTCTAAAACTCGTTTGGCTAACTTTTATGAACACTATTCATTCATCTCTAGCATTGAACCTATGAAGGTTGAAGAAGCATTGGATAAATGCCATGCATGAAGAGCTACACAACTTTGAGAGAAATCAAGTTTGGACATTGGTTGAGAAGCCCGACAACAACCACAACATCATCGGTACAAAATGGGTGTTTCACAACAAGCAAGATGAAGATGGACAAGTAGTTCGCAACAAAGCACGTCTCGTCGCCCAAGGCTACACACAAGTCGAAGGTATGGACTATGGTGAGACTTATGCTCCCGTTGCTAGACTTGAGTCCATTCGCATCTTACTTGCCTATGCTAATCACCATGATAGCACCTTGTACCAAATGGACATTAAAAGTGCCTTTCTAAATGGTGAAATAGAAGAGGCTTTTTATGTTAAGCAACCTCCTAGCTTTGTTAATCCTAATAAA
Organism: Triticum dicoccoides; assembly: GCF_002162155.2. Lineage (NCBI taxonomy): Eukaryota > Viridiplantae > Streptophyta > Magnoliopsida > Poales > Poaceae > Triticum > Triticum dicoccoides. The sequence goes on from NC_041393.1 coordinate 462,276,122, forward strand.
CCTGATCATGTTTACAAACTGCACAAAGCTCTTTATGGTCTTAAACAAGCTCCTAGAGCGTGGTATAAATGCTTCACCAAGTTCCTTATTGAAAAAGGCTTTGAAATTGGAAAAATAGATTCTACTCTTTTTACTAAAAGGGTCAATGGAGAACTATTTGTATGCCAAATCTATGTTGATGATATTATATTTGGTTCTACTACCCTCATTTTAGTGAAAAGTTTGGAAAGCTAATGTCAGAAAAGTTTGAGATGTCTATGATGAGTGAACTCAAATTCTTTCTTGGTTTGCAAATCAAGCAAACTAAGGAAGGTACCTTTGTCTCTCAAACAAAGTACACCAAGGACTTATTCAAGAAGTTCAATATGCAAGAATGCAAAGGTATGACTACACCCATGCCTACTAGTGGACATCTTGATTTGACCAAAGATGGTGAACCGGTTGAGCAAAAGGTTTATCGCTCTATGATTGGTTCATTGTTATATCTATGTGGTTCACGTCCCGATATCACGCTAAGTGTGTGCATGTGTGCACGATATCAAGCTGCTCCTAAAGAATGTCATCTTAAGGCCGTGAAAAGGATAGTGAGATACTTAATCCATACACCAAATTTTGGCATTTGGTATCCAAAGAGGGCCTCCTTCGATCTTGTTGGCTACCCCGACTCGGATTATGCCGGTGACAAGGTTGATAGAAAGTCCACTTTGGGTACTTGTCAATTTATTGGTAGATCTCTTGTGTCTTGGTCTTCCAAGAAACAAAACTCGGTATCCTTATCAATCGCTGAAGCGGTATACATTGCCGCTGGTTCATGTTGTGCTCAATTACTTTGGATGACCAAAACTCTTAAAGATTATGGGATATATGTAAAACATGTTCCATTACTTTTTGACAATGAAAGTGCTATCAAGATTGCTCACAATCCCGTGCAACACTCTCAAACTAAGCATATTGAAGTTCGTCATCATTTCATTCAAGATCATGTTGCTAAGGGTGAGATTAACCTTAAGCATGTTCACACTGAAAATCAATTAGTGGATATATTCACTAAATCACTTGATGAGAAAGTGTTTTGCAGGTTAAGAGGTGAATTGAACATCATTGATGCTTCAAGCTTGGAGTAGGAACTCCATTGGATACATGCAAGACATGAGCTTATGACTAATCCTTGATATTTCTCTTATGATGATAATCTTATGTCTTGGATATATTTGCACCTTGCATGTTATCTAACCCATGTAGGTACTTGGATGAATCTAAATCTATAAGATTGCAACTCACTCACATATTGAGAAATCTCTACATCACCAAGTCTCTACACAATGGTGGTTGAAGACAAGGAAGCACGGAACCATTCAAACATATCCCTTTACAAATTTATTATTTGAACTTCATGATTGTCATTTTGGATACACAAGTGCTCTTCCTTGCAAAAAATAACCCATGTAGGTAGATGAACTCAAATTCCAAGTGGTGCTCCCAACTCTTGATGAGCTATATCAACCTTGAGCAACCCACACAAGTTCAACTACATGATCACAAACAACACCACCACCCAAGGTATGTTATTCCATCTTAGAGAAGCTTTACTCCAAGTCATGAGTCAAAGCAACTCGACAAGATGTGAATACATCAAGATGCTTAAACGAAAAATGGTAACCCCATTTTGAGCTTAAACAATGAGTATGACCTATGATCAAGTGATCTCACTTGACTCCTAAGTCAATATACTCTAACATAGGTGACTTTGTCGCCGACCATCTCTAGATGAAGTTTTCTTGTGTTTTTTTGTGATCTTGCATTTGTCTCATGCATATTTGTTTCCCCTTTCAAAAAAAACTTCATCTAGATTTCTTTTCTTTTCTATTTGCTTTGCATTCCCTGCATCCAATTCATTGCAAATCTTTCAGTTAATTCCTTGCAAATCCTTGTGAGATCTTACTTGTCTAGTGAGCTGAGGTGACAAGTGTTTTCTCTGTGATGAACTCGGTCACACCAGTCTCTTGTTTTCGGTCTAACCGAATTCTTTCGGTGCAACCGAGGCATACCACTCGGTGCCACCGATTTCACTATAGGAAAGACATTTTGCCATTTATTCCTGCATTACTCTTGATCCAGCTCCACTCAATGAATCTTGTCCTCTACAAGCATCACATTTACCTTAGTGCTTTGTGCTGTGACTCAAGGACCAAACCCATTCACGACAAATTCTAGAAGGCCCTTCTTGGAAATTGATGTCAAAGGGGGAGAGTGATCACATCAAAGCTTAATCACATATCTAGGGGAGAGAATACTCAAGGAGAGAGGATCCCAGATGCTTGGTGTTCAAGAGGAGAGATGGCACATGTCTTCTTGAGGGGAAAGACATGTTCATATGTGCTTATTTGCATTAGCTCTATTCATTTGTTTCTTTGAGCTCTGATTTTCTGTTCCCTATCTTCTCCAAGTATCCCATGCTAGATTCAGGGGGAGCAAGACTTCTAAGGGAAAGAAATTCTTTGAATTCATTGCACATCTTTACCTTTGGGGACATGTCTATATCAAATGTGGTACTCAGTACTCACTCTCTACATGTTATCCCAGTCTTGGTACTCTTGTGGTTTCTTTTGTTTGCTCTGACCAGCAGGTGTATCTGTGTTATCTAACCTTGTTTACGCAGGTTCATTCCATCCTAAGACAACTCAAGATCACAAGGTAAGTATATGCATCACAGTCATGTGTATGAGAAAATCTTGCTGATGTACATACTGTTTGCAAGAAGGACTCATGAGCATGAAGGTACATTTCCCATATTCACATCTTTTGCCCTGATGCATATAGCCAAGATACATGTAACACATTGCCTACTCTGTCATGTTTATGCACTCACATGCTTCTATATTCCATATTCACATGATTGCATACATGTAGGGGGAGCCTATGCTTGTTACATGTCTTTCCAAAGCTTTACTTGTTATTCTCTATATCTTCATATAAATCTTTGATGTATGTTGTTATCAATTACCGAAAAGGGGGAGATTGAAAGCACAAGTGATCCCTTGGTGATTTTGGTAATTCATGTCAACATATCTCTTGTTGGACTAACACTTCTACCTAGTATGTTTCAGACAAGTTCAACGATGGAGTGGCATGGAATAGAGGATGTGGAACCCCTTCAAGATGCTAAGGACAAAGGATTGGCTCAAGCTCCAAGCACAAGACTCTACATTTTCTATTTTAGTGATCCAAGATCACATTGAGTCTATAGGAAAAGCCAATACTATCAAGTGGGGATGAGGTGTTGCTTAATGGCTTACTTGCTCAAAATGCTTAGTGATAAGCCCACATATGTCCTAAACCAAAAAGTCAAACTCGGCCCCACCGATTCTTTCTATCCAGCGCCATCGATTTCAGATGTCATAGCCACTGCCACAAACCCTAGGCAAATCGGTCTCACCGATAGGGATCTCGGTCTCACCGAGATGGGATTGTAATCTCTCTGTGTATGTCCATTACCAAAATCGGTCTCACCGAGTTTGAGTAATCGTTACTAACGAGATTACAATGCAAACTCTCTGGTTAATTTATTAACAAAATTGGTCCTACCGAGTTTGTGTAATCAGTCAAATCGAGTTTGCCTAACCAACTCTCTGGTTAGCTTATTACCAAAATCGGTCCCACCGAGTTTGTGTAATCGGTCTCACCGAGATTACATTATGCCCTAACCCTAACCATATCGGTCCTTTCGAGTTGCATGTCAGTCCCACCGAAAATCCTAACGGTCACTAGATTTCCTGAATCGGTCCGACCGAGTTTCTCAATTCGGTCCCACCGAGATTGAAAAGTTGTGTGTAACAGTTAGATTTTGTGTGGAGGCTATATATACCCCTCCACCCACTCTTCATTCGTGGAGAGAGCCATCAGAACGAACCTACACTTCCAACATACATTTTCTGAGAGAGAACCACCTACTCATGTGTTGAGACCAAGATATTCCATTCCTACCATATGAATCTTGATCTCTAGCCTTCCCCAAGTTGCTTTCCACTCAAATCTTCTTTCCACCAAATCCAAATCCTGTGAGAGAGAGATGAGTGTTGGGGAGACTATCATTTGAAGCACAAGAGCAAGGAGTTCATCATCAACACACCATTTGTTACTTCTTGGAGAGTGGTGTCTCCTAGATTGGCTAGGTGTCACTTGGGAGCCTCCGACAAGATTGTGGAGTTGAACCAAGGAGTTTGTAAGGGCAAGGAGATCGCCTACTTCGTGAAGATCTACCGCTAGTGAGGCAAGTCGTTCGTGGGCGATGGCCATGGTGGGATAGACAAGGTTGCTTCTTCGTGGACCCTTCGTGGGTGGAGCCCTCCATGGACTCGCGCAAACGTTACCCTTCGTGGGTTGAAGTCTCCATCAACGTGGATGTACGATAGCACCACCTATCAGAACCACGATAAAAACATCCGTGTCTCCAATTGTGTTTGAATCCTCCAATCCCATCCCTTTACATTCTTGCAAGTTGCATGCTTTACTTTCCGCTGCTTATATACTCTTTGCATGCGTGTTATATATTCTGAGTGTTAAACTTGTGCCTAAGCTCCACTTAAACTTAAAGAAGTTAAAAACTGCAACTTTTGGTACTTAGTGTCTAATCACCCCCCTCTAGACACCTCTTCTCGATCCTTTCACTATGATGATAATTGTGACAAAAAATGTACCATCATAGATGTGGTGGGCTCCTACATCTATGACAAAAAATGATGACAGAAAATGGGCTTTTTGTCCTGGGTGGGTCGGAGACGCACCTGCATGACATTCTTTGAGCCGTCCATGACGGAAAAATCATGGTAGAAGCAAGGGCAAGGAAAATTTCGGGGAGTTCCCGATTACGGTGGGTGGTCAGGGTGGAGCAATGCACGGAGGTTTGTGCATTTCTCTCGTATATGTACATGCATGTGTGCGAGGCGTTGGGCTCTAACTGAACCCGAGCGATTGCACTAGGCTACGTTACTGAACCTGATCAATCGATCCCTTGGCTGTTAACTGAACCTGAGAAATTCCTTCGCTACCGCTGCTAACTGAACCCGATCGCTACTGCTGCTGCTTACTAAAGCCGATCGAACCTGCTGCCTCTTGATGAATAGTGAACATGGGGTTGGTTGAATGAGTCGAGACGTACGGGGTTGGGGTTGGATGAATAGTTCTTGGTGGGGGTTAGATGAACAGGATCCTATGGTAGTAGTAGTAGGCGGCTGTCGCTGGATGAACAGGACCCCGAGACGAGGCCGCCACAGCCGAGGCATTGGGGGTGGATGAACAGGACCCCGTGGAGGGCTGGTTTTAAGTAGCCGGTGGAGGGCTGGTTGAACAGTAGCCGGTGGAGGGATGGTTTAACAGTATCCGGTGGAGGGCTGGTTGGATGAACAGGACCCCGTGGAGTCCTGGTTGAATAGTAGTCGGTGGAGGGCTAGTTGAACAGTAGCTGGTGGAGGCAGAGGAGGATGCGGTGGATGAACAATGCAGGTGGAGGCTGGAGGAAGTCGACGGTGGGTGAACAGTAGCCTGTGGAGTCCCGTTTTGCGGTACGCCACACACCTCCCGATGAACAGGACCCCCGTTTCGATCGTAGTGCTTCAACACAAGTCCATTTCCTCCGTTTTGCGGTATGCCAGACCCCTCCCGATGTATAGGATCTCGTATCAATCGCAACCAGTCAAGCAGAAGGCCGTTTCCTCCATTTTGCGGTACGCCAGACCCTTCCCGATGAACAGGACCCCGTTTCGACCGTGCACGCTCCAGCAAAAGGTCGTTTCCCTCCGTTTTGCGGTACGCCACACCAGGTTTCGGCTGTTCCGTCCAAGCCGGTTGGCTCCCAATGAACACGATGTTGTTTCTTCATTCCGACCCCGCCAGTTGGCTTCCGATGAACACGACGCCGTTGCTGCCGTCCGCTGCCTCTCCATGTACACTAGACCTGGCCATACGTATTCGCGAGTACGTGTTTGAGACTCCACCCATATGTACGTACGTAGCCATATTTTTTGCCCTGTGACTGTACGTATGTGTACACGGTTTTGAAGGGACTGCCTGAACTGCTATGTCAGGGGCTCTACTACTACACGTGCTGCTGCTTGCTCGGCCATGGTTCATCGTTGCAGAGAGACCGATCGACCAGTATGTACATACACGTTCGTGACCAGAATGACAATGCTACGTACGCTTTGACCAGGTGGGTCCCGGCTGTCAGGGAGGATGAGGAGGCACTTCCTTGTGTGCGACGTTATTGATGGTGGGTCCGAGCTATCAGGGGGTATTCATTTTTTTCCACGCCTAATATCGAGTCACTTTCCTTGCGTCCAAAGATATAGCTGGTGGGTCCCAGCCGATAGGGGGAAAACGTTTATTTTTGCAAAATACAGCTAAGCCAAAATATAGAGCCCTTCTGGTAGGTCCCTGCTGTCAGGCGGAGGAATCATTAGTTTGCGCGTAATAAGGAGGTACTTCCTTGCTGCGGCCGTGGACCTAGTTGTCAGCCTCTTTGACGGTGTCCTAGACTAGGGGGTACTCACAATGTCATCTCCCGATCAGTTGGATTGGGCCGAGGACCCCCATGGCCATTTACTCATAGGCCAGTTCGGACAGCTGATGTATACACGAGGAAGATTCCACAAGACTTGATGATCAAGACAAGGACTCCTCTCCACCGACGTATTCGACTAGGACTCTTGTTATCCTAGGCCTTTGGTACATTGTATAAGCCGAGGTCGGGCTAGTCAATAGGGGAGACTAGATCATTATGATATTATTCATCATACCCTTAGGTTTTAGACCACTGCATATGATCTCGTGGTAGACCAACTCTTGTAATATATATACCCATAAAAGTCAATCAAGCAGGAAGTAGGGTATTACCTCCATTAAGAGGGCCCGAACCTAGGTAAACATCGTGTCCCCTGTCTCCTGTTACCTTCGATCCTTAGACGCATAGTTCAGGACCCCCTACCCGAGATCAACCGGTTTTGACACCGATATTGGTGCTTTCATTGAGAGTTCCACTGTGAGATCAACGAAGGATCGATGGCTCGTCTGCAGATTAATTGCGACGTCAACATCTTTGTCACCGACTCGACTGGTCACCTTGGCTCGACCGAGGACTGTGCCCCATCTTAGATCATCATGTTCGGATGAGGGCCTTTATCAATATCAACTCCGATCTCTCTCAAGATCATGGAGGAATCATCCATAGATCTCGCGGGCTCAACATCAACATCTCCCTTGAGCGACCGTGCTATTTTTCTGGACAACGAGTTTTTATCCGCCGTCATTGCCTCCTTGAGCATAGTCTTGACAAACCCTTTGGTGGAATTGTGCGGAATTAAGTATATAATAACTATGTAAAATTTCGTCGCATTCTGATGGAGGAATCTCCGGCGACCTACAATATACCGGAGCCCTGTCAAATCTAGACGGGAATCTGGACGAGTTTAGGGTGTGGTCTCCAGAGCACAGCTCGAAGGTCCTTTGGAAGATCCAACTGTTGATTGGTTGCGGAATTCTTATATCTACCACCCCTCAAAATTTCAGCTCAATCCAACCGTTCAATCTCCGGGAACCTGCCAATGAGTGGACAAATTTTCGGATATGTTTTCTGCGCGAATACGAATCCAACCCGAGTTCATGTTTCTTCATGAATGGGATATTGACAACCTTTTTGAAGGAATTTTTTCCTAGGGTATTATGCATTGTTTTTAAACACATGCCAATAAAATCTTAAGCCTCCTTTGAGGTAATCTTCACCATCACGCTGGTGTCAAACCAGTCCGGTGATATTGCTCCACGGCTGCCGACCTGTGCTAGACGCATCATCGCTTTGTTGAGCCAAGCTCAACTTCTTCGGATCATCATCTTGTCGAGTCGAACAAGAGTTTGGAATCACAAAGGATAAATCATCACCAACATCGCCACCCCATGGATTACACGGAGCGGGCACACCGGCATTGACCGCGTCACAAGTTACGACCTGCGTCGGCATGGCCGCACTGTTGCTTCTTCAAGCTGATGTCCATCACACCGAACTACTTCAACACCTCGGCTGATATGGTAGCTGCAACGTCTCCTTACCGACCTGCTCTGTCACCTCGGCTAAACCGGGGGCTTCGCCATCTCTTCATCAACTTACTCTGGAGACTTCGGCGTCACCAGCCGACCAGCTTCATCACGGTAGCTAGACCGCGGGCTTTGCCTTGGTGAGCACACCTTTGCCAGCATCGCCATGCCGTTGCTTCATCGCCCATCAGGCAATGGGTGTGCAGACCGATTCCCAATTTTGGGAATAACCTTTTTTCAGATTGCTACAATAGATAAACCAGGTCTGTCAAATGATGGCCGCATTAACAATGGTTGCGTGATGGTTTGGTCAGTTTCCCGTCCGCAGTTCGGTGAACGCCTTATCAGGGACTTGGACCGCCCTGTGAATACAGGATTTGTCACGCCGGTGCCTTGCACTGATATTAGCTTCAACGCCAGGCCACATCTCTTTAAAATAATTATTTTGTGTAAGTTAATTATGCGGGGATTTTTTATATTTATATTATTATTTTTTGGACTGCACTATTTTACATGTTTAGGTAATCGACTTCGATTGCGTCACACGGTCACTTCGGCAAGCCGATGTCGTCATCCCAATCGGCATAAATCGGCTTGCATGATCACCTTGTTGATCGAATTGCCATACCGACATGTTCGGTCGCCCCAGGCACTTCTGCATCATTGAGAGAGCCCTACCCCATCGAGTGTTCGGCACACGTGCCATATTTATTTTCTAACTCACTTTGCATAAATTATTTATTATGCTACGATTTTTTAATTCATTATTACTACTATTATCTCCAGCTTGCACTATTTTCTGTGCACAGGTAAATGATCCGGGTCGGGCAGTGTTGTCACCTCGGCGTACCCACATACCACGCAACCTCGGCTGGACTGGGGGCTTCGCTATCACATCATTAACCCACGCCGGGGACTTTGGCGTCACTCTGCCGGCCTGCAATGGCCGTGCTATGTCACCACTTCGGAGTACCGAGCCCTTCACTCCGCCACCCCGGGACCGGCTTGAGGGATGGAACCTTGTCCCCTATCAAGCTCGGACCGCGTCATCATTGCCGAACACATTAACTAGCTAAGTCGCTTTCATGCTCAAAGTTTTAAATTTTGGGACATTTCCATTTGTGCCCCTAACTTGAACCCACTACTCAGATTTGCCCCTAATTTTGAAGCATGCTCAAATTTGCCACTCCGCCGTTAAGTCACTACTCAGAAATGCCCTTCCGTACAGTACTGTAGCACTTTCCATCCAATATTGTAGCACTTTCCGTCTGCTACTGTACACATGGGCCTCTGACGGTCAAAGGCCTTTGACTGGACGGAAGGGCATTTCTGAGTAGTGACTTAACGACAGAGGGGAAAATTTGAGCATGCTTTGAGATTAGGGGCAAATCTCAGTAGGTGGTTCAAGTTAGGGGCAGAAATGCAAATGACCCTTAAATTTTTAACTTGTGTTCGGTTCAACCATGCTCACATACATTGTTTGTTAAAAGAAACTCCCTTTACCCATGTTAACTGGGGGCTCTTAAAATTATCATGAGCCATTTTCTAGTAAATGTGTTTTCTTCTGGCTCGTTGCAAAGTCTTTTTCTACCGCTCCTTTCAACTCGAGTGTATGGTCAATAGCCAGATAGCCTAGCTTCTCTCTAAAGCCGTCCGAGTTTAGTTTGCTAAACTGGCCTCGGAGAAGCACTCCGCCTTCGGGATAGGAGGTTGTAGCTGTAATCTGACCCGCTTGAAGTCTTGAGATCGGATGTGTCATATTAATGCATGACAGAAGCACAAAAAATTTAAGACCAATTTTCGGATTGGCACCAAATGACTTGATTAAGTTCGGACCTCAAGCTTTTACATAAGTTTTTTGGCTTTTCGAGCTTATGGCATTTTTAACCTATTTCTGTGTCTCCAGCATAAGTCCCGCAGTACAATGCCAGACACCTTTAAAGCTTCGGCAATATCAAAGGTGGGCTGCGGCTAGAGCCGAACCCACCAAAAGCCAAGCTATTCCATGGTCTCCTTGGAAAAACATTCTCGGATACTGCTTTATATGCATCGGTTCCAAATTTTGTCTTCGGTAAATAGTTGGATTGCCCGGCTCCTGTGCTTGCCTCCTACGTTCCGCTTTGTTCGGCTAGGTGTGCAAAGGGAGAACCACTGCGATTGTGCTTCCAGCTGAAGGAAATATGCCCTAGAGGCAATAATAAAGTTGTTATTTATATTTCCTTATATCATGATAAATGTTTGTTATTCATGCTAGAATTGTATTAACCGGAAACTTAGTACATGTGTGAATACATAGGCAAACAGAGTGTCACTAGTATGCCTCTACTTAACTAGCTCATTGAATCAAAGATGGTTAAGTTTCCTAGCCATAGACATGAGTTGTCATTTGATTAAGGGGATCACATCATTAGAGAATGATGTGATTGACTTGACCCATTCCATTAGCTTAGCACTTGATCGTTTAGTATGTTGCTATTGCTTTCTTCATGACTTATACATGTTCCTATGACTATGAGATTATGCAACTCCCGAATACCGGAGGAACACTTAGTGTGATACCAAACGTCACAATGCAACTGGGTGATTATAAAGGTGCTCTACAGGTATCTCCGATGGTGTTTGTTGAGTTGGCATAGATCAAGTTTAGGATTTGTCACTCCGATTGTCGAAGAGGTATCTCTAGGCCCTCTTGGTAATGCACATCACTATAAGCCTTGCAAGCAATGTGACTAATGAGTTAGTTGCGGGATGATGCATTACAGAACGAGTAAAGAGACTTGCCGATAACGAGATTGAACTAGGTATTGAGATACCGACGATCGAATCTCGGGCAAGTAACATGCCGATGACAAAGGGAACAACATATGTTGTTATGCGGTTTGACCGATAAAGATCTTCGTAGAATATGTGTGAGCCAATATGAACATCTAGGTTCCGCTATTGGTTATTGACTGGAGACATTGTCGGATTTCGGGTTCCGGTAGACCCTCAAGGTTTGAACTCTGGGGTGCACGCGGAGATCACACCTACTGCCTACCCATGTCTCGTCGCCTCGCAAGGATCCAAACTACACGAAGAGCAACACAAGGGACGTGAGATTTATACTGGTTCAGGCCACCATTGTGGTGTAATACCCTACTCCAGTTTGTGGTGTGTGGATTGCCTCAGGGGCTGATGATGAACAGTACAAGGAAGAACAGCCTCGCGAGGGTCTGTTCTTGGCTGGGGCGATGAACTGCTAGGGGGAGTTCAGTCGCCTCTCTCTCTGTGTCTCGGATGCCGACCCCCCTATCCTGTGGGTGGCTAGTCCTATTTATAGGCGGAGGCCCTCGGCCTCTCCCCAAATATTGAGCGGGAAGTGCGCCAACAATTGGCCATTTTGAAGGGGAACATCTAGTACACTTATCCTGACTAAAGTTGGTCCTCGCCTGCCAAAGACCCTGACGATGACGCTGGCTTGGGCTCCACGATGACCTCCGTTCCGCCGTCCTGCTGGTCTTGGTCTTGTTGCACCGAAATGGTTGCCTTTACTTGATACTCTTGCCTGCGCTTGCCCCCTTTGCACCAAAGAGGAAACAAGGACTCTGCGCTGGCTGGCGCCCGCCTAGCGCCCACCTGGCCTTGGTCGTCATGGCTTGCGTCATGGGCACCTCGTGAGGTACCCCGCCTTGATCTCTCCGCCTCCTCGCGAGCCAGCCTGACGAGGCCGTGTCCAAGGAAGCCTCTTGTCGTCCGCCCCGCGAGGCTTGGCCCCTCGCGAGGGTCTTGAGCATGTCTTGATGAAGATGGGCCGTACTGGGCCACTCCTTGAGCCACGCCGCAGGCCGCAGACAGGCAAGTCTGGGTACCCCCGTTCCTAGTACACCGACAGTAGCCCCCGGGCTCAAGGCGCGCTTGGACTTGGCTTAGCAGAGAAGCGAAGGGCAAGTGCGAAGCACCGCGGGCCCCAATAGCCTGTGGCCTTGGGCGCCGCGTGGCAGTTGATTGGACGTGGGCGTTCTAGCTCCCCCACGACGCCTCGATAACTACACGATTTGACAAGTCCCTGCATGCAAAACGGGTCATGATTACCTGCGATTGTAGTGGCCGTCGGTTGGCCTCCCTCGGCTCTATGTACGGAACGGCGCGAGCCCTTCCAGTTCACCCCTTCTTGCTACTCCCCTTCTCCTTCCTGGCCGCTCGCCATCCCCGTGGCCCCGCCGAAGAGGTTCTCGGTTGCGGAGAAGGGAAAGGCCCACCAGGAAGGGCCTGGCTCTCCTCCGGCCAAGCATGGCCGGGGCCGCCCTCACAAGAACCCTACGGCCCCGCCGCGGCCTCGAGTGGCCGCGGGGACAGCCTCCTGCGCGGCGGTGGGTGTTCGGCCGCCAACGAGAGGTACGCTGAGGCTGCGCGACCCCCAAGGCTGCGCTTTCGCTCAGCGGAGGTGCTGCCAGAGTTTGTCGTGTGGTCGGCGGACCCGACTGGCACCTGGCTCCAGCTCCCCCGCTTCTTCATAGGTGAACTTTCGGCTGGTGCCCCGGGCGACCTTTGGCTTCAGGCGATGGCTGCTGCAGCAGGGCCTCTTGGGCTACTCTGGAGGTCTCCACCACCGGGGAGGCGGACTTGACCCGCGGCTGGCAGATATTTGCCCATGCGCATGGCCTGAGCCGTCGATGCACTCCACACTTCAAGTTCGACGGCGACGCCACCCTCTACGTGAGGGTGTTCGGGGAAGACGGTCGCCGCGCTGGATGCTGCCCCGAAGATGACGACCGCGGCCGCGCGCCCAGCCCCGGCATTAGTCGGGGTGAAGGTGGCGGAGGGCGCGCGGGCAGCGGTGCCCGAGGCCCGCCAAGCTCTGGTGACTCCCCCTCGGACGACAGCTCCTCCAGTGGCAGTCGCAACCAGCCCCCTCGTTGTCGCGCTCACCTAGGAGAGGGCAGCGGGTCGGCCCGACGCCGTGCTCCGGTGAAGAGGGAGGCGGAATCCAGCTGAGCTCGGGAGGCAGTACGAGCCTTCGCTGAGAGTCGTCACCGGGCAAGTCGTCCCCCCTTTTGCTTTCCTTTCTCTCCTGCGCGAAAAGAATGTAATTCGGTGCCCCACGGGGCGTGTTGAACTGTCGTTGTTTAATTGGTGCGCTGTTTCTACTGTTTATGTGTTGTGTTTTCGTTCTGCGTGTCTATGCTCGAAATCACTTATCTTGGAGGGGAGCTCGCCGCGGTCCTCGCCTCCCGAGGTTAGGGCCTCGTATTGCGCCTTCTGTCCTGCAGAGTTTAGTCAATAGGGGTAGTCTCCAGCCTTGGTAACAAGGGCAACCAACTCAAGCCCCGTGACCGTGTCGCGATGCCCGTGGGGTACGGAATGGGAGGGGTGCTCCCGCAGCGGACTCAGACAGGGAAGTTCCAAACCCCTGGGCAGAAAAACACTAGCGAGGGTGCCCATGCTCCTCCCTCGTGAGACTTTGCGTGAGAGAAAACGAAACAAATAAGTGAAATGGACGAAGGGTCGCGAGCTCGAAATGTCAACAACCTCAGAAAAGCTTCAAATAGAAACAAACAAGCCAACTGCGAAAAGCAAATGAAAGAAGCCGCATCCGGCACCTAGTCTAGTCTTCGACGTCTTCTCACCAGCGCGGAGCTAAGTGCTGCCACTGGGCGTGGGCGGGAGCCCCCGAGGCCCGAGGGCGGCTCTCCGGAGACTCCGGGGCATGTACAACCCCACTCATTGTTACGTGAGAGTGTCACCGGCGGCGAGCTTCACAGGCGTTTGCCTTCTTCACAGGCACCGGGCCTTTTCCAAAACGCGGCTTCTTTACAGGCATTCGCCTTCTTCACAGGCGCCGCGCCTTTTCCAAAACGCAGCTACTTCACAGGCACTCGCCTTCTTCACAGGCACCGGGCCTTTTTCATGGGTAAAATCTTCGGAGATGTTGGATGTTCCATGCGTTCTGGATGGGCACCCCCTCCTGGGTCTCCAAGCGTGCGGAGCCAGGCCTGGAAACATGAACAACCTTAAACGGGCCCTCCCACATGGGAGAGAGCTTGTGCAATCCCTCCCTGGAGAGAACCCGTCTGAGCATGAGATCCCCTACCTCAAGAGTCCTGGGGCGGATGTTGTGGCAGTGGTATGGCCGCAGTGCTTGTTGGTACCTTGCTGCCCATAGTGCGGCTTCTCGGTAATGTTCCTCCCCCAGCACGAGGTCCGTCCCCCGCATGGTGTCCTGCTGCGCTTCGTCGAACGCCAGGACCCACGCGGAATGACGTCTGACCTCGTGAGGGAGAACGGCTTCAGCTCCATAGACCAGAAAGAACGGGGTCTCGCCAGTCGGCTTGGTTGCGGTCGTGCGGATTGACCATAGCACAAACTGGATCTCGTCGTGCCAGCCCCTGCTGCAGGCTTCCAGCTTCTTCTTGAAGGTCCTAGTTTTGAGGCCCCTTAGGACCTCCGCGTTGGCTCGCTCGGCCTGACCGTTGCTTCATGGGTGCACCACCGAAGCGTAGCATATATGTGTTCCAAGGTTAGCACGGTATGTTTTGAAGAGGTTACTGGTGAAGTGCGAACCATTGTCGGTGACGATGCGGTTCGGCATCCCGAATCGGCTCACGAGGCCCTTGATGAATTTGATCGTGGAGCCTGCGGGGATGGTGCGGACGGCTTCCACCTCAGCCCACTTGGTGAACTTGCCCACGGCGACGTAGAGGTAGCGGTAGCCTCCTGGCGCCCGAGGGAACGGACCCAGGATATCCAGCCCCCAGACTGCAAATGGCCATGAAAGGGGTATAGTCTGCAGACCCCTCGCCGGCTGATGGATCTGCTTGGCATGGAACTGACAGGCCTCGCAAGCTTTCACCAGTTCCACAGCGTCGTTGAGTGCCGTGGGCCAATAGAACCCGCTGTGGAACGCCTTGCCAACGAGAGTTCGTGACGACGAGTGATGCCCACAGTCCCCACCGTGTATGTCTGCCAGTAGCTCCTTCCCTTGCTCCGTGGAAATGCAACGTAGGGACACATCATTCGGTCGTCTCCGGTAGAGCTCTCCATTTTAAGGCAATATGCCGTGGCCTGCTGTGCCACACGTTCCGCTTCCTCCTCCTTTTCCGGCAATGTGCCTCGTGTCAGGTAACTCCTGAGCTCTATGATCCAGCACCCCTCCTGAGGCTCCAGCGCCGGGAGCAGGCGCGCCCCTGAGGTCGGGCCGTAGACCGGGGCTCCCGAGGCAGGGGCTGGGGGAGCTCCTCCCGAGGCTGCGCTATGCTTGACAATGAAGGCGTTGCCGAGGGCTTGAAGAGCCGCTCCTCGAAGATGCCGGGCTCCTGAGGCAGCCGCCTAGATGCCCTTTTGGCGATGTCATCAGCCTCTTGATTGGTGCCGCGAGGCACATGCTGCAACTCCAGCCCCCAGAACTTCTTCTCCATCCTGCGGACTTCTGCGAGGTAGGCTTCCATGTGCTCGTCCTTCGGCTCGTATACTTTGTTGGAGAAGTTGACAAGGAGCTTCGAATCGCCCTTGATGGCGAGGCGCTTCACCCCTAGGGCGACTGCGGCTTTCAGGCCTGCTATCAGGCCTTCGTATTCTGCTATGTTGTTGGAGACCTTTTCTCCGTGCTAGAAACAGAGTTGCACGGTGTAGTAGAGTTTGTCTTGAGTGGGAGATATGAGCACCGCACCAGCCCCCGCGCCGTGTCGGGAGAACACCCCTCGAAGTACATGACCCATCCGTCTGGTGCCTCGCTTCCTAGGGAGAGTGATTGATCCTCGCCAGCCTCAAGGCCTGGCGCTTCCGTCCATTCAGCCACGAAGTCCACAAGCGCGGCCCCCTTGATGACTCTGGTTGTGCTGAATTCTATCTGAAATGCTTGCAGCTCGATGTTCCACTCTGCGACTCTTCCGGCTAAGTTGGGGCTTCTGAGCACCCTTTCCATGGGATATGGTGAGATGACCTTGATTGGATGGCCCTGGAAATAGTGCCGCAGCTTGCGCGAGGCTACCAGCAGCATGAGGAGGAGTTTCTGAGGCATGGGGTACGGCGCCCTTGTGTCCCGCAACACCGTGCCGACGAAGTACATAGGGTGCTCGACGAGATGGGGAGTGCTGGTGCTGCTGGCGCCCTCCGGAGGCTGGGGCACCTCCCGAGACAATGGAGCCCCAGGCGGCTCGTCGCTTAGATGAGGGGCCTCTTCTGTCCCGGGTGTGCTTCCCTGCTGTGGCTGGTCCTTCTGGGCTGCAGCCGCGGTCCCTGTGAGGCCCCCTTGGTCCTGCTTTGCTTTAACCTGGACGATTGCCGCGGTCTTGGTCCTACGTTCCTCCCTAACAGCCACCAAGGCTGCACTGGCAGAGTAGGGGGTGGCCGCAAGGTAGAGCACCAGGGGCTCTTGAGGACGCGGAGCCACCATCACCGGAGGGCTGGTTAAGTACCTTTTGAGATCCTAGAACGCCTTGTCGGCCTCTTCAGTCCATTCAAAGGGCCCCTTCTTCTTCATCAGCTTGAAGAAGGGCAGCGCTCGTTCCCCCAGCTTGGAGATGAAACGCCCTAGTGCAGTCACGCGCCCGATGAGCTTCTGCATCTCTCTGAGGGTCTTCGGCGGGCTCATGTCCTCGACTGCTTTTACCTTTTATGGGTTGCCCTCGATGCCCCGGTGGGATACGAGGAAACCCAGGAGCTTGCCCGAGGGGACTCCAAACACACACTTCTCCGGGTTGAGCCATGGGTCCACTTAGTTAAGGCTCGTGAAGGTTTCCTCCAAGTCCTGTATCAGGGTTTTTGCCTCCCGAGACTTCACCACAATGTCATCAACATAAGCCTCAGCATTCCTCCTGAGCTGCTGACCCAAGGCGATGTGCATCAGCCGCTGAAAGTTTGCACCGGCATTGCACAACCCGAATGGCATGCACGTATAGCAGTACACTCCGCACGGGGTCAGGAAAGCCATCTTTTCTACATCTTCTACTGCCATCTTGATCTGGTGGTAGCCGGAGAAGGCATCCAGGAAGCACAACAAGTCACACTCAGCGGTGGATTCGACGATGTGGTCGATGCGAGGGAGCGGGAATGGATCCTGCGGGCAGGCCTTGTTGAGGTTGGTGAAGTCGACACACATGCGTTCCTTTCCCCCCTTCTTCGGCACGACAACTGGGTTAGCCAGCCAATCTGGGTAGCGGACCTCGCAAATGACCCCTGCCGCCTCCAACTTGCGGGTCTCTTGGACGATGAAAGCTTGATTCTCAGTGGACTACCGTCTCGCCTTCTGCTTCACGGGGCGCGCGTTGGGGCACACGTTGAGGTGATGCTCGATTACGCCCCTCGGGACCCCTGCTAGCTGATCAGGTTCCCACGTGAATACCTTCTTGTTCGCGCGTAGGAACTTCACCAAGGCTTCCTCCTGTTCGGGCTCGAGGTTGGCGCCTATTGTGAAGGTGGCGCTGGTAGATCCGCCCTTGTCGACCAGCACCTGCTTGGTTTCCGCCTTGTCCTGAGTGAATAGCTGCTTCTTCTTGGCTGGTGCAGCACCCTTGGGCTCGGGGGCGTCTGAGCCGGCGGGCTGCGCCACCGCCGCGGCCTTGAAGGTAAGCTTGAGCGCTTGCAACGCGTCCCCTGTGTCTCCAGACACGATGAGGACGCCGCTACTCTCGGGCATCTTCATGAGGTTGTATGCTGGGTGAGTTGCGGCCATGAACCGGACTAGTGCCGGGTAGACAAGGATGGCGTTGTATGGAAGGCCGACGGGGGCGATGTCGAAGTCGATTAGCTCCGTGCGGAAGTTGTCATAGGTGTCGAAGGTCACCGGAAGGCGGATCTGCCCAGGGAGCCGGTGGAGCCGCCCCCGACTCCCGAGAAGGGCTTGCTGGGCTGCAGCCGCTCCGGCGGCACGTGGAGGAGGCTGAAGGCCTCCACTGACAGCACGCTGAGGCCAGCACCGCCATCGATGAGGGTCCTGGTGACGGCCACCTGACAGATGGTGGGGGTACATAGCATTGGGGGCGCGCCCGAGCAGGCTGAGTTGGAGGGGTGATCCTCTGAGCTGAAGGCCAGATTGACTTTGGGTACCGCCCAGCCTGGAGGCGCCCCACGCGGCGCGTAAGCGGCGCCAATCTGGCGGACACATGACTTGATGTGGCGGCCTGAAGGTGGTTCCTGCGAGCCGCCTAGGAGAGCTGCGATGACCGGGTGCACCGGTGCAGCGTACTGGGCGAGAAGAGGCCGCACAGCTCCTCCCAGGAGGCCACGGAAGCCGTCGGCAGGTGGAGCATCCACATGCGCGGGACGCCAGTGAGGGCCATGGGAAACCAGTTAGCCATGACCCTGTCATCGCCCTCGGCCTCGAGGACGGCCTCCTCGTATGCCAGTAGGAAAGCCAGCGGATCGGCCGTGCCGTCGTAGCGCGGTGGCATCTCTGGCTTGAACTTGTTTGGCCACTGCACCTGTCGCAGGGCGGGGGCCAAGGCTCGGGGCCTCCTGGCCCCCGTGCTGGCGCTGGCGACCGGAACGGGCAGCGCGTTGCCCATCATGAGGGCGGACCACGGTGTTGGCGGAGAGCGGGTCGGTGGAAGGGAAATCTCCGGCGCACCCCTACCTGGCGCGCAAAATGTCGGATTACGGGTTCCGGCAGACCCTCAAGGTTCGAACTCTGGGGTGCACGCGGAAATCACACCTACTGCCTACCCATGTCTCGTCGCCTCGCAAGGATCTAAAACTACATGAAGAGACACACAAGGGACGCGAGATTTATACTGGTTCATGCCACCTTTGTGGTGTAATACCCTACTCCAGTTTGTGGTGTGTGGATTGCCTCAGGGGATGATGATGAACAGTACAAGGAAGAACAGCCTCGCGAGGGTCTGTTCTTGGCTGGGGCGATGAACTGCTAGGGGGAGTTCAGTCGCCTCTCTCTCTCTTTGTGTCTCAGATGCCGATCCCCCTACCCTGTGGGTGGATAGTCCTATTTATAGGCGGAGGCCCTGGGCCTCTCCCCAAATATTGAGCGGGAAGGGCGCCAACAATTGGCCATTTTGAAGGGGAACATCTAGTACACTTATCCTGACTAAAGTTGGTCCTCGCCTGCCAAAGACCCTGACGATGACGCTGGCTTGGGCTCCATGATGACCTCCGTTCCGCCGTCCTGCCGGTCTTGGTCTTGTTGCACGGAAATGGTTGCCTTTGCTTGATACTCTTGCCTGCGCTTGCCCCCTTTGCACCGAAGAAGAAACAAGGACTCTGCGCTGGCTGGCGCCCGCCTGGCGCCCACCTGGCCTTGGTCGTCATGGCTTGCGTCATGGGCACCTCGCGAGGTACCCCGCCTTGATCTCTCTGCCTCCTCGCGAGCCAGCCTAACGAGGCCGTGTCCGAGGAAGCCTCCTGTCGTCCGCCCCGCGAGGCTTGGCCCCTCGCGAGGGTCTTGAGCATGTGTTGATGAAGATGGGCCGTACTGGGCCACTCCTTGAGACACGCTGCAGGCCGCAGGCAGGCAAGTCTGGGTACCCCTGTTCCCAGTACACCGACAGACGTGTCTTGGTCATGTCTACATAGTTCTCAAACCCGTAGGGTCCGCATGCTTAAAGTTCTGTGACGATCGGTATTACGAGTTTATGTGTTTTGATGTACTGAAGGTTGTTTGGAGTCCCGGATGTGATCACGGACATGACGAGGAGTCTCAAAATGGTCGAGACATGAAGATTGATATATTGGAAGGTTACGTTTGGACACTAAAAAGGTTTTGGATGAGTTCGGGCATATACCGGAGTACCGGGGGGGGTTACAGGAACCCCCAGGGGCTATATGGGCCTACATGGGCTTTAGTGGGAGAGAGAGAGGAGGTGGCCAAGAGGTGGGGGTGTGACCCCAAGCCCAATCCGAATTGGGAGGGGGCCCAGCCCCCCTTTCCTTCTTCTCCTCTCCCCCTTCCTTCCCCCTCCTATTGTGACTAGGAAAGGGGGGAAACCTACTCCTAGTAGGAGTAGGAATCCCCCCTTGGGGCGCACCATGAGGGTCGTTCGCTCCCCTCCACCCCTCCTTTATATACGGGGGAGGGGGGAACCCGATAGACACACAAGTTGAGCATTGTCTTAGCCGTGTGCGGTGCCCCCTCCACATATTCCACCTCGGACATATCGTTGTAGTGCTTAGGCGAAGCCCTGCATCGATAACTTTATCAACACCGTCATCATGCTGTCGTGCTAACGAAGCTCTCCCTCGACACTCAGCTGGATCGAGAGTTCGTGGGATGTCACCGAGATAAACATGTGCAGATCGAGGAGGTGCCGTACTATTGGTACTAGGATCGGTTGGATCGCGAAGACGTTCGACTACATCAACCACGTCACTTGACGCTTCCGCTTTCGGTCTACGAGGGTATGTAGATAACACTCTCCCCTCTCGTTGCTATGCATCACCATGATAGATCTTGCGTGTGCGTAGGATTTTTTTTGAAATTACTGCGTTTCGCAACAGTGGCATCCGAGCCAGGTTTATGCGTAGATGTTATATGCACGAATAGAACACAAGTGAGTTGTGGGCGATAACAGTCATACTGCTTACCAACATGTCATACTTTGATTTGGCGGTATTGTTGGATGAAGCGGCCCGGACCGACATTACGCGTACGCTTACGCGAGACTGGTTCTACCGACGTGCTTCCCACACAGGTGGCTGGCGGGTGTCATTTTCTCCAACTTTAGTTGAATCGAGTGTGGCTATGCCCGGTCCTTGTTGAAGGTTAAAACATCACATACTTGACGAAAAATCATGGTGGTTTTGATGCATAGGTAAGAACGGTTCTTGCTCAACCCGTAGCAGCCACGTAAAACTTGCAACAACAAAGTAGAGGATGTCTAACTTGTTTTTGCAGGGCATGTTGTGATGTGATATGGTCAAGACATGATGCTAAATTTTATTGTATGAGATGATCATGTTTTGTAACGGAGTTATCGGTAACTAGCAGGAGCCATATGGTTGTCACTTTATTGTCTGAAATGCAATCACCATGTAATTGCTTTACTTTATCACTAAGCGGTAGCAATAGTCGTAGAGGCAATAGCTGGCGAGACGACAATGATGCTTCGATGGAGATCGAGGTGTCAAGCCGGTGAAAATGGTGATCATGACGGTGCTTTGGAGATGGAGATCAAAGACACAAGATGATGATGGCCATATCATATCACTTATATTGATTGCACGTGATGTTTATCCTTTATGCATCTTATTTTGCGTAGTTCGGCGGTAGCATCATAAGATGACCTCGCACTAAATTTCAAGGTACAAGTGTTCTCCCTGAGTATGCACCATTGCAAAAGTTCATCGTGCCGAGACACTACGTGATGATCGGGTGTGATAAGCTCTATGTTCACATACAATGGGTGAAAGCCAGTTTTGCACACGCAGAATACTCGGGTTAAACTTGACGAGCCTAGCATATGCAGATATGGCCTTAGAACACTGAGACCGAAAGGTCGAGCGTGAATCATATAGTAGATATGATCAACATAGTGATGTTCACCATAAAAAACTACTCAATTTCACGTGATGATCAGACATGGTTTAGTTGATTTGGATCATGTGATCACTTAGATGATTAGAGGGATGTCTATCTAAGTAGGAGTTCTTAAGTAATTTGATTAATTGAACTTTAATTTATCATGAACTTAGTACCTGATAATATTTTGCATGTCTATGTTGCTGTAGATAGATGGCCCGTGCTATTGTTCCGTTAAATTTTAATACGTTCCTAGAGAAAGCTAAGTTGGAAGATGATGGTAGCAACTACACGGACTGGGTCCGTAACTTGAGGATTATCCTATTGCTGCATAGAAGAATTACGTCCTAGAAGCACCGCTAGGTGCCAAACCCGCTGCAGGAGCAATGCCAGATGTTATGAACGTCTGGCAGAGCAAAGCTGATGACTACTCGATGGTTCAGTGTGCCATGCTTTACGGCTTAGAACCGGGACTTCAACGACATTTTGAAAGTCATGGAGCATATGAGAAGTTCCAGGAGTTGAAGTTAATATTTCAAGAAAATGCCCGGATTGAGAGATATGAAGTCTCCAATAAGTTCTACAACTGCAAGATGGAGGAGAATAGTTTTGTCAGTGAGCATATACTCAAAATGTCTGGGTATAACAATCACTTGATTCAACTGGGAGTTAATCTTCCTGATGATAGTGTCATTGACAGAATTCTTCAATCACTGCCACCAAGCTACAAGAGCTTCGTGATGAACTATAACATGCAAGGGATGGATAAGACAATTCCCGAGCTCTTCGCAATGCTAAAGGCTGCGGAGGTAGAAATCAAGAAGGAGCATCAAGTGTTGATGGTCAACAAGACCACCAGTTTCAAGAGAAAGGGTAGAGGGAAGAAGGGGAACTTCAAGAAGAACGGCAAGCAAGTTGCTTCTCAAGTGAAGAAGCCCAAGTTTGGACCTAAGCCTGAGACTGAGTGCTTCTACTGCAAAGGGACTGGTCATTGGAAGCAGAACTGCCCCAAGTATTTGGCCAATAAGAAGGATGGCAAGGTGAACAAAGGTATATGTGATATACAGGTTATTGATGTGTACCTTACTAATGCTCGCAGTAGTGCTTGGGTATTTGATACTGGTTCTGTTGCTAATATTTAAAACTCGAAACAGTGACTACAGATTAAGCGAAGATTGGCTAAGGACGAGGTGACGACGCACGTGGGAAATGGTTCCAAAGTCGATGTGAAAGCCGTCGGCATGCTACCTCTGCATCTACCTTCGGGATTAGTTTTAGACCTGAATAATTGTTATTTGGTGCCAGCGTTAAGCATGAACATTATATCTCGATCTTGTTTGATGTGAGATGGTTATTCATTTAAATCAGAGAATAATGGTTGTTCTACTTATATGAGTAATATCTTTTATGGTCATGCACCCTTGAAGAGTGGTCTACTTTTGTTGAATCTCGATAGTAGTGACACACATATTCATAATATTGAAGCCAAAAGATGCAGAGTTAATAATGATAGTTCAATGTATTTGTGGCACTACCGTTTGGGTCATATTGGTGTAAAGCGCATGAAGAAACTCCATTCTGATGGACTTTTGGAATCACTTGATTATGAATCACTTGGTACTTGCGAACCATGCCTCATGGGCAAGATGAATAAAACGCCGTTCTCTGGAACAATGGAGCAAGCAATAGATTTGTTGGAAATCATACATACTGATGTATGTGGTCTAATGAATATTAAGGCTCGCGGCGGGTATTGTTATTTTCTCACCTTCATTATTGATTTGAGCAAATATGGGTATATCTACTTGATGAAGCATAAGTCTGAAACATTTGAAAAGTTCAAAGAATTTTAGAGTGAAGTGGAAAATCATCGTAACAAGAAAATAAAGTTTCTACGTTTTGATCGTGGAGGAGAATATTTGAGTTACGAGTTTGGTCTTCATTTGAAACAATGCGGAATAGTTTCGCAACTCACGCCACCCGGAATACTACAGCGTAATGGTGTGTCCGAACGTCGTAATCGTACTTTACTAGATATGGTGCGATCTATGATGTCTCTTACTGATTTACCGCTATCATTTTGGGGTTATGCTTTAGAGACGGCTACATTCACGTTAAATAGGGCACCATCCAAATCCGTTGAGACGACACCTTATGAACTGTGGTTTGGCAAGAAACCCAAGTTGTCGTTTTTGAAAGTTTGGGGCTGCGATGCTTATGTGAAAAAGCTTCAACCTGATAAGCTCGAACCCAAATTGGAGAAATGTGTCTTCATAGGATACCCAAAGGAAACTGTTGGGCACACCTTCTATCACAGATCCGAAGGCAAGACATTCGTTGCTAAGAATTGATCTTTTCTAGAGAAGGAGTTTCTCTCGAAAGAAGTGAGTGGGAGGAAAGTAGAACTTGATGAGGTAACTGTACCTGCTCCCTTATTGGAAAGTAGTTCATCACAGAAATCTGTTCCTGTGACTCCTACACCAATTAGTGAGGGAGCAAATGATGATGATCATATAACTTCAGATCAAGTTACTAACGAACCGCATAGGTCAACCAGAGTAAGATCCGCACCAGAGTGGTACGGTAATCCAGTTCTGGAGGTCATGTTACTTGACCATGATGAATCTACGAACTATGAGGAAGTGATGATGAGCCCAGATTCCGCGAAATGGCTTGAGGCCATGAAATCTGAGATGGGATCCATGTATGAGAACAAAGTGTGGACTTTGGTTGACTTGCCCGATGATCGGCAAGCCATCAAGAATAAATGGATCTTCAAGAGGAAGACTGACGCTGATGGTAATGTTACTGTCTACAAAGCTCGACTTGTTGCGGAAGGTTTTTGACAAGTTCAAGGAGTTGACTATGGTGAGACCTTCTCACCCGTAGCGATGCTTAAGTCCGTCTGAATCATGTTAGCAATTGTTGCCTTTTATGATTATGAAATTTGGCAAATGGATGTAAAGACTGCATTCCTGAATGGATTTCTGGAAGAAGAGTTGTATATGATGCAATCTGAAGGTTTTATCGATCCAAAGGATGCCAACAAAGTGTGCAAGCTCCATCGATCCATCTATGGATTGGTGCAAGCATCTCGGAGTTGGAATAAACGTTTTGATAGTGTGATCAAAGCATATGGTTTTATACAGACTTTTGGAGAAGCTTGTATTTACAAGAAAGTGAGTGGGAGCTCTGTAGCATTTCTAATATTATATGTGGATGACATATTGCTGATTGGAAATGATATAGAATTTCTGGATAGCATAAAAGGATACTTGAACAAGAGTTTTTCAGTGAAACACCTCGGTGAAGCTGCTTATATATTGGGCATTAAGATCTATAGAGATAGGTAAAAACGCTTAATTGGACTTTCACAAAGCACATACCTTGACAATATTTGAAGAAGTTCAAAATGGATCAAGCAAAGAAAGGGTTCTTGCCTGTGTTACAAGGTGTGAAGTTGAGTCAGACTCAATGCCCGACCACTGCAGAAGATAGAGAGAAAATGGAAGTCATTACCTATGCTTCATCCATAGGTTCTATCATGTATGCAATGCTGTGTACCAGACCTGATGTGTGCCTTGCTATTAGTTTAGCAGGGAGGTACCAAAGTAATCCAAGAGTGGATCACTGGACAGCGGTCAAGAACATGCTGAAATACCTGAAAAGGACTAAGGATATGTTTCTCGTTTATGGAGGTGACAAAGAGCTCGTCGTAAATGGTTACATCGATGCAAGATTTGACACTGATCCAGATGACTCAAAGTCACAAACCGGATACGTGTTTATATTGAACGGTGGAGATGTCAGTTGGTGAAGTTCTAAGCAAAGCGTCGTGGCGGGATCTACGTGTGAAGCAAAGTACATAGCTGCTTCGGAAGCAGCAAATGAAGGAGTCTGGATGAAGGAGTTCATATCCGCTCTAGGTGTCGTACCTAGTTCATCGGGTCCAATGAAAATCTTTTGTGACAATACTGGTGCAATTGCCTTAGCAAAGGAATCTAGATTTCACAAGAGAACCAAGCACATCAAGAGACGCTTCAATTCCATCCGTGATCAAGTCAAGGAGGGAGACATAGAGATTTGCAAGATACATACGGATCTAAATGTTGCAGACCCATTGACTAAGCCTCTCTCACGAGCAAAACATGATCAACACCAAGACTCCATGGGTGTTAGAGTCATTACCGTGTAATCTAGATTACTGACTATAGCAAGTGGGAGACTAAAGGAAATATGCCCTAGAGGCAATAATAAAGTTGTTATTTATATTTCCTTATATCATGATAAATGTTTATTATTCATGCTAGAATTGTATTAACCGGAAACTTAGTACATGTGTGAATACATAGACAAATAGAGTGTCACTAGTATACCTCTACTTAACTAGCTCGTTGAATCAAAGATGGTTAAGTTTCCTAGCCATAGACATGAGTTGTCATTTGATTAATGGGATGACATCATTAGAGAATGATGTGATTGACTTGACCCATTCCGTTAGCTTAGCACTTAATCATTTAGTATGTTGGTATTGCTTTCTTCATGACTTATACATGTTCCTATGACTACGAGATTATGCAACTCCCGAATACCGGAGGAACACTTTGTGCTACCAAACGTCACAACGTAACTGGGTGATTATAAAGGTGCTCTACAGGTGTCTCCAATGGTGTTTGTTGAGTTGGCATAGATCGAGATTAGGATTTGTCACTCCAATTGTCGGAGAGGTATCTCTGGGCCCTCTCGGTAATGCACATCACTATAAGCCTTGCAAGCAATGTGACTAATGAGTTAGTTGCGGGATGATGCATTACAAAACGAGTAAAGAGACTTGTCGGAAATGCGATTGAACTAGGTATTGAGATACCGACGATCAATTCTCAGGCAAGTAACATACCAATGACAAAGGGAACAACGTATGTTGTTATGCAGTTTGACCGATAAAGATCTTCATAGAATATGTGGGAGCCAATATGAACATCCAGGTTCCGCTATTGGTTATTGACCGGAGACGTGTGTTGGTCATGTCTACATAGTTCTCGAACCCGTAGGGTCCGCACGCTTAAAGTTCTCTAACGATCGGTATTATGAGTTTATGTGTTTTGATGTACCGAAGGTTGTTCGGAGTCCCGGATGTGATCACGGACATGACGAGGAGTCTCGAAATGGTCGAGACATGAAGATTGATATATTGGAAGGTTTTGTTTGGACACCCGAAAGGTTTCAGATGACTTCAGGCATATACCGGAGTACCGGAGGGTTACCGGAACCGCCCGGGGGCTATATGGGCCTACATGGGTTTAGTGGGAGAGAGAGGAGGCGGCCAAGAGGTGGGGGCGCACCCCCCAAGCCCAATCCGAATTGGGAGGGGGGCCGACCCCCTTTCGTTCTTTTCCTCTCCCCCTTCGTCGCCCTCCTATTGTGACTAGGAAAGGGGGAAAACCTAGTCCTTGCAGGAGTAGGAATCCCCCCTTGGGGCGCACCACGAGGGCCGGTCAGGCCCCTCCTCCCCTCCTTTATATATGGGGGAGGGGGCCACCCCATAGACACACAAGTTGATCATTGTCTTCGCCATGTGCGGTGCCCCCTCCACATATTCCACCTCAGACATATCGTTGTAGTGCTTAGGCGAAGCCCTGTGTCGGTAACTTCATCAACACCGTCATCACGCCATCATGCTGACGAAGCTCTCCCTCGACACTCAGCTAGATCAAGAGTTCGTGGGACGTCACCGAGCTGAACGTGTGCAGATCACGGAGGTGCCGTACTTTCAGTACTAGGATCGGTTGGATCGCGAAGACGTTCGACTACATCAACCGCGTCACTTGACACTTCCGCTTTCGGTCTACGAGGGTATGTAGACAACACTCTCACCTCTCATTGCTATGCATCACCATGATAGATCTTGCATGTGTGTAGGATTTTTTTTTGAAATTACTGCGTTTCCCAAGACTAGCCCGCGTGGTTAAAGCGCCTCAGTGAAGAAAGCCGAAAACTAACTGTCACAATAAGCGCAAACTGGTAAGCGATCCGATGACTCTGTTAAACTATAAGATCGATAGAGGTCACCCCATGTTAAATGACGGGCCGTTCATAACATTGGCCAAAGTGTTTACGGCTTGACCTCGGCTGTCGCCAAACACTGACCGGGGGCTCATAATTGGCCTCCCAACTTTAAGCTCCTATGACTAAGTGAAAGTTATAAAGCCCGCGTATCTGATTGCCTCGTTTCCGCTAACACAACCGCCTTCGGGCACTGAGATGTCGGCTAAGGCTTGTTTTGTTATTGCGGAAACACCCTGCATAGCATCTACAAAGGGGTGAAAGCCGACAATGGGCCACTGTCAACTGATAAACGGTCGCAACGGAGTCAAAATAGACATATCGTCGGCGTTTATATTTAATATACGAGGGCTGCCTTCCGTAATCATCGTTATAAAGCCATAAATATGCATCAATTTGACTTAATATTTTGGCCAAGCTGGGTTGCCTGGCTCCTGTGCTTAGCCCTACGTTCCCGATTGTTCGGCTAGGCGGTAAATGGAGCACCTCTGTGATTGTTACTACCGGGTCATCCGAGTTAGTACCTCAGACTGGGTGAAGCCGAAAGCTAGCGATCTTAAAAGATATAATTGGTCGGCAATGACGGAAGTGGAAATTTAGGTTCGCTATCGACCACATAGTTCGGGAACTTTCCCCACACTAAATCCTCAATATTTTCCTCCCACATTGATCGGAGGTGAGGTTTCATGATCATGATCATGATCAACATGACAACCCAAAGAAAGGAACCGATAGCGGGAGTATTTTCTTTGGAAGATGCTTTTTTACATTTAATAGCAATATAGCATATCTCTCCGCATACCTTTGTTTATAAAACCATATGGTCAGATTGCCTTCTTTGTCGTAAAACTTTGTGAGGGAGTCCTGGATTAAGGGGTCCTCGGGCGTCTGGGCTGTGTGACGTGGGCCGGATTGATGGGCCATGAAGATACAAGACAGAAGATTTCCTCCCGTGTCCGGATGGGACTCTCCTTTGCGTGGGTGGCAAGCTTGGCATTCGGATACGAAGATTCCTTCCTTTGTAAACCGACTCTGTACAACCCTAGGCCCCTCCGGTGTCTATATAAACCGGAGGGTTTAGTCCGTAGAGGAGAATCACAATCATACAGGCTAGACATCTAGGGTTTAGCCATTACGATCTCGTGGTAGATCAACTCTTGTAATCCTCATATTCATCAAGATCAATCAAGCAGGAAGTAGGGTATTACCTCCATCAAGAGGGCCCGAACCTGGGTAAACATCGTGTCCCCCGTCTCCTGTTACCATCGACCTTAGACGCACAGTCCGGGACCCCCTACCCGAGATCCGCCGGTTTTGACACCGACATTGGTGCTTTCATTGAGAGTTCCACGGTGTCGTCATCAGAAGGTTCGATAGCTCCATCAATCATCTACAACAATGCCGCCCTGGGGGCGGTTTTTTCCCTGTCCAGATCTTCATATTCGGCGGCTTCACACTGCGGGCCAACTCGCTTGGCCATCTAGAGCAGATCGAGAACTACGCCCCAGGTCACTAGATTAGTTTTGGAAATCTGGATTATGTCACCGATATCCGAGGAGACTTGATCTTCCAAGGGTTCACGACCCCAACCTCCACTCTGGCCTTAGATTCGGGGCGCATTGCCAGGTCTAAATATGGGGTTCCTGAGCCTGCCGGACTATCTGCGGCCACTAAGCGCAGTACGGGAGAGCCGGAGGAAGAAGTGTCACTGGCAACCACCATGAAGTCGGACTTTTCTCCGGACAATGGCTCCGAACCCTCGGAGTCAGCATCATGTGAGCTCGGCCAAGGAGTCTCCTTCCTGCTGTACTCCATAGACTCTCTTCTCCCTGGCCAAACCTCTCCTTTAAGCAAGCCTCTGGACTCAATGCGATCCCTCGTCATTACAGAGGACCAACGTCCGAACTACGCCCAGCCCGGACTAAGGGCTGAGAGCGGGGAATTTTACGTCCCACCCACCACCCACTTCATAGCCACTGTCGAGGACTTAACTAACATGCTTGATTACGACTCCGAAGACATCGACGGTATGAACGACGATGCCGGAGAAGAGTAGGCCCAAACCCCACCATTTACCGAACACTGGATGGCCACCTCTTCGTATGACGTGTACATGGTGGATACACCCAAAGAGGGTAACATCGATAATGAGAAAGATCCAGTCGAGGTTAAACCTCCTGAGATACAGCCAAAGCGCTGATGTCAGCAGCGCTGCTCTAAATCACGCCATGGAAAGGATAGCAATACCGGAATGAGAGACAACAATACTCCAAACGACGCCGAAGACCAAGAAGACCCCGTCGAGCCAACCTCTGAACAGGACGATCGGGAAGATGGGCAAGTTAGCCCTGGTGAACAGGCCGTAAACGAAGACTCGGAGGAAAGCAATTATCTTCCACTCTCTGAGGATGAGGTGAGCTTCAGCGATGAAGACTTTATCGTGCCTGAGGAACCCCTCGAATAGGAGCGCTTTATGCGCCGGCTAATAGCCACTGCAAGGAGCCTGAAAAAGAAGCGGCAGCAGCTTTGAGCTAATCAAGATCTACTCAACGACAGGTGGACTAATGTCCTGGCAGCCGAGGAATACGGCCTCGAGCGCCCAACCAAAAGTTACCTAAAGCGTAAACTGCTACCTCAATTCGATGACGAGGCACTTGAGCCCGTACCATCAGCATGTAACACGGCTGACCGACCACCACGTGGCCGGGACAAAACGGCAACTCAAGCCAAACACCAGCCCATACTACCCGCGGTAGGACATGGAAAGTAGAGCTGGTCAGATCAGATCGATCTGCGGATCACGGGGGCGTGCCCTGGCGTGCAAGACGGCTATCTAGCCGGACGTGACAAGCATAACCACGTTCGGGCTGAAAACCGCAGACGGACTCCATCCGAGCTACGTCGCGACTTGGCCCGATATAGAGGCACTTCACGCCCCCTCTGCTTCACTGATGAAGTAATGGAGCACGAATTCCCAAAAGGGTTTAAACCCGTGAATATCGAATCATATGATGGAACAACAGATCCCGCGGTATGGATTGAGGATTTTCTTCTCCACATTCATATGGCCCGCAGTGATGATCTTCATGCCATCAAATACCTCCCGCTAAAACTCAAAGGACCAGCTCGGCACTGGTTAAGCAGCCTGCCTAAAAACTCTATTGGCAGTTGGGAGGACTTGGAAGACGCCTTCTGCGACAACTTCCAAGGCACATACGGCCGACCTCCAGATGCCAATGACTTAAGTCATATAGTTCAACAGCCTGTAGAGTCAGCCAGGAAATTCTGGACTAGGTTCCTAACTAAAAAGAACTAGATCGTCGACTGTCCGGATGCCAAATCCCTAGCGGCCTTTAAGCATAGCATCCGCGACGAATGGCTCGCCCGACACCTCGGCCAACAAAAGTGGAAGTCCATGGAAGCCCTCACAGCACTTATGACCCGCTTTTGCAAGGGCAAAGATAGCTGGCTAGCCCGTAGCAATAATAATGCAAGCGAACCTGGCACCTCTGAAGCCAGAAATAGCAACGGCAAGCCCCGACAGAACAGGCACACGCGTCAAAGCAACGGTGACAATACTGATGACACAGCGGTCAACGGCGGATTTAGTGGCTCCAAGTCCGGCTAGCGGAAGAAGCCATTTAAAAGAAACAATCCGGGCTCATCCAGCTTGGACCGCATACTCGATCGTCCATGTCAGATCCACGACACCCCTAATAAACCAACCAATCATACCAACATAAGTTGTTGGGTCTTTAAACAGGCCGACAAGTTAAATACTGAGAACAAGGAGAAGGGGTCACAAAGTGAGGACGACGACGAGGAGCCCCCTTCGCCGAACACATGGGGACAGAAGAAGTCCCCCCCCAGGTTAAAACGGTGAGCATGATATACGTTACCCATATCCCCAAGAGGGAGCGCAAACGCGTGCTCAGGGACATCTACGCGATAGAGCCAGTCGCCCCAAAATTCAACCCATGGTCGTCCTGCCCGATAACCTTCGACCGTAGGGACCATCTGACCAGTATCCGTCATGGCGGTTCAGCCGCACTGGTCCTCGACCCAATCATCGATGGATCCCACCTTGCGAGTCCTCATGGACGGTGGTAGCAGCCTCAACCTGCTCTATCAGGATAAAGTCCGCAAGATGGGCATCGATCCATCAAGGATCAAGCCCACAAAAACTACCTTTAAAGGAGGAATACCAGTTGTAGAGGCCCGCTGTCGGTGTCACAACCAGCGGATCTCGGGTAGGGGGTCCCGAACTGTGCGTCTAAGGCTAATGGTAACAGGAGGCAGGGGACACGATGTTTTACCCAGGTTTGGGCCCTCTCGATGGAGGTAATACCCTACTTCCTGCTTGATTGATCTTGATGATATGAGTATTACAAGAGTTGATCTACCATGAGATCGTAGAGGCTAAACCCTAGAAGCTAGCCTATGATTATGATTGTTGTCGTCCTACGGACTAAACCCTCCGGTTTATATAGACACCGGAGGGGGCTAGGGTTACACGGGGTCGGTTACAGAGAAGGAGATCTACATATCCGAATTGCCAAGCTTGCCTTTGACGCAAAGGAGAGTCCCATCCGGACACGGGACGAAGTCTTCAATCCTGTATCTTCATAGTCCAACAGTCCGGCCAAAGTATATAGTCCGGCTGTCCGAGGACCCCTTAGTCCAAGACTCCCACAGTATCCCCTGAACCAGGCTTCAATGACGATGAGTCCCGCGCGCAGATTGTCTTCGGCATTGCAAGGCGGGTTCCTTCTCCAAATACTCCATATAATATTTAGAACACAAGGATCGTGTCTGGCTCTGCAAAACAAATTCAACATACCACCGTAGAGAGTTCAATATTCCAGAAATCTAATCTGCTGAGGGCTTTTCATAGAGTGATGTCACACCATGGCCCGATCTTTATTCGAACCATTTTTCATAGCTAGCCACCGCACATATCGTGAGGCGGTTTTATCGGCACGTCTTGGAACTTGATTTTTGGAACCTTCAAGAGCGTGATTTTTGGAACGAACGTGATCCAGAGGACTTGGAGTGCTAGTCAAGAAGCAGCCGATGCGGCCACGAGAGGGTAGGGCGCACCCCTGTCTCGTGGGCCCCTCGGGCGGCCACCGATGTACTTCTTCCTCCTATATAAGCCTACGTACCTCGAAAACATCCAGGGAACCACCGAAACACAATTTCCACCACCGTAACCTTCTGTATCCGTCCCATCTTAGAGCCTTCGCCGGTGCTCCGTCGGAGGGGGAATCAACCACGGAGGGCTTATACATCAACACCATAGCCCCTCCGATGAGTTGTGAGTAGTTTACCACAGACCTTTGGGTCCATAGTTATTAGCTAGATGGCTTCTTCTCTCTTTTTGGATCTCAATACAATGTTCTCCCCCTCTCTCGTGGAGATCTATTCGATGTAAACTCTTTTTGCGGTGTGTTTGTCGAGATCCGATGAATTGTGGGCTTATGATCAAGTTTATCTATGAGAAATATTTGAATCTCCTCTGAATTCT
Source organism: Triticum dicoccoides (assembly GCF_002162155.2). Lineage (NCBI taxonomy): Eukaryota > Viridiplantae > Streptophyta > Magnoliopsida > Poales > Poaceae > Triticum > Triticum dicoccoides. Next base: position 462,309,241 of record NC_041393.1, read on the forward strand.
TTTATGTATGATTGAGTTATATTTGCAAGTCTCTTCGAATTATCAGTTTGGTTTGGCCTACTAGATTGATCTTTCTTGCCATGGGAGAAGTGCTTAGCTTTGGGTTCAATCTTGCGGTGTCCTTACCCAGTGACAGCAGGGGTTGCAAGGCACGTATTGTATTGTTCCCATCGAGGATAAAAAGATGGGGTTTATATCATATTGCATGAGTTTATCCCTCTACATCATGTCATCTTGCTTAAGGCGTTACTCTGTTCTTATGAACTTAATACTCTAGATGCAGGCAGGAGTCGGTCGATGTGTGGAGTAATAGTAGTAGATGCAGGAAGGAGTCGGTCTACTTGTTGCGGACGTGATGCCTATATACATGATCATGCTTAGATAATCTCATAATTATTCGCTTTTCTATCAATTGCTCAACAGTAATTTGTTCACCCACCATAATACATGGTTTCTACCATAAGGCTCATGACCTTGAATTTTTGGGGCACAACAAAAATGTGAAGCATGTTAATTGCATGCCCTCTTATCATGTTGTGGTCACCTGATTTGGGCAAAAGAGTGTGCCTTAAGATCCAGTTGATCGTAGGTAGCCCTGACAGAAGAAAATGGACTGACCCAAATGAGAAAGTCTCAAGGGCTTTGTCTCGGATCTCTTTGTACATATGTGACGTAGAATTGTATCCCATCTTCTTCTTGGCATATATATCCAAATCATCTTCACTCTCCTTTGGGGCATTGATCAGATTTACCCATTCCTCTATGGTTGACTGATATCTTGTTCCTTCAGACATCCAAACTATCCTGCCATCTGGATAGAAGTGTGTTGTGGAGTAGAATTGCATAATGAGTTTATCATTCCAGTTGGTGAGCTTCTGCCCAACAAAATCTGCAACTCCACAAGCAATGAAACTGTCTTGCACTCCAGGATAGTGTTCTTCATTTTCCTTTATGTAGGTCCAGTCGACCCATCTCATATCACACACTATAGGCTTATTGTCCAACAAGATTGTCTCATATAAGTCCTGCTGCTCCTTGGTGTGGAACCTGTAATCTATAGCAGTCCTTCTCCTGGTGGCATATGGATCAGACAATCTCCATAGCCTCAACCCTGAGTCTTTCCTGATCTTCATGTTCTCAGCCACATGATGAGCATCATTGTGGTCTGGAATCTTGGGTTTGAGCTTTCTTAGGACCTGCCCTTCTTCATCTTCCTCAGCAGCAACCTCGGGCATTGGGGCCTTGTTCTTCTCAGCTGCTGGTATACTCCTGGTATTTCTCTTTGGTGCAATCTTGGGCTTGGGGGCAGCTTTGGTTGCTTCTTTGGGCTTTGATGTTGTAGCCCGTGACTTTATTGCATCACCCATAAGCTTCTGTGCCTTTGGTGCTGGTGCAGCAACCTCTTCTTCCTCTTCCATCATGGAAGGTTGACCAACAACTCTGGCCATGGTCTTCTTGACCCTTTCCTTCCTTTTCTTTCCTTCTACATCTGGCTCTTCAGGCATCTCAGGTACTTGAGTTGATGCTCTGGCTTTAGACATTGGCTGTCTTCCTGCTGGCCTTTTGATTTTCATGCCTGGCTTTACTGCTGTTGAACTGAGCACCTTCTTGAGCACTACCTTCTTGGAAGTAGCCTCATCTTCTGCTGCCACATAGTCCTCATCCTCTGAGTCTGAGGTTCTCTTCCTTCTAGCTCTTGTGGCTGCTTTGGGCAAATTGCTTGGAGTGCTTCTGCTCCCTTCATCTGAAGTGCTTGAGGAACTAGTGCCCTCACTCATGTGAATCTGCTCTTCTTCCCTGTTCTGACTGTCACTATGGTCTGACATGCTGCAAATCACTGACTGCTGACCCTGTGAATAGTTATAGTTGAGACAGAGTGGATGAGCATCACAAAATGCAGATATTTTTGCAAAAAAAAAAAGATTTAAAAACTTAGTTTTAGTTTCCACAGAAAGCATTTCGGATCTATCGATTTTCAAACTCGGTGATACCGAAGCAGTTTTGGAACCTAAACTAGTGATCTCGGTCAGACCAAGTCACAGTTTGGTGGCACCGAGACTGCTAGGGTTTCACAAAGTTCTAAAATTGGTCACACCGATTTGTAATTCTCGGTCAGACCGAGACTTACTAGTGCAATGGCGTTAGCCAAATCGGTGGGACCGAGTTTTTCAACTCGGTGGGTCCGAGATGGTTTCGGCAGAAACCTAACCCTAAATTTTTGAATCACATCTATTCTAAGGATCTCATTGGCTGGATAGGAGTGTTTCAATCGTGGCAAGATACATTACGAACACAATGTGTTGAGAATCAGATGAGGAAAGCACTATGATCGAGTTCATACCCTAGTTCGGCAGTGAACTCGCTACGGCAGCAACGGTGGAGAAGAAATCCGTTGACGGCAGCGAAGACCAGCGACAGGAGGCAGCTGGCGACGAAGTCGACGATCCGTAGACCTAGTAGGCAGAGCGAGCTACGCGCGAGCGAAGGGGTTTGGAGGAATTTCTAAATTTTTGCCCGTGTCTATATATAGCCCGACACTATCGGTGTGACCGAGTTGAACAACTCGGTGGCACCGAGATGCACAACTGTTAACAGTTACAGCAACTCGGTGTGACCGAAAAGTTCATATCGATTGCACCGAGATTGAAAACCTAGATCAACTTAGTGATCTCGGTGGGACCGAAATGGAAGAATCTGTCAGACCGAGAATCACAAAGAAGTTTTGGAAGTTTAAGTCTATGACGAATCGGGGACTCCGAGTGCTCCTCACACAGAGTGGTTCAAATCTGACTTGATCAAATTTTGTGATGTAGCATGAATAGAGTTTGAGACGAGAAAAGCATACATAGCTAGAGAAGGTTCTTAGGAATTCTTGTCCATCTACTTGGCGAAAGAAAAGGGAAACCAATCAATCAAAACAACAAGTGGATGTCCTCGAATGAGTAAAATATGCAACCAGCATGCTCACACAATAAAGTGACAAATGAAATATGTGGCAAAGCATGCACAACCAATTCTAGCATCTATCAAACAATTGGCGATGAATAGGTCATCTATATATGAGTATATTGACTTAGGAGTCAAATGAGAACATTTGATCATAGGTCATACTCATCGTTTAAGCTCAAGTGGGGTTACCACTTTTACATAATGCATTGATGTGTTCACATCATTAGAGTTGCTTTGACTCAATTCTTAGAGTTAAGCTCCCCCTAGATGTGAGATCCCCCCTTAGAGGGATGAACTAAACTTGGGTTTTGTCGATGATGACTTCATGTAGGTGTTGAAGATGTGGATGCTCAATGTTGATGTAGATCTTATGGAGCAATCCTTTGGAGTGAGTTGCACTTTCAATACCTACACGGGTTAGTCCCACAAGGAACAAAACAAGAGTATCCATAGACATAGAGTGATGCACACACAAGTTGATGTCCATGAAATCATTTGATTACCTTGTCCTTTGCCTTACCAACATGAGGGTTTGTGACTCCTTGAACTAGTGCAAGATGTGGAGGTTGATTGCACTTGTTATTGCCATAAAGATATGAGTGAAGAATGTTGGCGGAGTCACCCTCAAGAACTCTCTAGTTCTTCTTCTTCGGGATCCACATCATCTTGATGGGAATCCTTGGAGTTGTAGTTGTACTTGATGAAGTAGAACTTGACGTAGTCTTGGGATATTGATCTTCTTCCCACTCAACTCCATTGGCATTGAACTTTTGTTCAAAACCAACACCTTGATTCTTCCGGTGCCTTCCTTGCTTGCGTACAGTTTCTTCAAATTTCTTACTCCCGTCAAGGCTCTTGTATACACCTTTCTCTATAATTCCCTTCAATAAGCTATTTTCTTGCTCAAGTGTAACTTGGCTAAGAGAATCATTAGTGGAATCAAGAGAACTACTAGAAGCAACAATATTGGATTTAGCATAGTTATTGTTACTACTAGAGGAAGAATCTTACTTGTTCTTGTTACTAGACTTGACTTGAGGCATGTAAGTAGATAAGAGTAAACGCTTGGCAATATAAGAAGAACTTTTCTTGCGAAGATCATCATTGATTGCCTTTAAGAACTCATGCTCTTGCTCAAGATTGAGCTTTTCAAAGCGTAACTTCTCATGAGCCCTTAAAAGTTCTCGATGATTTTCGAAGATAGTTTCATGAGCTAACTTAAGAGTGTTTAGTTCTTTAGTTAGAAGGTCAATCTTCTCCTTATCATTGTCATTCGTTTTATCTTGTTTAGCATGATTAATTGACGTTTCATCATAGTATTCATCACTAGAGTTGTCAATAAGTAAATCATCATCACCTAGCAAGTCATCTTCATCACTATTGAAATCAACATACTCGGGATGTGTTACCTTTGGACCTTTGGCCATGAAGCATCTTCCAATTCCTTCATTTGGTGAGTCAAATATGTCGTAGGAGTTGGTTGACACAAGTGCTAGACCGGCAACACCTTCATCTTGAGTATGTTCAGAGTTGGACTGATAGCTTCTCTCGGAGTGATGTTCAGATTCGGAACCGGATACCCATTCACCAACATGAGCTTGATGTCTTTGTTTTGTGTAGCTCATTGATGACTTGTCCTTCCTTTCCGAATCTTTGCTTCTCCGTGAGGGTCTTCGTTCATAACGATCATCTTACTCCTTCTCTCTCTTGGTGGTGATTCTTCTCTTCTACTTCTTCTTTTTGGAGAATCTTCTCTTCTTTTGTAGGGTGTCGTACACTCATTGGAATCGTGTCTGGGTCTCCCACAATTGTAGCAGTTGCGCTCTCGACTGGAAGATCTTTTGTCATTATAGGACCTTGACTTAGAGCTTCTTTCTTTGCTTCTACTCTTGTAGAATTTGTTGAAATTCTTCACCGTTAAGCTCAATTCTTCATTGAAGGTTTGTTTCTCACTTGATGATGTGGGGGCTTCACATGAGGCTTTGTAAGCACCACTTGACTTGTTGTGAAGTTCCTCCTTATCCTTGAGTGACATCTCATGAGCAACAATTCTACCAATGACCTTCGTTGGCTTGAGATTCTTGTAATTGGGCATCATTTGAATCAATGTGCACACGGTATCATAATTTTCCATCCAATGCTCTTAGGATCTTCTTGATGATGAACCTGTTGGTCATCTCTTCACTCCCTAAGCCGGCAATCTCATTTGTGATAAGAGCAAGCCTAGAGTACATTTCAGCGACACCTTCACCATCCTTCATTTTGAACTTGTCAAGCTGACTTTGGAGCACATCCAACTTGGATTCCTTGACGGAGTCGGTACCTTCATGCATATCAATCAAAGTGTCCCAAATTTCCTTTGCATTCTCAAGACGACTGATTTTTTAACTCTTCGGGGCACAATCCGTTGAAGATGATATCACAAGCTTGAGTGTTGTATTGCAGCATCTTCAATTCTTCCGCATTAGCTTCACGGTTCGGCTCTCTCCCATCAAATAATTCACCTTGCAAGCCAATACAAATAATAGCCCAAACGGCAGGGTTATGTCCGAGAATATGCATTTTCATCTTATGCTTCCAACTAGCAAAATTAGTTCCATCAAAGTAAGGACCTCTACAGTGATAATTTCCCTCGCAAGACGCCATACTCTCCTAGGTTGTGAAACCAAGGCTATGACCACCAAAAGCTATGGAAATCAAAGCAAATGGAGACTAAGGCTCTGATACCACTTGTAGGACCTTGAAGTATGTCTAGAGGGGGGGGTGATTAGACTACTTGACCAATTAAAAACTTAACCTTTTTGCAATTTTATAGTTTGACAGATTTTAGCAACTTTGGACAAGTCAAGCAATCATCACACAAATCAAGCAAGCATGCAAAGAGTATATAGGCAGCGGAAATTAAAGCATGCAACTTGCAAGAAAGTAAAGGGAAGGGTTGGAGGATTCAAACGCAGTTGGAGACACGGATGTTTTTGGCGTGGTTCCGATAGGTGGTGCTATCCTACATCCACGTTGATGGAGACTTCAACCCACGAAGGGTAACGGTTGCGTGAGTCCACGGAGGGCTCCACCCACGAAGGGTCCACGAAGAAGCAACCTTGTCTATCCCACCATGGCCGTCACCCACGAAGGACTTGCCTCACTAGCAGTAGATCTTCACGAAGTAGGCGATCTCCTTGCCCTTACAAACTCCTTGGTTCAACTCCACAATCTTTGTCGGAGGCTCCCAAGTGACACCTAGCCAATCTAGGAGACACCACTCTCCAATAAGCAATAAATGGTGCATTGATGATGAACTCCTTGCTCTTGTGCTTCAAATGATAGTCTCCCAACACTCAACTCTCTCTCATAAGATTTGGATCTGGTGGAAAGAAGATTTGAGTGGAAAGCAACTTGGGGAAGGCTAGAGATCAAGATTCATATGTAGGAATGGAATATCTTGGCCTTAACACACGAGTAGGTGGTTCTCTCTCAGAACTGGTAAGTTGGAAGTGTAGGTTTGTTCTGATGGCTCTCTCCATGAATGAAGAGGAGGTGGAGGGGTATATATAGTCTCCACACAAAATCTAACAGTTACACACAATTTACCAATCTCGGTGGGACCGAATCAACAAACTTGGTCAGACCGATTTAGTAAACCTAGTGACCATTAGGATTTTCGGTGGGACCGACATGCAACTCGGTAGGACCGATATGGTTAGGGTTAGGGCGAGACCGATTACACAAACTCGATAGGACCGATTTTGGTAATTAGCTAACCAGAGAGTTGGTCAGGTAAACTCGATGGGACCGATTTGCTCTTTCCGGTGAGACCGAAATGGTACAAAAGGGAAACAGAGAATTTACATTGCAATCTCGGTGGGACCGATCACTCACTTTGGTTAGACCAAAATGTTACGAAGGGAAATAGAGAGATTACAATCCCATCTCGGTGGGACCGAGATCCCTATCGGTGAGACCGAGTTTGCCTAGGGTTTGTGGCAGTGGCTATGACATGTGAACTCGGTGGCGTCAGATAGAAAGAATCAGTGTGACCAATTTTGGCTTTAGGTTTAGCTCATATGTGGATGTGAGAAAGTAGTTGAGGGTTTTGGAGCATATCACTAAGCACATGAAGCAAGAGGCCCATTAAGCAACACCTCATCCCTCCTTGATAGTATTGGCTTTTCCTATAGACTCAATGCGATCTTGGATCACTGAAATATAAAATGAAGAGTCTTGAGCTTTTGATCTTGAGCCAATCCTTTGTCCTTGATATTTTGAGGGATCCACTTTCATCATCCATGCCATGCCATTCATTAAGCTTTCCTGAAATATATGTCTTGGAATAGCATTAGCTCGATGAGCTATATGTTGTTATGAATTACCAAAACCACCTAGGAATAGTTGCACTTTCATCTTGTGAAATCAATACTGCTTTGCTGAATCTTGTTATGAAAGATGAATTCACCGGCCTTCCTAGTGAAGATGCCACTACTCATCTAAACAACTTTGTTGATTTGTGTGATATGCAAAAGAAAAAAAGATACGGATAACAATATTGTTAAATTCAAGTTATTTCTGTTTTCACTTAGAGATCGTGCTAAAGTTTGGTTTTCATCTTTGCCTAAAAATAGTATTGATTCTTGGAACAAGTGCAAAGATGCTTTTATCTCTAAGTATTTCCCTCCCGCTAAGATTATCACTCTTAGGAACGATATTATGAATTTTAAACAACTTGATCATGAGCATGTTGCCCAATCTTGGGAAAGAATAAAATTGATGATTCGCAATTGCCCTACTCATGGTTTGAATTTATGGATGATCATACAAAATTTTTATGCCGATTTGAACTTTGCTTCTAGAAATCTCTTAGATTCGGCCGTGGGAGGCACGTTTATGGAAATCACGTTAAGAGATGCTACAAAACTTCTTGATAATGTTATGGCTACTTATTCTCAATGGCACACCGAAAGATCTTCTAGTAAAAAAGTGCATGCTATAGAAGAAATCAATGTTTTGAGTGGAAAGATGGATGAACTTATGAAATTGTTTGCTACTAAGAATACTCCTCTTGATCCCAATGATATGCCTTTGTCTACTTTGATTGAGAATAATAATGAATCTATGGATATGAATTTTGTTGGTAGGAATAGTTTTGGAAACAATGCTTATACATTAATGCTAGACCGTTCCCTAGTAATTCCTCTAATAATTTTGGAAATTCCTACAATAATTCTTATGGTAATTTTAATATGATGCCCTCTGATTTTGAGAATAGTGTGAAATAATTTATGATCTCTCAAAAGAATTTTAATGCTTTGCTTGAAGAAAAATTGTTCAAAGTTGATGATTTGGCTAGGAACGTTGATAGACTTTCGCTTGATGTTGATTTTCTTAAACTTAGATCTTCTTCTCCTAAGCATGATATCAATGAGTCTCTCAAATCCATGAGAATTTCCATTGATGAGTGCAAAGAAAGAACCGCTAGATTGCGTGCTAAGAAAGATTGCTTTATAAAGGCGTGTTCTTCTAGTTTCCATGAAAAGAATGATGAAGATCTTAAAGTTATTGATGCGTCTCCTATTAGATCTTTGTTTTGCAATATGAATCTTGATAATTATGGGACTGAAGATGAGTCAACTTTACCTAGAAGGCGTCCCAAAAATTCGGAGTTTTTAGATCTTGATGCTAAATTTTGTAAAAGTGGGATTGGAGAGGTCATGACTTTAAATAGCGTTGAATCCACTATCTCAGATTTCAAGGAATTTGATTATGATAATTGTTCCTTAGAAGGTTGTATTTCCTTGTTGCAATCCGTTGTTAATTCTCCTCATGCTTATAGTCAAAATAAAGCTTTTACCAAACATATCATTGATGCCTTGATGCAATCTTATGATGAAAAACTTAATTTGGAAGAAGGAATTTGATTATGATAATTGTTCCTTAGAAGGTTGTATTTCCTTGTTGCAATCCATTGTTAATTCTCCTCATGCTTATAGTCAAAATAAAGCTTTTACCAAACATATCATTGATGCCTTGATGCAACATTATGATGAAAAACTTAATTTGGAAGTTTCTATACCTAGAAAACTTAATGATGAGTGGGAACCTACTATAAAGATTAGAATTAAAGATCATGAGTGTTTTGCTTTGTGTGATTTGGGTGCTAGTGTTTCCATGATTCCGAAAACTTTATGCGATATTCTAGGTTTCCATGATCTTGATGATTGCTCTTTAAATTTGCACCTTGCGGATTCCACCATTAAAAAGCCAATGGGAAGGATCAATGATGTTCTCATTGTTGCAAATAGAAATTTGGTGCCCGTAGATTTTATCGTTCTTGATATAGATTGCAATCTTTCTTGCCCTATTATTCTTGGTAGACCTTTCCTTAGAACAACTGGCGCGATTATTGATATGAAGGAAGGGAATATTAGTTTCCAATTTCCATTAAAGAAAGGCATGGAGCACTTTCCAAGAAAGAAAGTCAAATTACCTTATGAATCTATCATGCGAGCTACTTATGAATTTAGTGCCAAAGATGACACTACTTAGATCTATCTTCGCTTTTATGCCTAGCTAGGGGCGTTAAACGATAGAGCTAGTTGGGAGGAAACCCAATTTTCTTTGTGTTTTTTGTTTTTGTTCCTATTTAGTAATAGATCTTGCATCTACCTTCTGTTTAGATGTGTTTTTATCTTTTAATTAGTGTTTGTGCCAAGTAGAACCTATAGCATAACCTATGATGATAGTTGATTTGATTCTGCTGGAAAACAGAAACTTTGGGTGCACGAATTTAGTTTTGTTAAATCACAGCAACATGCTTATGCGTTGATTCTTTTTTCTTCTGATCAATAGAAAATTTTTCCAGGACTTCCTATTTTGGTAGGATTTAGTTCCAGAAGTTTGTGTTAGTTACAGATTGCTACAGACTGTTCTGTTTTTGACAGATTCTGTTTTTCGTGTGTTGTTTGCTTATTTTGATACATCTATGGCTAGTAAAATAGTTTATGAACCATAGAGAAGTTTGAATACAGTAGGTTTAACACCAAAATAAATAAATAATGAGTTCATTACAGTACCTTATGTGGTGGTTTTGTTTTCTTTCACTAACGGAGCTTATAAGATTTCCTATTGAGTTTTGTGCTGTGAAGTTTTCAAGTTTTGGGTAAAGCTTTTATGGACTATGGAATAAGGAGTGGCAAGAGCCTAAGCTTGGGGATGCCCATGGAACCCCAAGATATTCAAGGATAGCCAAAAGCCTAAGCTTGGGGATGCCCCTGGAAGGCATCCCCTCTTTCGTCTTCGTTCATTGGTAACTTTACTTGGAGCTATATTTTTATTCACCACATGATATGTGTTTTGCTTGGAGCGTCGTGTATTATATTAATCTTTGCTTTTTAGTTTACCACAATCATCCTTGCTGTACACACCTTTTGGGAGAAGCCTACTTGATTAGAATTTGCTAGAATACTCTATGTGCTTCACTTATGTCTTTTGAGCTTGATAGTTTTTGCTCTAGTGCTTCACTTATATCTTTTAGAGCATGGTGGTGACTTAATTTGGAAGAAATTGCTAGTCTCTCATGCTTCACTTATATTATTTTGAGAGTCTTTTAGAATAGCATGGTATTTTCTATGGTTACAAAGTTGGTCCTAGAATGATGAGCATCCAAGTTGGGTATAATAGAAACTATCATAGAAAGGAATTGGATGCTATGATCAATTTGATGCTTGATAATTGTTTTGATATATAGAGGTAGTGTTATTAGAGTCATACTAGTTGAGGTGATTATGAAAAATACTTGTGTTGAGGGTTGTGATTCCCGTAGCATGCACGTATGGTGAACCGCTTTGTGATGAAGTTGGAGCACAATTTTATTTATGGATTTTATTCCTTATGAGTGGCGGTCGAGGACGAGCGATGGTCTTTTCCTACCAATCTACCCCCCTAGGAGCATGCGCGTAGTGCTTTGTTTTTGATGACTTCTAGATTTTTGCAATAAGTATATGAGTTCTTTTGACTAATGTTGAGTCCATGGATTATACGCACCCTCACCCTTCCACCATTGCTAGCCTCTCTTGTGACGCGCAACTTTCGCCGGTATCATACACCCACCATATACCTTCATCAAAACAGCCACCATACCTACCTATTATGGCATTTCCATAGCCATTCCGAGATATATTGCCATGCAACTTTCCACCGTTCCGTTCATATGACACGCATTACTTTTGTCATATTGCTCTTTGCATGATCATGTAGTTGACATCATATTTGTGGCAAGGCCACCTTCATAATTTTCATACATGTCGCTCTTGATTCATTGCATATCCCAGTACACCACCGGAGGCATTCATATAGAGTCATATCTTGTTCTAGCTTTGAGTTGTAATTCTTGAGTTGTAAATCCATAAAAGTGTGATGATCTTCATTATTAGAGCATTGTCCTAGTGAGGAAAGGATGATGAAGACTATGATTCCCCCACAAGTCGGGATGAGACTTCGGACTTTACAAAAAGAAAAAAAAGAAAAAA
>NC_041393.1:462320978-462346246 GCF_002162155.2 Triticum dicoccoides
TATTTGTGGCAAGGCCACCTTCATAATTTTCATACATGTCGCTCTTGATTCATTGCATATCCCGGTACACCGCCGGAGGCATTCATATAGAGTCATATCTTGTTCTAGCTTTGAGTTGTAATTCTTGAGTTGTAAATCCATAAAAGTGTGATGATCTTCATTATTAGAGCATTGTCCTAGTGAGGAAAGGATGATGAAGACTATGATTCCCCCACAAGTCGGGATGAGACTTCGGACTTTACAAAAAGAAAAAAAAGAAAAAAAAAGAAAGGCCAAAAATAAAAAAAGAGAAAGGCCAAAGAAAAGAAAAAAAGGGAAAAAAGAGAAAAAAATAGAATGATAGAAAAAGAGAGAAGGGATAATGCTACTATCTCTTTTTCCACACTTGTGCTTCAAAGTAGCACCATGGTCTTCATGATAGAGAGTCTCATATGTTGTCACTTTCATATACTAGTGGGAATTTTTCATTATAGAACTTGGCTTGTATATTCCAATGATGGGCTTCCTCAAAATGCCCTAGGTCTTCATGAGCAAGCGAGTTGGATGCACACCCACTTAGTTTCTTTTGTTGATCTTTCATATATTTATAGCTCTAGTGCACCCGTTGCATGGCAATCCCTACTCACTCACATTGATATCTATTAATGGGCATCTCCATAGCCCGTTGATACGCCTAGTCGATGTAAGACTATCTTCTCCTTTTTGTCTTCTCCACAACCACCATTCTATTCCACATATAGTGCTATGTCCATGGCTCACACTCATGTATTGCGTGAAAGTTGAAAGAGTTTGAGATTATTAAAGTATGAAACAATTGCTTGGATTGTCATCGGGGTTGTGCATGATTAAATACTTTGTGAGATAAAGACAAAGCAACAGCCAGACTATATGATTTTGTAGGGATAACTTTCTTTGGCCATGTTATTTTGAGAAGACATGATTACTTTGATTAGTATGCTTGAAGTATCACCATTTTCATGTTAATATGAACTTTTATTTTGTATCATTTGGATCTGAACATTCATGCCACAATAAAGAAAATTACATTAAGAAATATGCTAGGTAGCATTCCACATCAAAAATTTCTTTTTTTATCATTTACCTACTCGAGGACGAGCAGGAATTAAGCTTGGGGATGCTTGATACGTCTCCAACGTATCTATAATTTTTGGTTGTTCCATGCTATTATATTACCCCTTTTGGGTGTTTATGGGCTTTATTTTACACATTTATATCATTTTTGGGACTAACCTACTAACCGGAGGCCCAACCCGTATTGTTTTTTTTGCCTATTTCAGTATTTCGAAGAAAAGGAATATCAAACGGTGTCCAAACGAAATGAAACCTTCAGGAGCATGATTTTTGGAACGAACCTGATCCAGGGGACTTGGAGTGCAAGTCAAGAAGCAGCCGAGGCGGCCACGAGAGGGTAGGGCGCGCCCCTGTCTTGTGGGCCCCACGGGCGGCCACCGATGTACTTCTTCCTCCTATATAAGCCTACGTACCCCGAAAACATCCAGGGAACCACCGAAACACAATTTCCACCACCGTAACCTTCTGTATCCGCGAGATCCCATCTTGGAGCCTTCGCCGGTGCTCCGCCGGAGGGGCAATCGACCACGGAGGGCTTCTACATCAACACCATAGCCCCTCCGATGAGTTGTGAGTAGTTTACCACAGACCTTCGGGTCCATAGTTATTAGCTAGATGGCTTCTTCTCTCTTTTTGGATCTCAATACAATGTTCTCCCCCTCTCTTGTGGAGATCTATTCGATGTAAACACTTTTTGCGGTGTGTTTGTTGAGATCCGATGAATTGTGGGTTTATGATCAAGTTTATCTATGAGAAATATTTGAATCTCCTCTGAATTCGTTTATGTATGATTGAGTTATCTTTGCAAGTCTCTTCGAATTATCAGTTTGGTTTGGCCTACTAGATTGATCTTTCTTGCCATGGGAGAAGTGCTTAGCTTTGGGTTCAATCTTGCGGTGTTCTTACCCAGTGACAACAGAGGCAGCAAGGCACGTATTGTATTGTTGCCACCAAGGATAAAAAGATGGGGTTTATATCATATTGCTTGAGTTTATCCCTCTACATCATGTCATCTTGCTTAATGCGTTTCTCTGTTCTTTATGGACTTAATACTCTAGATGCAGACAGGAGTCGGTCGATGTGTGGAGTAATAGTAGTAGATGCAGGCAGGAGTCGGTCTACTTGTTGCGGACGTGATGCCTATATACATGATCATGCCTAGATAATCTCATAATTATTCGCTTTTCTATCAATTGCTCGAAAGTAATTTGTTCACCCACCGTAATACTTATGCTATCTTCAGAGAAGCCACTAGTGAAACCTATGGCCCCCGGGTCTATCCCTTATCATATTTGCTCCCAATCTACTTTTATTTGCATCTATATTATAAAATACCAAAAATATATTTATCTTATCATACTATCTCTATTAGATCTCACTTTCACAAGTGGCCGTGAAGGTATTGACAACCCCTTTATTGTGTTGGTTGCGAGTTCTTTGTTTGTTTGTGTAGGTGCGTGGGACTTTTGAGGAGCCTCCTACTGGATTGATACCTTGGTTCTCAAAAACTGAGGGAAATACTTACGCTACTATTGCTGCATCACCCTTTCCTCTTCAAGGAAAACCAATGCAAGCTCAAGACGTAGCAGGCACCGCGTTGAACCGAGCAAACGCGGTTCGTCCGAGCAGTGCCTGATGGTCACTGATGACCCACAAGTGTAGGGGATCAATCCTAGTCCTTTCGATAAGTAAGAGTGTCGAACCCAACGAGGAGCAGAAGGAAATGATAAGCGGTTTTCAGTAAGGTTTTCTCTGGAAGCACTGAAATTGTAGGTGATAGATAGTTTTGTGATAAAATAAATGGTAACGAGTAACAATTAAATAAAGTAAATAAAGTGCAGCAAGGTGGCCCAATCCTTTATGTAGCAAAGGATAAGCATGGACAATTTCTAATAATAATAAAGGAGCTCCCGAGGAGACATTGGGAATTATCGTCAAGCTAGTTTTCATCAAGTTCATATGATTCGCATTCGGTACTTTGATAATTTGATATGTGGGTGGACCGGTACTTGGGTACTGCCCTAACTTGTACAAGCATCCCACTTATGATTAACCCCTATTGCAAGCATCCGCAACTACAAAAGAAGTATTAAGGTAAACCTAACCACAACATTAAGCATATGGATCCATATCAGCCCTAACGAAGCAACACATAAACTAGGGTTTAAGCTTCTGTCACTCTAGCAACCAATCATCTACTTATTACTTCCCCATGCATTCCTCCAGGCCCAAATAATGGTGAAGTGTCATGTAGTCGACGTTCACACAACACCACTAGAGGAAAAGACAACATACATCTGATCAAAATATCGAACGAATACCAAATTCACATGGCAACTAATAGCAAGACTTCTCCCATGTCCTCAGGAACAAACACTACTGGAATCTGGCACTTTGCCATCTGCCATGGCAGATGGCAAAGGCATGGTTGGCGGATGGAAAAGGCTTTGCCATCTGCCAGCAGATGGCAAACAGTTTGTCTGAAACCCTGCCGGTAAAGGCTTCTTTGCCGTCTGCTGGCTGATGGCAAAGAGCCTTTGTCTTTGCCATCAGCTGCAGATGGCAAAGCCTCTTAATGGAGTTAGCCCCGTTAGAAGGCTAACGACATACTTTGCCGTCTGTCGGCAGATGGCAAAGGCTGCATGCTTTGCCGTCTGCCAACAGAAGGTAAAGAGCCCAAATAGGCCAGCCCAAATTTTACATGTAGATGACACGTGGCCTCTTTGCCATCTGCCAGCTAATGGCAAAGCTCTTTGCCATCTGCCAGCAGATGGCAAAGTGACTATATTGCCCCATTTAATTTTGTTTTTTCTTATATCAGTTCATTTTCACAGAAAATCAAACACAAATATATTTATATGACCAATATAGCATATTCAACACATATTACCAATAGTCATGAACACGTATATATCCAACACATGTTACCAATAGTAGCAAGTTTCATTCGTACATATACATAGTTTCATCAATATTACACAGTTTTATCCATAGGTAGCAAGTTTCACAAGGTCAAAACAAAAACTAAATACAAGCACTCCATCAACCCAAGCTTCCGTGATCTTAAGAAAATCTGTAAAATGGGAAAGAAGAAAGTTAGAAGAACAAGACTAGAAGAAGAAGATTATTATGATGCAACTAAAATGTGAAGATTATCATGATGCAACTTATATCTGTAAAATAGGTCATTTTGGAGCTAAGTATGGTTATTATGTCATTTTTGAGCTAGCTAAGCATACTAAGTCATTTTGGTGTAAAACATGCTAAGGTCATTCTAGAGCTAAGTAAGGTTATTATGTCATTTTGGAGCTAGCTAAGCATGTGAAGCCATTTAGGAGCTAAAATATGTCATTTCTTAAGCATATTATGTCATTTTAGAGTTAGCTAAGCATATTAAGTCATTTTGGAGGAAAAGATGCTAAGTATAGGTCATTTTAGAGCTATCCTAGGTTAAATAGGTCATTTTTAAGCTAGCTAAGCAAGTTTTCTTCCATGGGCAATTATATGTAGCATTATCAAGAGTCACAAACAGAGAAGGATTAAAGGTGTTGATTGACAACACGGAGTACCCAAGCGAAGTTTGGATAATAACCACTTTGATAAACATGATTCTCAAATCATATTAGCCGACAAGATTCCATAAGCAAGATAAGAAACCATATGTGTAGCTAATTCAGATCTTGCATTTGTGTGTGCACCATATAACACTAGAATCTAACGCGCGCTTCGCTGTGCCATTCTTCGGTCCTAGGATTCACATTTCCGCTCTCTTGCGGGCATATTGTTAGCCGTAATCCAACATGCAACAGATTTGATATTTGAATGCAAAGGGCATTAAAAAAATCTACAACTGAAAATTCAGAAGAAGAAAAAGGTGGCAGGACATCTCTAGGCCAGTCTAGCTCTACCATTGCCTTCACCATCGGTCAAAATGAGCAGAGATAACTGAAGTTGCTAGGGGACTCCTCCAATATCTATCTCAAATAGCAAGTCCACACGCACCATATCTGAGCTAGATTATGCACCCCCGGGCTGAATTACTACTCGGGCAATGCCAGGTTAAATTACTACTTCGACATCCTGCTTCAAAGAATTAAAGTTCAGTTGGTTGGTTTGAGACCGACAGTTGCTTTTTCTTAGCTTTTTAGAATCTATTGTTCATTCTGTATGTCTACGACTTTGTAGCGATGGAAATGCAGTCGATCACATCTAGTGGCCGAGTGTTCCATTTAGCAAGTTGGACAGTTGAAGGTGCTTGGCTTGGATAGTTGGAGGTGGTTAATTGTTTATCACTGACATAATTGAATTATTGTTTTCTTATGTAGAACAAGGGATCCAACGGTGGCATTCCACTGGACAGAAAGTGATTCGCCTCACTGAAATGAAAATGACGATAATTGAGAACGATGATAATCATCAAGGCAACAGAGTTCCAGCTAACACTTTTATCAGACATCCAATACATTGAATTGTTCTATCTTCCGTTTTTCTAAGGACCAAATAGTAGACTAATCGACTGTGAGTATGCACACTTACATTTTAAACTTGTACACCAAGAGCATGTTTCCCAAATAAAAACAATTCAGGTTAGAAACAGTTTTGTACACTCTGAAAGACAAAAAAATCAACCTTCTGATAAGACAGTTCCATCTTTGGCATATAACACAAAAGAATCTTTGGCGAAAAGCCCATAAAAATCGAAAGCCAAGCACTCGTGCACTATACAATTTTCATGTACACGCCAGATGGAAGCCATCATCAATGGTGGCCGCAGCTCCACCTACAAACTGACTTTCTTGTTGCAATCACCAGAATATGAGCTGATTGTAAAGAGCTCAGTATCATGTCTATGGATGCTTCTATAACTCGAATTCAACATTCAAAACTCAGCATGTTTATTAATTAGCCTAATTTAGTTCTACCTAGAACCATCAGCAAACACTAAATGTATGTCAACATTGGACTTCACTCATGATCCAAGACATAACATGTCATGCTTTGACTCTGATTAAAGATATTTGAAATAGATTAACACAGAAACATGGGATCTATCATACTCGAAGCATCCACTTTTTAAACCTTGATATTTTGGTTCTTATCACAAACTCTAAACATGTGGCAGCATAAGATTTATCCTCAACCACGACTGAAACAGTTTTCAGTTCCGTCACTAACTCTGCTAGAAACTAACCTCTAAACTCTCAAAATGTGTCGAGCATCTCATCCTTTATAGCAATCTGATATTGAAGGAAGCACTTCCTCCAGAAAATTTAATTTCCTTGATACCTGAAGCAGAATACTTATCTACACAAGGGAGTGGTAACATATAAGAAAACTAACATGATAAGATCAACGGATTACCTCAGTCAGGAAAAATGCAGACATGTATTCCCCTTCGTGCTTCTTTGCAACCTCCTCTCTTTGTTGCCAGGTTAAGTAAGACAATCTGTAGTTACAAAAAACAATAGGTGAAAATCATGATTGTCTGCCCCAATTGATCGACCAACGATGGTCCGATACAAAACAGAGGAATAAAACAGCGACCAGGGCGATCGTTCTACGAAATATATGATAATCTCATATACATTCGTAGTACAATCAAAAATAAAAATATGAATTAGAAGGAAATGCATTATTTTCCATTTTTTAGTACTTCAGGAATGTAGCAGGACAAGTTGTATAACGTGACATCAGACCAGCAACTTCCTTGAATCAAGCATGCTTATATCATTTCATAATATGAGCTTGCACACAAGACTCAAATGGGAGCATGAGGTAGGCCGTTTCTTCTAGCTAGTTATAAGATTGATGTGGTGTATTGATAAAAAATATAATGGAATTATCACCATGAACTATACCCTATGCAAGGTACATATACAGAAAGAACTACAGAGGGACCATGTTAAAACTGTTCTAGAAGGGGAGATAATTGAACAGCATAGAATCCTTCCTCCTGAAGCCTCGTATAATGCGTGCGCTTGAGATCACGCTTGAGATCTCTTCCTATCAAGATCCTCATGAAAAGAGAATAATAATAGTAATAAAAAATCACGGATAATAAACAGTACTGCATCGGTAATGTATACATAAGGGGCCTTGCAAACATGTCTAAACTGCAGAAAGATATTTTTATGTTCATCCTCTTTTCTGGCAAGAGCTATTAATCATTTCAAATGGTGGATTATGTAGATTATCATTTGTGATTATAATCACAAGGACAATACAGTGTAATAGATATAAAAACAGAACATGGTAGTATAATTTATGTTTAATAGTCCCTGACATGAAAACATGACAAAGGGGGGAATTTCCCTGTCCAACAATGTCTACAGTCATTAAAAAGAATGACAATTGATCACCAAACCTATGGAGTACTGAAATTTCCTCTCATTCCAGAACTTGTACTATTCAAGACAACAACATTTCAAGTGCACTTAAATATGTTTAACAAAATGAATGGTAAATAAATAAACATACCCAGGGGATGCACGTTCTTCCCGTCCTTTAGAATGTAGAGTGTTTGTCCATATGGTACACATATGACATCTCTTCCTCAGAACTTAGTGTTTGCCCATATGGCACAGAATAGCATCGGAAGATTTACAGATCGACGCCACGGAGCATAGACACAAATTCACCTACAGGTTGGAAGCATAGGTAAAAAAAACTAGATTTAATCACCATACATATAACCACTATACCTCATTCCTCCAATGAAATCAGTCAATGGTTCTGCCAACTTCTTTCTTATAAAATGCAGTCGAGCAATGTGGTGTGTTCGAATTTCAACTGCACTTGGAGCAACGCAATCAGGTTGTTCCGAGCAGTACCATGTGGTCCATAGATAGCACACAACTACCTCCAATATCTAACTGCTATACAAAAAAAATACTGGAAATAGTAAGAGCGAAGAGCAGACCTGCAAACGAAATCGCTGGAAGAAAGAGCATCACGAGTTCAGTCATTTCCTGCCAACCGGGGGTTCGGCAGGAAGTTAACGGTGGCGTATGACGATGTAGTATGAGGATGAAACAGAGAAGGGTTGTAGTGACATATTTAAGGTACTTGCAGCTCTGAACACCAGACGACATGAGGCGCCCCTGAACGGGCGCGAGGTCGAGGAGCGGGCGGTGCCAGGCAACTGGAAGCCGCTACCCGGAGGGATCTAGCGGCGCGGGACGGCCGGGTGCGAGCTCAAGGCGTCGGACCTCTTAATCATCTTACTTTAAATCTCTCATTACCTAGCAGAGACCACACACAAGCCACCACAGCCCCAACACGGCAACACATGCACGCGCCGCCCAGCTATCAGACCACCACCCTGCCTCCGACCACGCTTCTGCCGACCCACTCTGCTGCCGTCCACTATGCATCTCCCTCGGCTGCAGCCCCAGCAAGAAATACTAACAAAACGCGGCATCCCGACGACCGGGGCCTGTCGACGAACAAGCGGATCACAACCCATTCTCCCAGAAAAAAATAGAGACGAACCAGGTCGTGTCACTAGGCACTAGGAACGCGGCATCCACCATCTCCACCCAACAGCCGGATCATGGCCCGAGCGCCATTCGCGTGATCCCAAGGCCCGACGCCAACCCCGAACCAGACCAAAGGAAATCTACGGTAGAGAGGGAGGAGAGGGGGCGCGCACCGTATCCGGCGTCGAGGGAGGCGGTGTGGAAGACGCCGGCGTAGGCGGATCCGTCGCGGACCTGGACCTCGACGGGGCGGGCCGTGGACGAGGGGGAGGGTCGGCGACGGGGCGGGGGTGCGCCGGTGACAGGGCGGGGGAGCGACGCGGCCGGCGACGGGGCGGGGGGCGACGGGGCCGGCGACAGGGTGGCGGGGGAGGGCCAGCGACGGGGCGGGGGAGGGCCGGTGACGGGGCGGGGGAGTGACGCGGCCGGCGACAGGGCGGGGGAGCAATGGCAAAGACGTTATAAGCAGATGGCAAAGACGTTATTTGAATTGTTCTTTGCCATCTGGGCGGGCGCGAGGTCGAGGAGCGGGCGGTGCCGGCGACAGAGCTTTGCCGTCTGCCAGTTCTTTGCCATCTGTTTTTTATAAGGAGATGGCAAAGATGTTATTTGCCATCAGCTGTCAGATGGCAAAGAGCTGGCTGATGGCAACTTCCCTGTTTCCAGTAGTGAAACGTAACTACTCACAAAGCATATTCATGTTCATAATCAGAGGAGTAATAATATGCATAAAGGATCTGAACATATGATCTTCCACCAAGTAAACCAATTAGCATCAACTACAAAGAGTAATCAACACTACTAGCAACCCACAGGTACCAATTTGTGGTTTTGATACAAGATTGGATACAAGAGATGAACTAGGGTTTTTAGAGGAGATGGTGCTGGTGAAGATGTTGATGGAGATTGACCCCCTCCCGATGAGAGGATCATTGGTGATGACGTTGGTGACGATTTCCCCCTCCCGGAGGGAAGTGTCCCCGGCAGAACAGCTCCGCTGGAGCCCTAAATTGATTCCGCCTCGTGGCAGCTGAGTTTCGTCCCGTAAGCTTGCCCATGATTTTTTCCAGGGTAAAAGTGATGATATAGCAGAAGATGGACGCTGGAGGCCCACTAGGGGGCCCAGGAGATAGGGGGCGCGCCCTATAGGGGGGGCCCCTGTCTCCTGGACTGGGTGTGGGCCCCCTGGCAATCCAAAGGTACCAATTTGTGGTTTTCATACAAGATTGAATACAAGAGATGAACAGGTACCTGTGGGTTGCTAGTAGTAATCAACACTACTAGCAACCCACAGGTACCAATTTGTGGTTTTGATACAAGATTGGATACAAGAGATGAACTAGGGTTTTGAGAGGAGATGGTGCTGGTGAAGATGTTGACGGAGATTGACCCCCTCCCGATGAGAGGATCATTGGTGATGACGTTGGTGATGATTTCCCCCTCCCGGAGGGAAGTGTCCCCGGCAGAACAGCTCCGCCGGAGCCCTAGAGTGATTCCGCCAAGGTTCCGCCTCGTGGCGGTTGAGTTTCGTCCCGTAAGCTTGCCCATGATTTTTTCCAGGGTAAAAGTGATGATATAGCAGAAGATGGACGCTGGAGGCCCACCAGGGGGCCCAGGAGATAGGGGGCGCGCCCTATAGGAGGGGGGGGCGCCCTATAGGGGGGGCGCCCCCCTGTCTCCTGGACTGGGTGTGGCCCCTTTGGCCTATTTCTTTCGCTCAAAAATTCTTATTAATTCCAAAAAGTTGTTTCATGGAGTTTCAGGACTTTTGGAGCTGTGCAGAATAGGTTTCCAACGTTTGCTCCTTTTCCAACCAGAATTCCAGCTGCCGGCAATCCCCCTCTTCATGGTAAACCTTGTAAAATAAGAGAGAATAGCCATCAGTATTGAGATATAACGTGTAATAACATCCCATAATGCAATAAATATTGATATAAAAGCATGATGCAAAATGGACGTATCAACTCCCCCAAGCTTAGACCTCGCTTGTCCTCAAGCGGAAGCCGAAATCGAAACATATGTCCACATGTTTAGAGACCAAGGTGTCGATAAAAATAAAATACGGACATGAGGGCATCATGATCATTCTAATAATAGCAACATATATAGATTTTATCATATGATTTCCTATGCTCAAGTATCAATCAATTCACAATGTCAAGTATGGTTCAAAAACTTCATTGGGAACTAATAAACTATAATCTCAGTCATTGAAGCAATTGCAATTTATCGTAACATCAGAAAGAGTCAGCAATAGAGCTTTTCAGCAAGCTCACATACTTAACTATCTCGTAGTCTTCTACATTTGCTAACACTCACGCAATACTTGTGGTTATAGAGTTTCAGCCGGACACTGAGAAAGATAGGGGCTTATTGTGTTGCCTCCCAACGTATTCACCTTTAGGTGATGTCAACAATAATAGTCCATGCTAACTTACATCCAATTGGAGATATATGTCATGATCTTTCAAACACGAGGAGCTTGCCAAAAGATAAAATGAAAAAAAGGGAAAGGTGAGGATCACCTTGACTCAAGCATAAAGTAAAAACATAAAGTAAAAGATAGGCCCTTCGCAGAGGGAAGCAGAGGTTGTCATGCACGTTTAGGGTTGATGCACGAAATCTTAATGCAAAAGAACGTCACTTTATATTGCCCCTTGTATGTGGACCTTTATCATGCAGTCTGTCGCTTTTATTACTTCCACAACAAGTTCGTACAAAGCTTATTTTCTCCACACTAATAAGTCATACATAATTAGAGAGCAATTTTTATTGCTTGCACCGATGACAACTTACTTGAAGGATCTTACTCAATCCATAGGTAGGTATGGTGGACTCTCATGGCAAAACTGGGTTTAAGGATATTTGGAAGCGCAAGTAGTATTTCTACTTGGTGCAAGGAATTTGGCTTGCATGAGGGGGAAAGGCAAGCTCAACATGTTTGGAAGGTCAATGACAATATACTTTAACTGAGATGTCGGAAAACATAAACCATTACGTTGTCTTCCTTGTCCAACATCAACTCTTTTAGCATGTCATACTAAATGAGTGCATCACAATCATAAAATATGTCCAAGATAATATATTTATATGTGAACCCCTCTTTCCTTATCACTTCCTATTAATTGCAATGATGACCAAGGCTACGTTCATCAACTCTCAACAATTTTTGTGCCTCATAGTTTCTATGTGTGAAGTTATCACTATCCATAAGATCAATATGAACTCTTTTATTCTTTCTACTTTCTCAAGATCATAGCAACATAGCAAAGCCCTTGACTCAACACTAATCTCTATTATAGATAGCACACAGACTCGATTACATAAAGAGATCACAATGCAAAACTCAAAACTACTTGATATCAAAACTTCAAACTACTAGATCAAGATACTGCTAAAAGGATCAAACTAAATAAAGCGGTAAAGATAGGAGTGTGATGGTGATACGATACCGGGGCACCTCCCCCAAGCTTCGCAATTGCCAAGGGGAGTGCCCATACCCATGTGATTATGTCCTTGGAGGTGATGGAGGTGGTGATGATGACAGTGTATAATCGCACATTGAGCGTAAAAGTTCCTCCAACTTGCGGATAATGCCCTTAAGCCCAGCAATATGATCCTTCAACAGAATATTCTCCTGTGTGAGATACTTGTTCTGTGTGCGAGCTAACTCAATAATCTTGAAATCTTCAATCTCCGTTGGGGTAAAGAGGTTAGGTAAAGGTTGAGCGATATCTTCTTCTTTCACCACCGGAGCTTGAACCTCCATGGCTTTCTTGATCCCTTCATCCTTATTGATCTCTCCTGGTTCTTCTCTTTTCAACTCTATCTTCAAAAGCCAAGCATCCTTGTCTTCATTGTTGGAGGAGGGTGAAGTCATGATGCTCTAAATCTGCAACAGAAACAACTCAAAATGAAAACAGAGGATATTTGCGTGATACGGTGGTCAAAACCTTCGGGAGTATATATAATGAATTTTTACCAACCAAAATACGTAACATAAAAGAAAACGGAGCCTCGTGTCCCTTTCGGACTACTTCTTTCTTCCTAAAATTCTTAAATAATCCAAAACTGATAAAAAATGTCATGAAACTTGTTTTGGAGTCGGTTTACTTACCGTACCACATACTTATACCTTTTCGGAGTCTGGAACGTTCTGGAAAGTGTCCCTTATGTATTCCTCAGGGGTTACGGTTTCAGTAATATTAGTTTCAACATTGATAGGATTACCTGAAATATAGTGCTTAATTCTTTGACCGTTAACCACCCTTGGACTTGTGCCTTCGAAGTTGTTGATTTTTCTAGCACCAGAATGATAGACCTCCTAGATAACGTAGGGACCTTCCCATTTTGAGAGAAGTTTTCCTGCAAAAAATCTTAAACGAGAGTTGAATAATAACACATAATCTCCTACGTTAAACTCACGCTTTTGTATCCTCTTATCATGCCAGCGTTTGACTTTTTCTTTGAAAAGCTTGGCATTCTCATAGGCTTGGCTTCTCCATTCATCAAGTGAGCTAATATCAAACAACCTGTTCTCACCGGAAAGTTTGAAGTCATAATTGAGTTCTTTAATAGCCCAATATGCCTTATGTTCAAGTTCTAGAGGTAAATGACACACTTTTCCATAAACCATCTTATAAGGAGACATACACATAGGATTTTTGTATGCAGTTCTATAGGCCCGTAATGCATCATCAAGTTTTTTGGACCAATTCTTTCTAGATCTATTCACAGTCTTTTGCAAAATTAATTTGAGCTCTCTATTGCTCAACTCTACTTGACCACTAGACTGCGGATGATAAGGAGATGCTATTCTATGATTGACATCATACTTAGCAAGCATCTTACGGAAAGCACCATGAATAAAATGTGAACCACCATCAGTCATAAGATATCTAGGGACTCCAAACCTCGGAAAAATAACTTCTTTAAGCATTTTAATAGAAGTGTTATGATCAGCACTACTAGTTGGAATAGCTTCTACCCACTTAGTAATGTAATCAACAACAACTAAAATATGTGTATAACCATTAGAGGCAAGAAAAGGTCCCATATAATCAAAGCCCCAAACATCAAACGGTTCAATAACAAGAGAATAATTCATAGGCATTTCTTGACGTCTACTAATGTTACCTATTCTTTGAAATTCATCACAAGATAAGACAAACTTACGAGCATCCTTGAAGAGAGTAGGCCAATAAAAACCAGATTGTAGTACCTTGTGTGCAGTTCTATCTCCAGCGTGGTGTCCTCCATAAGATTGAGAGTGACACTTACGTAGAATCTATTCATGTTCATGCTCAGGCACACAACGTCTAATAACACCATCTACTCCTTCTTTATAAAGGTGTGGATCATCCCAGAAGTAATGTCTTAAATCATAAAAGAACTTTTTCTTTTGCTGGTATGTGAAACTAGGAGGTATAAATTTAGCAACAATATAATTAGCATAATCAGCATACCAAGGAGCAGTACGAGAAGCATTGACGACCGCTAATTGTTCATCAGGAAAGCTAAAATTAATAGGCAGTGGGTCATCAAGAACATTCTCTAACCTAGACAAGTTATCTGCAATGGGGTTCTCAGCTCCCTTTCTATCAATAATATGCAAGTCAAATTCTTGGAGCAAGAGAACCCATCTAATGAGTCTAGGCTTAGCATCTTTCTTTTCCATAAGATATTTAATAGCAGCATGATCAGTGTGAATAGTAACTTTGGAATCAACAATATAAGGTCTAAACTTACCACATGCAAACACAACTGCTAAGAACTCTTTTTCAGTAGTAGCATAATTTCTCTGGGCAGTACCAAGAGTCTTAATAGCATACTGGATAACATTCAATTTCTTATCGACTCTTTGCCCTAAAACAGCACCTACAACATAATCACTAGCATCGCACATAATTTCAAAAGGTAAATTCCAATCAGGTGGCTGAATAATAGGTGTAGTGATCAAAGCTTTCTTAAGTACTTGAAACGATTCTACACAATCATCATCAAAGACAAAAGGAATATCTTTTTGCAATAAATTAGTTAGAGGCCTAGAGATTTTAGAAAAGTCCTTAATGAACCTCCTATAAAAACCGGCGTGACCAAGGAAACTTCTTATACCTTTTATGTCCTTGGGCCATGGCATCTTTTTGATAGCATCAACTTTGGCTTTATCAACTTCCATACCTCTCTCGGAGATCTTGTGCCCCAAGACAATGCCTTCATTAACTATAAAGTGACACTTTTCCCAATTTAGGACGAGACTAGTGTCTTCGCATCTCTACAAAACTCGATCAAGGTTGCTCAAACAATCATCAAAGGAGGATCCATAAACGGAAAAGTCATCCATGAATACCTCACAAATCTTTTCACAAAAATCAGAGAATATAGCCATCATGCATCTTTGAAAGGTAGCAGGTGCATTATATAAACCAAAAGGCATACGTCTATAAGCAAAAGTACCAAAAGGGAAAGTAAAAGTAGTTTTAGATTGATCCTTCGCTGACACAGGTATCTGAGAGAAACCAGAATAACCATCTAGAAAGCAAAAATGTGTGTGTTTGGATAGCCTTTCGAGCATTTGATCAATAAAAGGTAAAGGGTAATGATCTTTCTTAGTAGCTTTATTTAACTTGCGGAAATCAATTACCATCCTATAACCTGTAATAATTCTTTGCGGGATCAATTCATCTTTATAATTAGGAACAACAGTAATACCTCCCTTTTTAGGGACACAATGGACAGGGCTTACCCATTCACTATCAGCAACGGGATAAATAATACCTGCCTCAAGGAGCTTTAGTATCTCCTTTCTTACCACTTCCTTCATCTTGGGATTTAATCGTCTTTGAGGATCTCTAACTGGTTTGGCATTTTTCTCCACTGAAATTTTGTGTTGACATAATGTGGGACTAATGCCCTTAAGATCATCCAGAGTATATCCAATAGCTGCTCGGTCCTTCTTCAGAGTTTTCAGTAATCTTTCTTCTTCTTTCTCTGAAAGGTTAGCACTAATAACAACAGGATATATTTCTTTTTCATTAAGATAAGCATAATTAAGATTATCAGATAATGGTTTAAGTTCAAACACGGGATCACCCTTGGGTGGAGGGGGATCCCCAAGAATTTCAACGGGAAGGTTATGTTTCAGCATAGGTTCCTGTTTAAGGAACACTTCATCTATTTCCTACCTTTCATTCATAAACATATCATTTTCATGGTCTAGCAAATATTGTTCTAACGAATCAGTTGGAGGGACAGCAATGGAAGCAAGACCAATAATCTCATCCTTACTAGATGGTTCCCTTTCACGAGGTTGTCTACTAAACTTAGCAAAATTAAACTCATGAGACATACCATCTATGCCAACAGTGACAATATTCTTTTCACAATTAATCTTAGCACTAGTAGTATTCAAGAAGGGTCTACCAAAAATAATGGGACAAAAATCATCTTGTGGGGAACCAAGAACAAGAAAATCAGCAGGGTATTTAACCTTCCCACACAAAACTTCAACATCTCTAACAATCCCAATAGGTTTAATGGTATCCCTATTAGCAAGCTTAATAGTAACATCAATGTCTTCTAATTCAACGGGTGCAATGTCGTGCATAATTTCTTTATAAAGATCATAAGGTATCGCACTAGCACTAGCACCCATATCACATAAGCCATGATAACAATGATCTCCTATTTTAACAGAAATAACAGGCATGCCTACGACAAGTCTACGTGTCTTAGTATCAGGTCTAGCAATATTAGCAGTCTCACCCAAGAAAGAAATAACATGCCCATCTAAGTCCTCATCCAAGAGATCTTTAACCATGGCAATACTAGGTTCAACATTAATTTTCTCAGGAGGTGTATAAGTCCTAGTATTACTCTTACGAACAACAGTCGAAGCTTTAGCATGATCCTTTATCCTAACAGGAAAAGGAAGTTTTTCAACATAAGCAGTAGGAACAATAGGATCACTATAGGTAATAGTCTTTTCTTCGACTGTAATAGGTGCAACTACTTTCACTTCAACAGGAGGATTATATTTAAACTACTTCTCTTTATGGAGATCAACGTGAGTAGCAAAAGATTCACAAAAAGTAGCTACTATCTCAGAGTCAAGTCCATACTTAGCGCTAAATCCACGAAAAGCATCGGTATCCATAAAAGATTTAACACAATTGAACTTAGGTGTCATACCTGACTCCTTACCATCGTCAGAACCCCAATCTTCAGAGTTGTGTTTAATTCTTTCCAATAAGTCCCATTTGAAATCAATAGTCTTCAGCATATAAGAACCAGCACAGGAAGTATCGAGCAGGTTGCGATTATCAAGAGAAAGCCGAGCATAAAAATTCTGAATAATCATTTCCCGATAGAGCTCGTGATTGGGGCATGAATATAACATTGACTCAAGCCTCCCCCAATCTTGAGCGATGCTTTCTCCTTCACGAGGCCAAAAATTATATATGTAATTACGATCACGATGAACAAGATGCATAAGATAGAACTTCTGGTGAAATTCCAACTTCAATCGCTTATAATTCCAAGATCTCGTATCATCACATAGCCTATGCCATGTCAATGCATCTCTCTTCAAAGATAAAGGGAAGAACTTCCTTTTGACAACATCATCGGGAATACCTACAAGCTTAAATAATCCACAAACTTCATCCACAAAGATAACGTGTAAATCGGGATGCAATGTTCCATCTCCTGCAAATGGATTAGCTAGCAGTTTCTCTATCATACCCAAAGGAATCTCAAAGTGAATATTTTCATAAAGTTCAGTAGGTTGAGTTCTGGTTGGGGTGAAGATACCCCAAACAAGCCCCTCAAAGGTTTAGTTTCCATAGTGACAAGTAACACAAAATTTCAGCACACTATATAAATGTTTCCTTACCAAGTTCCACTCACCAAAAGCGCTACACTCCCCGGCAACGGCGCCAGAAAAGAGTCTTGATGACCCACAAGTGTAGGGGGTCAATCGTAGTCCTTTTGATAAGTAAGAGTGTCGAACCCAACGAGGAGTAGAAGAAAATGATAAGCGATTTTCAATAAGGTTTTCTCTGCAAGCACTGAAATTGTAGGTGATAGATAGTTTTGTGATAAAATAAATGGTAGCGAGTAACAAGTAAATAAAGTAAATAAAGTGCAGCAAGGTGGCCCAATCCTTTATGTAGCAAAGGATAAGCCTGGACAATTTCTAATAATAATAAAGGAGCTCCCGAGGACACATTGGGAATTATCGTCAAGCTAGTTTTCATCACGTTCATATGATTCGCGTTCGGTACTTTGATAATTTGATATGTGGGTGGACCAGTACTTGGGTACTGCCCTAACTTGGACAAGCATCCCAATTATGATTAACCCCTATTGCAAGCATCCGCAACTACAAAAGAAGTATTAAGGTAAACCTAACCACAACATTAAGAATATGGATCCATATCAGCCCCTAACGAAGCAACGCATAAACTAGGGTTTAAGCTTTTGTCACCCTAGCAACCCAACATCTACTTATTACTTCCCCATGCCTTCCTATAGGCCCAAATAATGGTGAAGTGTCATGTAGTCGACATTCACATAACACCACTAGAGGAAAAGACAACATACATCTCATCAAAATATCGAACGAATACCAAATTCACATGACTACTAATAGCAAGACTTCTCCCATGTCCTCAGGAACAAACATAACTACTCACAAAGCATATTCATGTTCATAATCAGAGGAGTAATAATATGCATAAAGGATCTGAACATATGATCTTCCACCAAGTAAACCAATTAGCATCAACTACAAAGAGTAGTCAACACTACTAGCAACCCACAGGTACCAATTTGTGGTTTTGATACAAGATTGGATACAAGAGATGAACTAGGGTTTTGTGAGGAGATGGTGCTGGTGAAGATGTTGATGGAGATTGACCCCCTCCTGATGAGAGGATCATTGGTGATGATGTTGGTGATGATTTCCCCCTCCCGGAGGGAAGTGTCCCCGGCAGAACAGCTCCGTCGGAGCCCTAGATTGATTCCGCCAAGGTTCCGCCTTGTGGCGGCGGAGTTTCGTCCCGTAAGCTTGCCCATGATTTTTTCTAGGGTAAAAGTGATGATATAGCAGAAGGTGGACGCTAGAGGCCCACCAGGGGGCCCGGGAGATAGGGGGCGCGCCCTATTGGGGGGGTCGCGCCCCCTTGTCTCCTGGACAGGGTGTGGGCCCCCTGGCCTATTTCTTTCACTCAGAAATTCTTATTAATTGCTAAAAGTTGTTTCGTGGAGTTTCAGTACTTTTGGAGCTATGCAGAATAGGTTTCCAACGTTTGCTCCTTTTCCAGCCAGAATTCTAGCTGCCGGCATTCCCCCTCTTCATGGTAAACCTTGTAGAAAAGAGAGAATAGCCATAAGTATTGAGATATAACGTGTAATAACAACCCATAATGCAATAAATATTGATATAAAAGCATGATGCAAAATGGACGTATCAGTCACTGCGAAAGGGGACGATGTCGAAGACTACATCTTCCGTACGGTGATTGTCCGGAGATCCGAAGACCACTTCCAGTGTGATTGAGCCCGTGCAACAGGCTTCTACACCTGGTATGACACCTTTGAAGGTGGTTTTTGTGGGCTTGATCCTTGAGGGGTTGATGCCCATTTTGCACGCTGTATCCTGGTATAGCAGGTTCAGGCTGCTACCTCCGTCCATAAGGACTTGTGTGAGGTGGAATCCGTCAATGATGGGGTCCAGGACTAGTGCGGCCGAGCCACCATGACGGATATTGGTAGGATGGTCCCTGTGATCGAAGATGATCGGCCAAGAGGACCATGGGTTACACTTTGGGTCGATTTTATAGACTTCCCTTAGTTTACATTTCCACTTGGGGATGTGGCTTGCGCATATCATATTCACCGTTTTCACCTGGGGGGGATTTCTTCTGTCCTCCTGTATTCGGTGATCGGGGCTCCTCGTCGTTGTCTCTTTGAGACCCTCTTCCCTTGTTTTCGGTGTCTGACCTACCGGCTTGTCTGAAGACCCAGCAATCTCTATTGGTGTGGTTGACTGGTGTTTCTGGGGTGCCATGAATTTGGCATGGACGGACGAGTATGCAGTCCAAACTGGACGAGCCTGAATTGTTTTTGTTGAATGGCTTCTTCCGCTAACCGGACTTGGAGCCGCTGAATCTGGCATTGACTGTGTTTGTGTTTTGCGGCGCTTGTGTTTGTTGCGCCATGGTTTGTCATTGCTATCCTTGGCTTTCAATGTGCTCGGATTGCTTGCTGTATTGTTGCTACGAGCCAACCAACTATCCTCTCCCCCGCAAAAGCGGGTCATGAGTGTTGTAAGGGCTGCCATGGACTTTGGCTTTTCCTGGCCGAGATGTCGGGCAAGCCACTCTTGGATGTTATGCTTAAAGGCCGCTAAG
Source organism: Triticum dicoccoides (assembly GCF_002162155.2). Classification (NCBI taxonomy): domain Eukaryota; kingdom Viridiplantae; phylum Streptophyta; class Magnoliopsida; order Poales; family Poaceae; genus Triticum; species Triticum dicoccoides. Next base: position 462,340,963 of record NC_041393.1, read on the forward strand.
GCTTCGGCATCCGGACAGTCGACAATTTGGTTCTTTTTGGTTAGGAATCGGGTCCAAAATTTCCTAGCTGACTCTCCGGGTTGTTGGGTTATGTGACTTAGATCGTCAGCATCCGGTGGTCGCACATAAGTGCCCTGGAAGATGTCAAGGAATGCATCTGCCAGGTTCTCCCAACTCCCGATGGAGTTTGCCGGCAGGCTGTTCAGCCAATGCCGAGCCAGTCCCTTGAGGTTTAGTGGGAGGTATTTGATGGAGTGTAGATCATCTCCGCGGGCCATGTGAATGTGGAGGAAAAAAAAATCTCCTATCCATACTGCGGGGTCTGTGGTACCATCATATGATTCGATGTTCACGGGTTTAAACCCTTCTGGGAATTCATGATCCATTACTTCATCAGTGAAGCATAGGGGATATGCCGCACCTCTGTGCTAGGCTTCATTGTATTCAGCCCGGCCGGATTTGTTAGTGTATCCGGCGTGACGATACCTGTCACGCTTTGGGGCGCGCCCCCCGTGATCCGTAGATCGATCTTGACTGTCCTGCTTTGTTTTCCAATACATCTCGCAGGTCCTTCATGTAGCCCCGGGCCTTAGTATTATCGTTTGATAGGAGACGGGGTGCGGTTTGGACTTCGGGCTGGTACGCCGCTTTGTCGCGGCCACGGGGTGGCCGGTTAGCAGCATCATGCGCTGGCAGCGTGGGTTTTAAGGCCTCCTCCTCGAGTTGAGGTAGTAGCCTGCCCTTTAGGTAGCTTTTGCTAGGGCGCTCGAGTCCGTATTCCTCGGCAGCCAGGACCTCGGTCCATCTGTCAGTTAGCAGATCTTGATCAGCTTGAAGCTGTTGCTGCTTTTTCTTTAGGCTTTTCGCAGTGGCTATAAGCCGGCATTTGAAACGCTCCTGCTCGACGGGATCCTTAGGCACGATGAATTCTTTGTCGCCTAGGCTCACTTCATCTTCGGAGAGAGGCATGTAATTATCATCCTCTGATTCTCCATCTGTTGCATGTTCTTTAGGGCTAGCTTGCCCATACTCTTGCCCGGCCTGCTCGAAGCCTGGCTGGGTAGGATTGTTTTCGTCTTCGGCATCATCCAGATTGTTACCTCTTGTGCCGGTATAGCTATTTTTGCTATGGCGGGGCTTGGAGCGGCGCCTATGACGTCGGTGCTTAGATTGCTTCTCCAAGGGGTTATCGTCCGTTGCCTCATTGCCATTGTTTTCTTTGGGGGTGTCCACCATATATATATCGTATGATGAGGTGGCTGTCCAGCACCCTATAGGCGGTGGTTCCTGTTCTTCTCCTGTATCATCGTCCATACCGTCGATGTCTTCGGAGCTGAACTCAAGCACATCGGTTAAGTCATCGACGACGACTATTAAGTGCGTGGTGGGTGGGGAACGAATTTCTTCGTCGTCCGCTTCCCACTCCAACCGGACATAGTTCGGCCAAGAATCTCTCGACAAGGAAAGAGACTTTAATGAGTTCAGCACATCACCCAAGGGTGAGTGTTGAAAAATATCCGCGGCGGTGAACTCCATGACCGGTGCCCAATCCGATTTGATAGGCACGAATGTCGGTGTCAAAACCGGCGGATCTCGGGTAGGGGGTCCCGAACTGTGCATCTAAAGCTAATGGTAACAGGAGGCAGGGGACACGATGTTTTACCCAGGTTCGGGCCCTCTCGATGGAGGTAATACCCTACTTGCTGCTTCATTGATCTTGATGATATGAGTATTACAAGAGTTGATCTACCACGAGATCGTAGAGGCTAAACCCTAGAAGATAGCCTCTGATTATGATTGTTGTTGTCCTACGGACTAAACCCTCCGGTTTATATAGACACCGGAGGGGGCTAGGGTTACACAAAGTCGGTTACAGAAAAGGAAATCTACATATCCGTATATCCAAGCTCGCCTTCCACGCAAAGGAGAGTCCCATCCGGACACGGGACAAAGTCTTCAATCTTGTAACTTCATAGTCCAATAGTCCGGCCAAAGTATATAGTCCGGCTGTCCGAGGACCCCTTAATCCAGGACTCCCTCAGTAGGCCCTGAACCAGGCTTCAATAACAATGAGTCCGGCACGCAGATTGTCTTCGGCATTGCAAGGCGGGTTCCCTCTCCGAATACTCCATAGAAGATTCAGGACACAAGGGTCATGTCCGGCTCTGCAAAAAAAATTCCACATACCACCGTAGAGAGCACGATGTTCCATAAATATAATCCGCTGACAACTTTTTATAGCATGACATCACGCCACAGACCGGTCATTATTCGAACCGTTTTTCATAACCAGCCATTCCACGTAATGCGAGGTGGTTTCCTTGACACGTCTTGTCGAAGCAGAGATCATGTCCCTTTATCACGGGATTCTCATCAATACAAGTATGGGTAACCCAACCACGCCATCAATCGTGGCACTTGGGAAATAAGCGATCTTAACGGGTGACGAGGACATGTATTAGGGGTAGGGTAACAGGCCTGACCTAAAGACCTACCCATGGACACCGTACACTTTGTACTGGGCCCCTGGGCCAGATCTTTGTACCGCAACTTGAAAGTCACTCGGACGGCAACAACCACTCAGAGCACGGCACTCCACTCGACGAGCTCATTCCACTCGGCCATGTAACTCACTCGGATATGCGAAGACCAATAGTCAGCATGACGGTTTTGTTGTGGGCAGGCATTAGGCATTGATGCTCCACTTTGTAACATAGGAGGTGAGGGGGTGGAGCACTCTATATAAGCCACCCCCACCACTAGACTTGGGGTTTATCTACCTCTCTCTCTTTTCACCATTAGTCTCAGGACTTAGCTCAGGCATGGGGATCCGTTCCTCTCTCTCACACACACATTGTAATCTCCGGATATATACTCAGATAAAACAAAGCCTCTCCGGAGCACGAGACGTAGGGTTGTTATCTCCACCGTGAGAGGCCCGAACTCGCTAAAACCACCGTGTCACCCATATGCATCTCGATAGATCATGCTCCGTTACCCTATACCTTATTATTGTCGGAATCGTTCCCACGACAGTTGGCGCCCACCTTGGGGCATGGCGTCTATCGAGCCATGATGCATATGGTTTTTCATTCATCTATTTTCGTGTTCATGCAGTTCATACAAACAATTGAAGCACCGCAAAAGCTAAGGAGAAGATACATCTTCACCCAACACAGCGAGCGTGCATGACCATTCACAAACGTGTCTGATCAGGCGATTTACTTCTACTCTTCGAGGTCTGGTACCGCTGGAGACGCGCCGCCGCCTGGCTGTGTGTGGCTCCTCTTCGCCGAGCACTCCGGCTGTGCCAATGACCTGCGTCGCTACCTCAATTCCACAGGCGACGACCCCGATGCCACAGAAGACACCGAGGGTGAGGCGAATCGCACGCTCGACCGGACCAGCTGGGGCGGCCACCAGCGCACCTCCCGCTCCCACTTCTCCGTCGAGCTCAGCCCAACCGTCTGCCGGCTGCGGCGTCCGCAAGCGTTCAGCAGTCACTCCGATGACGTGGGTGCTCGGCTGCGCCCCGACCCCCAGGCCTCGGGCGCATCCGTCCGCGCCGGATTGATGCATCGGATCGACACCTCTGGCGGAGTTTCCGAGTCCCCCTCGCTGAAGTTGGCGTTCGGGGGCAGGGAACCAACCCTGTCAACCGCTCGTCCCGCTCGCCTGTATGGCCGCTAGCCGCATGCGAGCGCGGCCCACCGGCGCCGGGCCGTCTCCCCGTCATACAGAAAAAGGAAACAGAGGAACCTGGGTTGACCGTTTCGCTAAGGTAATTGCCTCATTAAAGGGCTCATCAGGTGAGTATTTCCAGCATCAATTACTTATTTACTGCTGCCAAAACAAATGCGCTCATTTGGCTACTTCCGCTCTTATCACGACAGTTATTAGTGCACGCATGCATGCACTATAACCACGGGACTTTAAGTCTCTCCAAAAGTCGTCAACTCAGGGGAGTTTTTGATCATCAATAGATATTCGTAGCTATAGTTGCTATACTAACTTGCATGTCGCTCGTCCGGACAGCACAACAATTCACTCGACCAGACAGCACATCAATTCACTCGTCCGGACAGCACATCGATTCACTCGGACGAACATATATCTCGCACGGGCGAGTAACATGATGACATGTTAACTCGTATGAAGTTTGCATCTACACGACTAACATGCAGGCACTTGGTCAGTCGTGTGATCCCACTCGGTCGAATGCCTCCTTGACTGACATGCTCAACTCGGCCACCCCGCACATCTTCGCTCGGTTGGGCGCATCTTCATCGGCTTGCCCGACAAGATAAGTGTATTTTCATAGTTCATCCGCGTACATTGTACATACGGATAACTAAATGTCCAATATCGTTCGGGTGGATTCCGCACTCGGACGAACAATGTGCAGGTTTGCTCAAACAACTAAACGTCCACACATTCGCCTACCGCACACCGCCAGTCTGCTGGATGCGCCACCACTTGACTGCCACGCGCGTCGTCACTCGGTTGTACACATCATCGACAACGAATACTGCCGCCAACTTATAAGGCCAAAATTCACTCGGATGGAATTTGTCCAGTCGAATGGAACTTGTTCAGTCGGCCGTCCAACTACGGCCAGCTGCATCTTCATCAACTCCTCCGATGATGGACACTCTGCTGGATGCCTCTTCATCAATTGGCCGCCCCGGGCATCGTCACTCAGCTGAACGCGTCTATATCACGACCGCCCTGCGCGCCATTACTCCATGCATGCGTCTGCATCACTCGGACTCTCCGCACGTCGCCACTCTGCGGGACGCGTCTACTCCACTCGGGAGTTTCGCACGTCGTTACTCCGTGGGATGCAAATACTTCACTCGGACGCCGGCGCGTCTTCACTCCGCCGGCGCTTCTTCACTCTGCCAGACGCGTCTGCTTCACTCGGATGTCCCGCACATTGTCATCCTGCGGCACGCGTCTACATCACCCGGACGCTTCATGCATCCCCACTTCGCGGGACGCGTCTACATCACTCGGACGCCCCGCACATCGTCACTCCGGGGCACGCGCCTCTACTTCACTTGGGCGCTGCATGCGTCGCCACTCCACAGGACACGTCTACTTCATTCGGCGCCCCGTGCATCGCCATCGGTTGGTCTCCTCATCACCACTCGGCTGCCCCGCGTGTCGCCATCGGTTGGTCACCTCATCACCACTCGGCCGCCACGCGCGTCGCCATCGGTTGGTCACCTCATCACCACTCGGCCGCCCCGCGCGTCGCCATCGGTTGGTCACCTCATCACCA
>NC_041393.1:462346513-462346938 GCF_002162155.2 Triticum dicoccoides
ACCTCATAACCACTCGGCCGCCCCGAGCGTCGCCATAGGTTGGTCACCTCATAACCACTCGGCCGCCCCGCGCGTCGCCATCGGTTGGTCACCTCATCACCACTCGGCTGCCCCGCGTGTCGCCGTCGGTTGGTCACCTCATCACCACTCGGCCGCCCCGCGCGTTGCCATCGGTTGGTCACCTCATCACCACACAGATTTTAACAGTTTTTTCTGAAATAATTGTTGTTGCTTATACTTGTAAGCAAAATCCCCCAGTGGGTGACTTACCTGCGAATCCGTTTCACCTAAGTTTGAAAAAATCCTACCGAGTGGAGAGCAGTCCTCCCACTCGGGGGCTTAGCTGCAGTCCAGTACTCGCCTAAGGTCTCTCACTTGAGGGCTTAGCTGCAGTCAGGCACTCGCCTAAGTTTGAAAAAATCCTA
>NC_041393.1:462347977-462350204 GCF_002162155.2 Triticum dicoccoides
CATCGGTTGGTCACCTCATCACCACTCGGCCGCCCCGCGCGTCGCCACCGGTTGGTCACCTCATCACCACTCGGCCGCCCCGCGCGTCGCCACCGGTTGGTCCTCATCACCACTCAGCCGCCCCGCGCGTCGCCATCGGTTGGTCACCTCATCACCACTCGGTCGCCCCGCGCGTCGCCATCGGTTGGTCACCTCATCACCACTGGGTCACCCCGCGTGTTGCCACTCGGTGAGACACATCTATATCAATCGGCCGCCCCGCGCATCGCCATCGGTTGAACACATCTTCACCACTCGTCCGCTCGCATGTCTTCAAACAGCTAAGTCATTTCACATTCTATTATTTCCGTCTTTCCAAGTATCCCGTAATTCACACATCACGTTCAATCAGAGGCCACAACACCGAGTGTACCTCTACGCTCGGCTGCTTATTTTCACATACTTGGTTAGTACTGGTGATGTGACTCCCGAGTCCAACTTCCATTTTTTCGCATACATCAATCACGAACACCATGTGTCGTTCTTCGTTTCGAGTTTGCATCGGTCCTCCGGGGCTGCTACTCAGTCAAAACACTACACTTCCGTTTTATTTGAGCCAGTATTCCAATGAGTTCAGTCGGATCCATCGCTTCGACAAGTTCGAATGGATCCTTTGCTCTTTCAGACTCTTGCTGGTTAACCAGCAAGCCCCTTGCACTCCCAGCGGGAGTCTATGGGTGTTATTCGCACAAATCATTTCAGCACACATCAAATTTCCTTGAGAAATTATTTCGTTGGCTTGTGTCATTTGTTTACACAAGTTACGCGATCAATCGACGGCTCTATGCGCCAACTTCATCGCTGCTTGGACTCGGTTCCATACCGGTCCCAGTGCACCACAACACCGACCTTGTCGCTCTGTTGACTTCAAACACATCCGACCAAGACCTCTTTGGAATCCTCTTCATCATATCAATAATATAGACCTCGTCAGGCATGAGACAGATAAGTCCGTTTTATAATTAAACTTCACACTTCACTCTTTTGCGAGTTTTCCTCTTTCGAGCATCACTCGGAAGCTTCTCCTCATCTTTACCTGAGTCCGACTCGATGGATTCCAAATCATCCATTCAAAACTATATTTCTCGTATTCCGACATGTCCGTTGTCGAAGCCTATAGTACGCTCGGGGGCTACGCCGCACTCGGGGGCTGCATCTCACTTGGAGTGACACTCTCCTGAGTGGTCAAGTACTTCATCACCAGTCAGATCCTTCACTTCAACAAGTGCATTCGATCCGCCACTTTGACAAGTTTTATAATCACCCAGACGCTATGCACGCCATCTTCATTCCTACTCGGACTCAGTTGTCACACTAGTCTTGTTGTGTTGCAACCACACTACACCAACCTCATTGCTACATTAGGTTCGAAAGCATCTGTCTAACTCCTTCGAAGACCATTTCAGCCACTTGTCTGGACATGCAATCTGTCACTCGACCACCCTGCGCATCACCACTTGGCTGGACACGTAGTCCTTCACTCGGCCACCTCGCGCATCCTCACTTGGCCGTCCCGCACCGCGCCACTCGATTGTGCATGTCTTCACCACTTGGCCGCTCCGCGCGTTGCCTCTCGGTTGTGCATGCCTTCACCACATGGCCGCCCCGCGCGTCATGACTCGGCTGGACACATAGTCCTTCACTCGGCCACCTCACGCATCCTCACTCGGCCGCCCACGCGTTGCCACTCGGTTGTGCACGTTTTCATCATTCGACCACCTCGCACATCATGACTCGACCACTCTGCGTGTTGAGTGCCACCAAGTTTTTCCTTGCAGTCAACATACTCAGAAAGAAGTACCCTTTAGTTTGATTATCAAAAGACATGATTTTATAGTCTTCCAAATAATTGTTGTTCATTTTTTACATGTTCTAAAATCCCCCAGTGGGTGTCTTAGCTGCGAATCCATTTCGCCTAAGTCGAAGAAAAATCCTACTGAGTGGTGAGTCTGCCTCTCACTCGGGGGCTTAGCTGCAGTCCAGTACTCGCCTAAGTAATAAAAAATCCTGCCGAATGGTGAGCGATCCTCCCACTGGGAGGCTTAGCTGCAGTCCAGTACTCGCCTAAGTAATAAAAAATCCTACCGAGTGGTGAGTCTGCCTCTCACTCGGGGGCTTAGCTGCAGTCCAGTACTCGCCTAAGTAATAAAAAATCCTACCGAGTGGTGAGTCTGCCTCTCACTCGGGG
>NC_041393.1:462351159-462415710 GCF_002162155.2 Triticum dicoccoides
TAAAAAGAAATCCTACCGAGTGGTGAGTCTGCCTCTCACTCGGGGGCTTAGTTGCAGTCCAGTACTCGCCTAAGTAATACAAAATCCTACCAAGTGGTGAGCAATCCTCCCACTCGGGGGCTTAGTTGCAGTCCAGTACTCGCCTAGGTTTGAAAAATCCTACTGAGTAGTGAGCAATCCTCCCACTCGGGGGCTTAGCTGCAGTCCAGTACTCGCCTAAGTAATAAAAAATCCTACCGAGTGGTGAGTGATCCTCCTACTCGGAGGCTTAGCTGCAGTCCAGTACTCGCCTAAGTTTGAAAAATCTTACCGAGTGGTGAGCAATCCTCCCACTCGGGGGCTTAGAAAAGTGCGGGTCGGCCACGGCCACCACCTCAGAGATGTACCATCAAGAAGAAGGACGAGATTGAGCGTGTCGCCAAGGCGAGCCACACTCAGCAACATCAAGACCATTACTGAATACCTCGTTGATGAGTTGACCGGCCCCGCCGAATGGTGCGGGTCGACTGTGACCGAAAGCAGATGGCTGATAGGAACGTCAAGACCATTGATGAGTGCCTTGCTGGTGACCTGAGACAGGAACGTCAAGACCATTGCTGAGGGCCTTGCTGATGAGCTGTTCAATGCTGCTCAAGGATCGTCCAACTAGTCGACTGCTGATTCCTCTTCAGAAGCTGTATCAAGCAAACAGAAACCAATCTGAGAGAAGAACAAGTTCGATCAGTACCAGCTAAAAAGAGTTTTAGTTCTCTCAGACGCCTGCCGACTGCCCGCAGTCGATGGCGGTCTCGGGGACTACACCCAGTGGGTGCACTAAGCGTGCCCCCACTGGAGTAATCTCCACTCGGTATAGCCTGACCAGTCCGAGTGATGAACAACAACAAAAAGACAGGCTCTAAGACTCCCGCCGACTGCCCACAGTCGACGGCAGTCTCGAGGACTACACCCAGTGGGTGCACTCAGCGTGCGCCCACTGGAATGGTATCCACTCAGAACGGTCCGCCCGGTCCGAGTGATGGCCAAATAACAAAAAAAGACACGTTCCAGGCGTGAAGAAATTCCGAGTAATCAGTTACTCGATGCACGACCAGCTCAAAATCACTCCAAATAAATTTGCTATAAGGTGAGTTCAACGCTCCTCCGCGGACCCGTTTGAGCTCATTTCACTCGGACACCATGCAGTCTGGAATCCGTCAAGGCAACACGCGGAGATAAGACTGCCGGGTGACCAGAGGAAGTTCATAAGTGCCTCCTTAGCACTCGACTCATCTGGGAATACACCTCGACTCGACCCGCTCAACCTCGACCGATTTGGGGGCTAATGACGAGGACATGTATTAGGGGTAGGGTAACATGCCTGACCTAAAGAACCTACCCATGGACACCGTACACTTTGTACTGGGCCCCTGGGCCAGATCGCCATCTAGATGTACCGCAACTTGAAAGTCACTCGAACGGCAACAACCACTCGGAGCACGGCACTCCACTCGACGAGCTCATTCCACTCGGCCATGTAACTCACTCAGATATGCGAAGACCAGTAGTCAGCATGACAGTTTTGTTGTGGGCAGGCATTATGGCATTGATGCTCCACTTTGTAACATAGGAGGTGAGGGGGTGGCGCACTCTATATAAGCCACCCCACCACTAGACTTGTGGTTTTTCTACCTCTCTCTCTTTTCACCATTAGTCTCAGGACTTAGCTCAGGCATGGGGATCCGTTCCTCTCTCTCACACACACATTGTAATCTCTGGATATATACTCAGATAAAACAAAGCCTCTCCGGAGCACGAGACGTAGGGTTGTTATCTCCACCATGAGAGGCCCGAACTCGCTAAAACCACCATGTCACCCATATGCATCTCGATAGATCATGCTCCGTTACCCTATACCTTATTATTGTCGGAATCATTCCCACGACAACGGGCAAGTGGGGAGGCGCACAGTTTCTACCGCCTTTATAAAGAGATAAGAATTCTCATGTTGCCCCCACGCCTACTTCCTTCTTCGCTCATCCATTCTCGCACACCCGAGCTCTAGCGCCCCAGATCTCACCTTCTCCGCACAGCCAAACATGTCCGGAGCGGGAGGCAAGTTGGTGGCCTCCTCCGTCAAGGATGAGGACATTACGAATCTCCAGGCGGCCAGATATTTGGCCGCAAATATTGCGCACCGGCTCCAGGACGCAGGGCAGATCATTCCGACTCCAGGACCCCATGAGAGGGTCATGTTCCTTGCCCACTTCGTCCACGGACTGGGATTCTCCCTCCACCCGTTTGTCCGCGGGCTCTTGTTCTATTACGGGCTGGATTTTCATGATCTGGCCCCTAACTTCATCCTCAACATCTCGGTGTTTATCGTCGTGTGCGAGGCTTTTCTCCGCATCAGGCCCCACTTCGGCCTGTGGCTAAAGATTTTCAACGTGAAGCCGAAGATAGTGGTCGGCCAGCAGGCGGAGTGTGGTGGCGCCATGGTGGGCAAGATGCCCAGCGTCACCTGGCTCGAAGGCTCCTTTGCGGAGACCGTGAAGGGGTGGCAATAGGGGGAGTTCTACATCACCAAGTCGCGCGACGCCAACTGGGTGGCGGCCCCCAAATTCCGATCCGGCATCCCTGTGCGGCTCACTTCCTGGAAGAGGAAGGGCCTAGCCTGGGGCGCATCCGCGGAGCTGACCGGACCCTAGAACTGCGTCAAGAATATGATAACCAAGAATATAAAGCTTGTCAACATGGTCCAGGTCATTCTATTTCGCCGGATTCTCCCGTGTCAAAGACGGGCGTTCAACCTGTGGGAGTTCGACGTGGCCCAACACCAGACACTGCAAGAGCTCTTTGACACGATGCACAAAGACGCGTGGAAGGTGTTGTTCAGGTCCAGCGAAGTTCCTCCTCCTACTTCCGAGGACCGCGGACTCAGCGCCAAGCGCCACGCCAATGTGGTAAGCATTCTACATTTTTCAAGGTGTGCCTTTCCTCAGTATATTCGTGGAAGGAACTTAAGCCACCATACTGATCTAACAGGAATACGTGGCGACGGCGGAGTAGATCGACTGTCCGGCTCCGTTGCCTGAAGATCCAGCAACTGCTCTCCTGATGGAGATGCTGGTTTCGGCACCTTATGAGGTTCCAGAGAAGAAGGCCAAGAAGAAGGCCGTGGGGACCAGGAAAAGTCTCCGGCGCAACATGGTGCCAGACTCATCGTCCGAAGACACCCAGGCGCACTCCTCCAACGACAACGAGGAGGAGGAAGAGGAAAACCCTCTCCCCCAAAACGAGGGGGAGAAGAAAAGGAAGGCTGATACGTCTCCAACGTATCTATAATTTATGAAGCATTCATGCTATTTTATTATCTGTTTTGAATGGTTGCGGGCTTTATTATACACTTTTATATTACTTTTGGGACTAACCTATTAACCGGAGGCCCATCCCATATTGTTGTTTTATTGCCTGTTTCAGTATTTCGAAGAAAAGGAATATCAAACGGAGTCCAAACGGAACGAAACCGTTGGCAGCATGATTTTTGGGAAGATTATGACCCAGGAGACTTGGAGTTGAAGTAAATGGAGCATCGAGGAAGCCACGAGATAGGGGGCGCGCCCACCCCCTGGGCGCGTCCTACCCTCTCGTGGGCCCTCGAGGCTCCCCCGACCGACTTCTTTCGCCTATATAAGCCTACATACCCTAAAAACATCGAAGAAGAAGATAGATCGGGAGTTCCACCGCCGCAAGCCTCTGTAGCCACCAAAAACCTCTCAGGATCCCGTTTCGACACCCTGCCGGAGGGGGAACCCCTCACCGGAGGCCATCTTCATCATCCTAGCGCTATCCATGACGAGGAGGGAGTAGTTCACCCTCGGGGCTGAGGGTATGTACCATTAGCTATGTGTTTGATCTCTCTCTCTCTCTCTCTCTCTCTCGTGTTCTCTCTATGGCACAATCTTGATGTATCGCGAGCTTTGCTATTATAGTTGGATCTTATGATGTTTCTCCCCCTCTACTCTCTTGTGATGAATTGAGTTTTCCCTTTGAAGTTATCTTGTCGGACTGAGTCTTTAAGGATTTGAGAACACTTGATGTATGTCTTGCCATGCTTATCTGTGGTGAGAATGGGATATCACATGCCACTTGATGTATGTTTTGGTGATCAACTTGCGGGTTCCGCCCATGAACCTATGCATAGGGGTTGGCACACGTTTTTGTCTTGACTCTCCGGTAGAAACTTTGGGGCACTCTTTAAAGTAGTTTGTGTTGGTTGAGTAGATGAATCTGAGATTGTGTGATGCATATCGTATAATCATGCCCACGGATACTTGAGGTGACAATGGAGTATCTAGGTGACATTAGGGTTTTGGTTGATTTGTGTCTTAAGGTGTTATTCTAGTATGAACTCTATGATAGATTGAATGGAAAGAATAGCTTCATGTTATTTTACTACAGACTCTTGAATAGATAGAACAGAAATGATAACTTTGAGGTGGTTTCGTACCCTACCATAATCTCTTCGTTTGTTCTCCGCTATTAGTGGCTTTGGAGTTACTCTTTGTTGCATGTTGAGGGACTGTTATATGATCTATCTATGTTATTATTGTTGAGAGAACTTGCACTAGTGAAAGTATGAACCCATGCCTTGTTTCCTACCATTGCAATACCGTTTACGCTCACTTTTATCATTAGTTACCTTGCTGTTTTTATATTTTCAGATTACAAAAACCCATATCTACCATCCATATTGCACTTGTATCACCATCTCTTCGCCAAACTAGTTCACCTATACAATTTATCATTGTATTGGGTGTGTTGGGGACACAAGAGACTCTTTGTTATTTGGTTGCAGGGTTGTTTGAGAGAGACCATCTTCATCCTATGCCTCCCACGGATTGATAAACCTTAGGTCATCCACTTGAGGGAAATTTGCCACTGTCCTACAAACCTGTGCACTTGCAGGCCCAACAACGTCTACAAGAAGAAGGTTGCGTAGTAGACATCAAGCTCTTTTCTGCCGCCGTTGCCGGGGAGGCTAGGTAAGCGGCACTCACACCCCATCAACTAAGCTCTTTTCTGGCGCCGTTGCCAGGGAGGTGAGTGCTTGAAGGTATATCTTTAGATCTTGCAATCGAATCTTTTTGTTTCTTGTTTTATCACTAGTTTAGTTTATAAAAGAAAACTACAAAAAAATGGAATTGAGTTTGTCTCATACGCTTCATCTTTTTAATATCTTTCGTGAGAATTATGGTAAGGAAAATTGTACTCAATTTCTAGAAGAAGAATGCATTAAAATGTTTGGTACTAGATCTTTCTATGATGAGCATGATTGCAATGTTGTTAGTATGAATTCCTTGAATATCCATGATGCTAATGATATGCAAAGCCACAAGCTTGGGGAAGCTATGTTTGATGAAGATGATATTTTTTGTCCCCCAAGTTTTGATGAGCAAATTTATTATGATGAAAGCATGCCTCCTATTTATGATGATTATATTGATGAAAGTGGATTTGGAGAGGTCATGACTTTATTTAGTGATGATTCCACTATTTCGAAAGAGGTTCAAATTGATTATGAGAACAAAGTTGCTATCTATGATGACTTGTATGCTATTAAGACTAATGATAACCATGAAACTTGTCATCATGATTTTAGTTTTCAATTGGATTATGCCTCACATGATAATTATTCTGTTGAGTTTGCTCCCACTAATATTCATGAGAAGAATTTTGCTTATGTGGAGAGTAGTAAATTTTTTATGCTTGTATATCATGAAAAGAATGCTTTAGGTGCTGGTTATATTGTTGAATTCATTCATGATGCTACTGAAAATTATTATGAGGGAGGAACATATGCTTGTAGGAATTGCAATAATATCAAGTTTCCTCCCTATGTGCTTAAAATTTTGAAGCTATGCTTGTTTTACCTTCCTATGCTAGTTGATTATTGTTTTCATAAGTTGTGTGCTCACAAAATCCCTATGCATAGGAAGTGCGTTAGGCTTAAATGTGCTATTCGTATGCTTCATGATGCTCCCGTTATGTTTCAATTATTATCTTTTATGTGAGCATCATTGCCATCATCATGCCTAGCTAGAAAGGCATTAAAGAAAAGCGCTTGTTGGGAGACAACCCAATATTTATCCTTACTGTTTTTGTGTGTTCACATGATTATGCTACTGTATTAATCATGTTTTATAGCTTTTGTTTCAATAAAGTGCCATGTAAGACCTTCAGGATGGCTTTTGGTGATAGTTGTGTTGATCCAGCTGAAAATAAGAAACTATTGCACCTAGTAAATTATTTTTGTTAATTCACAGAAACGTGATTCTGATCTGATTATTTTTGCTCTGGATTGGCACACCAATTTCTTAGGACTTCCTGATTTTGTAGAATATTTGGAGTTCCAGAAGTATACGTTTGATACAGATTACTACAGACTGTTCTGTTTTTGACAGATTCTGTTTTCTATGTGTTGTTTGCTTATTTTGATGCATCTATGGCTAGTATTAAGTAGTATGAACCATAGAGAAGTTGGAATATAGTAGATATTACACCAATATAATTTATAATGAGTTCATTACAGTACCTAAGTGGTGGTTTTTCTTATACTAACGAAGCTTACGAGTTTTCTGTTGAGTTTTGTGTTGTGGAGTTTTCAAGTTTTGGGTAAAGACTCAACCCGATAAGATAACTTCAAGAGGGAAACTCAATTCATCACAAGAGAGTAGAGGGGGATAAACATCATAAGATCCAACTATAATAGCAAAGCTCGCGATACATCAAGATCGTGCCATAGAGAGAACACGAGAGAGAGAGAGAGAGAGATCAAACACATAGCTACTGGTACATACCCTCAGCCCAGAGGGTGAACTACTCCCTCCTCGTCATGGATAGTGCCGGGATGATGAAGATGGCCACCGGTGATGGGTTCCCCCTCTGGCAGGGTGCCGGAACAGGCTCCCGAGAGGTTTTTGGTGGCTATAGAGGCTTGCGGCGGCCGAACTCCCGATCTATCTTCTCCGTGGATGTTTTTAGGGTATGTGGGACTACATAGGCAAAAGAAGTAGGTCGGGAGGTGCTCGAGGGGCCCACGAGACAGGGGGCGCGCCCAGTAGGGGGGCCCTCTATCTCCTGGCCAACTCGGGAATCTTCTGACGTGAACTCCAGGTCTCCAGGATCATATTCTTCCAAAAAATCACGCTGCCGAAGGTTTGATTCCATTTGGACTCCGTTTGATATTACTTTTCTTCGAAATACTGAAAAAGGCAATAAAATAGCAATATGGGCTGGGCCTCCGGTTAATAGGTTAGTCCCAAAAGTAATATAAAAGTGTATAATAAAGCCCATAATCATTCAAAACAGATAATAAAATAGCATGAATCCTTCATAAATTATAGATACGTTGGAGATGTATCAGCATCCCCAAGCTTAATTCCTACTCGTCCTCGAGTAGGTAAATGATAAAGAAAGAATTTATGAAGTGTGAATGCTAGAAGGTGCACAAGTTTGATAAATGATAATTTCAATCACCTTTTCTAGCATGATAATATGTCATAACAGTAGTTCATCTCATAAAACTTCTCACGAACAAGTAACAAGCAATTCACATGTCAAAGCATAGACCATAAACTTTCTTGAAAACTAGCAAACTTCATTCCCAGTCATCAAACAATTACAATTCATCTTATTTTCAGGAATAGCAAACTGCACATACTCAACTATCATACAGTCTTCTACAATTCCTAACACTTACGCAATACTAATGGTTATGGAGTTTCAATCGAACACTGAGAAAGATAGGGGCTTATAGTGTTGCCCCCCAACGTATTCACCTTTGGGTGATGTCAACAATAATAGTTCATGCTAACTTACATCCAATTGGATATATATATATGTATATATCAGGATCTTCCAAACACGAGGTGCTTGCCAAAGGATAAAATGAAAAAGGGAAAGGTGAAGATCACCTTGACTCTTGCATAAAAGTAAAAGACATAAAGTAAAATATAGGCCCTTCGCAGAGGGAAGCAGAGGTTGTCATGCGCTTTTAGGGTTGGATGCCCAAAATCTTAATGCGAATGAACATCACTTTATATATCCACTTGTATATGGACCTTTATTATGCAGTCCGTCGCTTTTATTGCTTCCATAACAAGATCGTATAAAGCTATTTTCTTCACACCAAAAGATCATACATAGTTAGAGAGCAATTTTTATTGCTTCCACCGATGACAACTTACTTGAAGGATCTTACTCAATCCATAGGTAGGTATGGTGGATACTCATGGCAAAAACTGGGTTTAAGGATATTTGGAAGCACGACTAGTATCTCTACTTGGTGCAAGGAATTTGGCTAGCATGAGGGGGAAAGGCAAGCTCAACATGTTTGAATGATCCATGACAATATACTTTAACTGAGATGTGCAAAAACATAACCCATTACATTGTCCTCCTTGTCCAACATCAACTCTTTAGCATGTCATACTTAATGAGTGCTCCCAATTATAAAATATTTCTAGGGTAGTATATTTATATGTGAAATCTCTCTTCCTTCAATATTCTTTCATGAATTGTTCAAATGACCAATACAATGCTTGCTAACCTTCAATAAATTTACAACCTCTACTTCTTAGACGTGAAGTCATTACTTCCCATGGGATAAGAAAATGAGATGTATATAATTTCAGATTTATGACATTCAACTTATTCAACAATTTACTCATAGGATATAAGTGAAGCACACGAGTAAATGATAAACTACTCCAAAAAGAAATAAGTGAAGATCAATGAGCAACTAAATAATTATGTAACTATGTGAAGACTCTCTCTCATTTAAGAATTTCAGATCTTGGCATTATATTCAAACAGCAAGCAAAACAAAATAAAATGACAATGCAACGATAGCACAACTCATGTGAAGAAGCAAAAACTTAGGTTCAACCGATACTAACCGATAGTTGTTGAAGAAGAAAGGTGGGATGCCTACCGGGGGATCCCCAAGCTTAGATGCTTCATACTTCTTGAAATATTATCTTGGGGGGCCTTGGGCATCCCCAAGCTTTAACTTTTGTGTCTCCTTAATTCCTCTCATATCATGGTTTCTCTTTTTATCAAAAAGCTTCATCCACACCAAACTCAACAAGAACTCGTGAGATAGGTTAGTATAAACCAATGCAAAACCTTATCATTTTCTACTGTAACAAATCACTAAAATTATTATTCAACATTTCATACTAAATGCCTCTGCATATTTAATACTCCTATCCTCAAATAGAATCATTAAACAAGCAAACATATGCAAACAATGCAAACATTACAGCAATCTGCCAAAACAGTACAGTCTGTAAAGAATGCAAGAGTATCAATACTTCCCTAACTCCAAAAATTATGAAATAAAATTCCCACTGTAGTAAACTTATCAGAGCTCATTATACAAAAAATTTCAACATTATATCATGCTCTGACGTTTCTAGGGAATTTTTGCAACAGCGGTAAACTTTCTGTTTTCAAACAGCAACATGTATACTAGCAAAATAAGCATGGTAAAGGCTATCCTTGACATTTTTACTGAAAATAAAGATGAAAAACATTAATATAAATAACAGCAAGAAAATACTAACAAAAGAAAATGACGCTCCAAGCAAAACACATATCATGTGGCGAATAAAAATATAGCTCCAAGTAAAGTTACCGATGAACGAAGACGAAAGAGGGGATGCCTTCCAGGGCATCCCCAAGCTTAGGCTCTTGGTTTTCCTTGAATATTACCTTGGGGTGCCTTGGGCATCCCCGAGCTTAGGCTCTTGTCACTCCTTATTCCATAGTCCATCGAATCTTTACCCAAAACTTGAAAACTCCACAACACAAAACTCAACAGAAAACTCGTAAGCTCCGTTAGTATAAGAAAATAAAACCACCACTTAGGTACTGTAATGAACTCATTCTAAATTCATATTGGTGTAATATCTACTGTATTACAACTTCTCTATGATTCATACCCTCCGATACTACTCATAGATTCATCAAAATAAGCAAACAACACATAGAAAACAGAATCTGTCAAAAACAGAACAGTCTGTAGTAATCTGTATCAAACATATACTTCTGGAACTCCAAAAATTCTACCAAATTAGGAAGTCCTAAGAAATTTATGTACCAATACATAGAAAAATAATAATAACAAAAGAACGTTTGTGTGAATTAACAAAACTAATGTACTGGGTGCAAAAGTTTCTGATTCTCAACAGGATCAACACAACTATCACCGTAAGCTATCCTAAATGTCTTACTTGACACTTTATTGAAACAAAAGTTATAAAACATGATTACTACAATAGCATAATCATGTGAACACACAAAAACAGTAAGGTTAAATATTAGGTTGTCTCCCAACAAGCGCTTTTCTTTAAGGCCTTTCTAGCTAGGCATGATGATGACAATGATGCTCACATAAAAGATAAGAGTTGAAAACATAACCGGAGCATCATGAAGCATATGACTAGCACATTTAAGTCTAACCCACTTCCTATGCATAGGGATTTTGTGAGAAAACAACTTATGGAGACAATAATCAACAAGCATAGGAAGGTAAAACAAGCATAGCTTCAAAATTTTCAACACACAGAGGAAACTTGACATTATTGCAATTCCTACAAGCATATATTCCCCCCTCATAATAATTTTCAGTAGCATCATGAATGAATTAAACACTATAACCAGCACCTAAAGCATTCTTTTCATGATCTACAAGCATAGAAATTTTACTACTTTCCACATAAGCAAATTTCTTCTCATGAATAGTAGTGGGAGCAAATTCAACAAAATAATTATCATGTGAGGCATAATCCAATTGAAAACTAAAATCATGATGACAAGTTTCATGGTTATCATTATTCCTAATAGCATACAAGTCATCACAATAATCATCATAGATAGCAACTTTGTTCTCATAATCAATTGGAACCTCTTCCGAAATAGTGGAATCATCACTAAATAAAGTTGACACTCTTCCAAATCCACTTTCATGTTCATCACAATAAGATTCAACAAACTCCAAATGGTGGGATCACTACTTCCTAAAGTTGACACTCTTCCAAACCCACTTTCATCAATATAATCATCGTAAATAGGAGGCATGCTTTCATCATAATAAATTTGCTCATCAAAACTTGGGGGGAAAATATCATCTTCATCAAACATAGCATACCCAAGCTTGTGGCTTTGCGTATCATTAGCATCATGGATATTCAAGGAATTCATACTAACAACATTGCAATCATGCTCATCATTCACATATTTCGTGCCAAGCATTCTATGTAATTCTTCTTCTAGCACTTGAGCACAATTTTCCTTTTCATCATACTCATGAAAGATATTAAAAAGATGAAGCGTATGAGACAAACTCAATTCCATTTTTTGTAGTTTTCTTTTATAAACTAAACTAGTGATAAAACAAGAAACAAAAAGATTCGATTGCAAGATCTAACGGTATACCTTCAAGCACTCACCTTCCCGGCAACGGCGCCAGAAAAGAGCTTAGTTGACGGGGTGTGTGTGCCGCTTACCTGGCCTCCCCGGCAACGGCGCCAGAAAAGGGCTTGATGTCTGCTACACAACCTTCTTCTTGTAGACGTTGTTGGGCCTACAAGTGCACAGGTTTGTAGGACAGTAGCAAATTTCCCTCAAGTGGATGACCTAAGGTTTATCAATCCGTGGGAGGCGTACGATGAAGATGGTTTCTCTCAAACAACCCTGCAACCAAATAACAAAGAGTCTCTTGTGTCCCCAACACACCCAATACAATGGTATTGTATAGGTGCACTAGTTCGGCGAAGAGATCGTGATACAAGTGCAATATGGATGGTAGATATAGGTTTTTGTAATATGAAATTATAAAAACAGCAAGGTAACAAGCGATAAAAGTGAGCGTAAACGGTATTGCAATGCTAGGAAATAAGGCCTAAGGTTCATACTTTCACTAGTGCAAGTTCTCTCAACAATAATAACATAGATAGATCATATAACAATCCCTCAACATGCAACAAAGAGTCACTCCAAAGCAACTAATAGTAGAGAACAAACGAAGAGATTAAGGTAGGGTACGAAACCACCTCCAAGTTATCCTTTCTGTTCTATCTATTCAAGAGTTCGTAGTAAAATAACATGAAGCTATTCTTTCCGCTCAATCCATCATAGAGTTCATACTAGAATAACACCTTAAGACACAAATCAACCAAAACCCTAATGTCACCTAGATACTCCATTGTCACCTCAAGTATCCGTGGGCATGATTATATGATATGCATCACACAATCTTAGATTCATCCAACCAACACAAAGTACTTCAAAGAGTGCCCCAAAGTTTCTACCGGAGAGTCAATAAAACGTGTACCAACCCCTATGCATAGGTTCATGGGCGGAACCCACAAGTTGGTCACCAAAACATACATCAAGTGGCACGTGATATCCCATTGTCATCACAGATAAACACGGCAAGACATACATCAAGTGTTCTCAAATTAAAGACTCAATCCGATAAGATAACTCCAAGAGAGAAACTCAATTCATCACAAGAGAGTAGAGGGGGAGAAACATCATAAGATCCAACTATAATAGCAAAGCTCGCGATACATCAAGATTGTGCCATAGAGAGAACACGAGAGAGAGAGAGAGTGATCAAACACATAGCTACTGGTACATACCCTCAGCCCCGTGGGTGAACTACTCCCTCCTCGTCATGGATAGCGCCGGGATGATGAAGATGGCCACCGGTGATGTGTTCCCTCTCCGGCAGGGTGCCGGAACGGGCTCCCGAGAGGTTTTTGGTGGCTACAGAGGCTTGCGGCAGCGGAACTCCCGATCTATCTTCTCCGTGGATGTTTTTAGGGTACGTGGGACTATATAGGCGAAAGAAGTCGGTCGGGAGGTGCTCGAGGGGCCCACGAGACAGGGGGCGCGCCCAGTAGGGGGGGGGCTCCCCCTATCTCCTGGCCTCCTCGGGAATCTTCTGACGTGAACTCCAGGTCTCGAGGATCATATACTTCCAAAAAATCACGCCGCCGAAGGTTCCATTCCGTTTGGACTCCGTTTGATATTCCTTTTCTTTGAAATACTGAAACAGGCAATAAAACAGCAATATGGGTTGGGCCTCTGGTTAATAGGTTAGTCCCAAAAGTAATATAAAAGTGTATAATAAAGCCCATAATCATTCAAAACATATAATAAAATAGCATAAATGCTTCATAAATTATAGATACGTTGGAGACGTATCACATGCTCACACAATAAAATGGCAAATGAAACATGTGACAGAGCATGCACACACAATTCTAGCATCTATCAAGAAATTGGCGATGACTAGGACATCTATATATGAGTATATTGACTTAGCAGTCAAATGAGAACATTTGATCATAGGTCATACTCATCGTTTAAGCACAAGTGGGGTTACCACTTTTACATAAAGCACTGTTGTGTTCGCACCATTAGAGTTGGTTTAGCTCAATTCTTAGAGTAAAGCTCCCCCTAGATGTGAGATCTCCCCTAAGAGGGATGAATTAATCTTGGGTTTTGTCGATGTTGACTTCATGTAGGTGTTGAAGATGTGGATGCTCAATGTTGATGTAGATCATTTGGAGCAATCCTTTGGAGTGAGTTGCACTTTCAATACCTACACGGGTTAGTCCCACAAGGAACAAACAAGGATATCCATAGACATAGAGTGATGCACACACACACACAAGATGATGTCTATGAAAGTGTCAGGCTACCTTGTCCCTTGTCTTACCAACAAGAGGGTTTGTGACTCCTTGAACTAGTGCAAGATGTGGAAGTTGATTGCACTTGTCCTTGCCAAAATGATAAGAGTGAAGTATGTTGGCGGAGTCAGGCTCAAGAACTCTCTAGTTCTTCTTCTTCAGGATCCACATCATCTTGATGGGAATCCTTGGAGTTGTAGTCGTACTTGATGAAGTAGAACTTGATGTAGTCTTGGGAACCCACTTGACCAAGGCCTTAGGAGCTTCTTCAAATGCATCAATCTCCTCTTGAAGCTTGTCCTTGCCTTTTTGCTTGTGGTCTTGTGGTGGAAGATCATCTTGAGCTTGTGTCCCTTTGAAAGAAGTAGGATCATACTTCTCTTGTTGAGGAACAAACTTCGTCTTGGGGTATTGATCTTCCCACTCAACTCCATTGGTATAGAACTTTAGTTCAAAACCAACACCTTGGTTCTTCTGGTGCCTTCCTTGCTTGCATACAATTTCCTCGAATTGCTTACTCCCAGCAAGGCTCTTGTAAACACCTTTCTCTATAATTCCCTTCAAACGGCTATTTTCTTGCTCAAGTGTAACTTGGCTAAGAGAATCATTAGTGGAATCAAGAGAACTACTAGAAGCAATAACATTGGATTTAACATGATTATTGTTACTACTAGAGGAAGAATCTTTCTTGTTCTTGTTACTAGACTTGACTTGAGGCATGTAAGTAGATAAGAGTAAATGCTTGGCAATGTAAGAAGAACTTTTCTTGCGAAGATCATCATTGATTGCTTTTAAAAACTCACGTTCTTGCTCAAGGTTGGGCTTTTCAAAGCGTAACTTCTCATGAGTCCTTAAAAGTTCTCGATGATCTCCTAAGATAGTTTCATGAGATAACTTAAGAGTGTTTAGTTCTTTAGTTAGGAGCTCAATCTTCTCCTTATCATTGTCATTCGTTTTGTCTTGATTAGCATGATTATTTGACGTTTCATCATAGTATTCATCACTAGAGTTGTCAACAAGTAAATCATCATCACCTAACAAGTCATCTTCATCACTATTGAAATCAACATACTCGGGATGTGATACCTTTGGGCCTTTAGCCATGAAGCATCTTCCAAGTCCTTCATTTGGTGAATCAAATATGTCGTAGGAGTTGGTTGACACAAGTTCTAGACCGGCAACACCTTCATCTTGAGTATTTTTGGAGTCAGAGTGATAGCTTCTCTCGGAGTGATTTCGGAGTCGGAGCCGGATACCCATTCACCAACATGAGCTTGATGTCTTCGTTTTGTGTAGCTCCTTGATGACTTGTCCTTCCTTTCCGAATCCTTGCTTCTCCGGGATTTTCTTCATTCATAAAGATCATCTCTACTCCTTCTTTCTCTTGATGGTGATTCTTCTCTTCTACTTCTTATTTTTGGAGAATCTTCTGTTCTTTTGTAGGGTGCCTTACACTCATTGGAATAGTGTCCGGGTCTTCCACAATTGTAGCAATTACGCTCACGACTTGAAGATCTTTTGTCATTGTAGGACCTTGACTTGGAACTTCTTTCCTTGCTCCTACTCTTGTAGTACTTGTTGAAGTTCTTCACCATTAGGCTCAATTCTTCATTGAAGGTTTGTTTCTCACTTGATAATGTGGGAGCTTCACATGAGGCTTTGTAAGCACCACTTGACTTGTTGTGGAGCTCCTCCTTATCCTTGAGTGACATCTCATGAGCAACAATTCTTCCAATGACTTCCGTTGGCTTGAGATCTTTGTAATTGGGCATCATTTGGATCAATGTGCACAAGGTATCATATTTTCCATCCAAAGCTCTTAGGATCTTCTTGATGATGAATTTGTCGATCATCTCTTCACTTCCTAAGCCGGTAATCTCATTTGTGATAAGAGCAAGCCTAGAATACATTTCAATGACACCTTCACCATCCTTCATTTTGAACTTGTCAAGTTGACTTTGAAGCACATACAATTTGGATTCCTTAACAGAGTCGGTACCTTCGTGCATATCACTCAAAGTATCCCAAATTTCCTTTGCATTCTCAAGACGGCTGAATTTGTTGAATTCTTCGGGGCATAATCCGTTGAAGAGGATATCACAATCTTGAGCATTGTATTGCAACATTTTCAACTCTTTCGCGTTAGCTTCACGGTTCGGTTCTCTCCCATCAAAGAATTCACCTTGCAAGCCAATACACGCAATATCCCAAACGGCGGGGTTATGTCCAAGAATATGCATTTTCATCTTATGCTTCCAACTAGCAAAATTAGTACCATCAAAGTAAGGACCTCTACGGTGGTAATTTCCCTCGCTAGACGCCATACTCTCCTAGGTTGTGAAACCAAGGCTATGACAACCAAAAGCTATGAAATCAAAGCAAATGGAGACCAAAGCTCTGATACCACTTGTAGGATCGAAAGTATGTCTAGAGGGGGGATTAGACTACTTGACCAAATAAAAATCTAGCATTTTCCCAATTTTAGTTCTTGGCAGATTTTAGCAACTTAGCACAAGTCAAGCAATCAACCTACACATGCAATTCTAAGAGTATAGCAGCGGAATGTAAAACAATTGCATATGAAGGTAAAGGGGAGGAGTTTGAGAAGGCAAACGCAATTGGAGACATGGATGTTTTTGTCATGGTTCCGATAGGTGGTGCTATTGTACATCCACGTTGATGGAGACTTCAACCCATGAAGGGTAACAGCTGCGCGAGTCCATGGAGGGCTCCACCCACGAAGGGTCCACGAAGAAGCAACCTTGTCTATCCCACCATGGCCGTCGCCCACGAAGGACTTACCTCACTAGGGTAGATCTTCACGAAGTAGGTGATCTCCTTGCCCTTACAAACTCCTTGGTTCAACTCCACAATCTTGTCGGAGGCACCCAAGTGACACCTAGCCAATCTAGGAGACACCATTCTCCAAGAAGTAACAAATGGTGTGTTGATGATGAACTCCTTGCTCTTGTGCTTCAAATGATAGTCTCCCCAACACTCAACTCTCTCTCACAGGATTTGGATTTGGTGGAAAGAAGATTTGAGTGGAAAGCAACTTGGGGAAGGCTAGAGATCAAGATTCATATGGTAGGAATGGAATATCTTGACCTCAACACAAGTGTAGGTGGTTCTCTCTCAGAAAATGTATGTTGGAAGTGTAGGCATGTTCCGATGGCTCTCTCCATGTATGAAGAAAGGGTGGAGTGGTATATATAGCCTCCACACAAAATCTAACCGTTACACACAACTTACCAATCTCGGTGGGACAGAATCATGAAACTCGGTTGGACCGATTTAGCAAATAATGTGACCGTTAGGTTTTCGGTGGGACCGACATGTCAACTCGGTGGAACCAATATGGTTAGGGTTAGGGCATAACGTAATCTAGGTGAGACTGATTACTCAAACTCGGTGTGACCAATTTTGGTAATAAGCTAACCAGAGAGTTGGTCAGGCAAACTCGGTGGGACCCATTCGCTCATGTCGGTGAGACCAAAACATTACAAAAGGGGAATAGAGAGTTTGCATTGCAATCTTGGTGGGACCGATCGCTCATCTCGGTTGGACCGAAACGTAACGAAGGAAAACAGAGAGATTACAATCCCATCTCGGTGAGACTGAGATCCCTATTGGTGAGACCGAAAAGACTAGGGTTTGTGGCAGTGGCTATGACATCTGAACTCGATGGTGCCGGATAGAAAGAATCGGTGGGGCCGAGTTTGACTTTTGGTTTGGGTCATATGTGGATGTGAGAAAGTAGTTGAGGGCTTTGGAGCATATCACTAAGCATTTTGAGCAAGAAACTCATTAAGCAACACCTCATCCCTCCTTGATAGTATTGGCTTTTCCTATAGACTTAATGTGATCTTGGATCACTAAAATAGAAAATGTAGAGTCTTGTGCTTTGAGCTTGAGCCAATCCTTTTGTCCTTAGCATTTTGAGGGATCCACTTTTCTCATCCATGCCATGCCAATCATTGAGCTTTCCTGAAATATTTATCTTGAAATATCATTAGATCAATGAGATATATGTTGTTAGGAATTACCAAAACCACCCAGGGATAGTTGCACTTTCACGAGCTCTTCCTCGGCCCGCTCCATACTCTGTTCAGTTTGGAGACTTCGGCAGAATGGGAGGTCGGAGCCAGCATCGGCGCCTGCTTATTCACATAGACATGTATGGTTAGTCTCCTGCAAAAATTATTTGATCCTCTGTCTTGCTTTTCTCTTTGAACACCGGAAAGAGTCTCAGGGGCTACTGTCTGTACTATGACATTCTTTTTGCATAATTACGTCACATACCTCAAAGCCCGTTAGAAGGCTGGTGCAGGCTTCGGTCAGTCCGCTCTTAGCGGACTGAACCCTCTCAACCACCGTACCCATAAGGATACGGTGTTCCTCAACAATGGAAGCACTTTGCAGCGCTTCCAGTAGAGTATTCGGTGCCTCTGGATGGACAGAGGTCACCGGCGGAATAGGTGCACCTCCTTCTTTCGAAGGAGGATGCTTGCCAGATTCCGGAGCCGTATGGGCCTCCGAAATAGTATTCGGCTGGGTGCTGAATTGGATATGGCCCCCATCGCCATTCTCTAGAGGGATTTGCTCCCCCATGTGTCCGGCGGCCGAGGTATCACCCTATGGCGCCACCCTGACAGCCTCTTGTACCTCTCCCTGGCCTGGGAAGGTCCTTCAGGACAACACCTCGGTGTCGTCTGTGGCCTTGGGAGAGGAGGCCGCCGAAAGTGACCCGCTGTCCATCACATTTGGATCCAGCAAATTCCCCAATGATGAGGATCGCTGGGGGCGGGCGTGGGTCGGACTGATGCATGAGTCGACATATTAAAACCACGAAGTAAAGAAGTTGGATATATGTGTGTATAAGTGCCTTTGAGTACTGATGATTCAGCCACGGGCTTCTCCCTGGGGCGCCACTCAGAGCTGCTATCAGTGTCCAACGCGGGGTTGTCCGCGAGGGAGACCCTCCCCTTCTTGGATGCCTCTGCCTCCAGATCCGTGGAGGCCGCCCTTTTCTTCCATCGCCCCTCCGGGGGAGAGTTGCTTTGCTCCTCCTCCTCGTCGTCCTCGGTAGCAGGGGAGGAGTGTGTTTCCGAGTCTTCGGACGTCACATCCGAAGTGCCTTTACGGTGAAGGCCGCCTCTTCCCGCCTGGCCCTTCTTCTTGGCATCCCTCTTCGATGCCTAGTAGGGCGTCGGGACCAGCATCTTCATCAGAAGTGGGATAGTTGGGTTTTCAGGCAGCGGAGCCGGACACTGGATCCTCTCAACCTTCTTTGTCCAGCCCTGAAAAGACAGACAGGGAAGCTTAGACATCTTCCTTGAATGTACAGGTGAAGGACACACCTTGAAATACGATAAACTTACCGGACTGGCGGGATGGGTCAGGTTGTACCCATGGTCCTCGGTCGTCTTCGGCCATGTCTCATTGGCCTTGAAAAGCACCTTCCAGATGCCTTCGTGTGTAGCACCGAAGAACTGTTGGAAGGTCTGGTGCTGGCCGGATCGAACTCCCACAGATGGCAAGTCCGGCTTTGACAAGGAAGGAACCAGCAAAAAAGCATCACCTGGATCACATTGACAAGCTTAATGTTCTTGTCCACCATGCTCTTGATGCGCATCTACAGCGCTTCAGCTCGTACGATGAAGCCCAGTCCAGGCCCTTCTCTAGCCAGGAGGTGAGCCGCATCGGGGGCCCGGACTTCAATTCGTGAGCTGCGGCCCAGGTGGTGTCACGGGGCTCGGTGACGTAGAACCACTGCTGTTGCCACCCTTTGATGGTCTCCACGAAGGTACCTTTGGGCCATGAGACATTGGATAGCTTGCTCACCATAGCACCTCTACACTCTGCGTGTTGATGATGTCTACTACGCAACCTTCTTCCTGTAGACATTGTTGGGCCTCCAAGTGCAGAGGTTTGTAGGACAGTAGCAAATTTCCCTCAAGTAGATGACCTAAGGTTTATCACTCCGTGGGAGGCGTAGGATGAAGATGGTCTCTCTCAAACAACCCTGCAACCAAATAACAAAGAGTCTCTTGTGTCCCCAACACACCCAATACAATGGTAAATTGTATAGGTGCACTAGTTCGGTGAAGAGATCGTGATACAAGTGCAATATGGATCGTAGATATAGGTTTTTGTAATCTGAAATTATAAAAACAGCAAGGTAACAAGCGATAAAAGTGAGCGTAAACGGTATTGCAATGCTAGGAAATAAGGCCTAAGGTTCATACTTTCACTAGTGCAAGTTCTCTCAACAATAATAACATAATTGGATCATATAACTATCCCTCAACATGCAACAAAGAGTCACTCTAAAGTCACAAATAGAGGAGAAGAAATGAAGAGATTATTGTAGGGTACATAACCACCTCAAAGTTATCCTTTCTGATCGATCTATTAAAGAGTCTGTAGTAAAATAACACGAAGCTATTCTTTCCGTTCGATCTATCCTAGAGTTCGTACTAGAATAACACCTTAAGACACAAATCAACCAAAACCCTAATGTCACCTAGATACTCCAATGTCACCTCAAGTGTCTGTGTGGATGATTATATGATATGCATCACACAATCTCAAATTCATCTATTCAACAAACACAAAGAACTTCAAAGAGTGCCCCAAAGTTTCTACCGGAGAGTCAAGACGAAAACGTGTGCCAACCCCTATGCATAAGTTCACGAGGTCACTGAACTCGCAAGTTGATCACCAAAACATACATCAAGTAGATCACGTGAATATCCCATTGTCACCACAGATAAGAACATGCAAGACATACATCAAGTGTTCTCAAATCCTTAAAGACTCAATCCGATAAGATAACTTCAAAGGCAAAACTCAATCCATCACAAGAGACTAGAGGGGGATAAACATCATAAGATCCAACTATAATAGCAAAGCTCGCGATACATCAAGATCGTGCCGAATCAAGAACATGAGAGAGAGAGAGATCAAACACATAGCTACTAGTACATACCCTCAGCCCAGAGGGTGAACTACTCCTTCCTCATCATGGAGAGCGCGGAGATGATGAAGATGGCCACCAGTGAGGGATCCCCCTCCGGCGGGGTGCCGGAACAGGGTCCCAATTGGTTTTTGGTGGCTACAGAGGCTTGCAGCGGCGGAACTCCCGATCTAGGTTATGTTCTGGGCGTAGGGGACAAGTTAGGGGGGTGTCCAGTGGCCACGAGGTAGGAGGGGGCGCCCAGGGGGGTAGGGCGCCCCACCCTCGTGGTGGCCTCAAGACACTTCTGGTCCATCTCCGGTACTCCGTGGGCTTCTTCTGGTAAAAAAACAATATCTGTGAAATTTTAGGTCAATTGGACTCCATTTGGTTTTCCTTTTCTGCGATACTCAGAACCAAGGAAAAAACAGAAACTGGCACTGGTCTCTAGGTCAATAGGTTAGTCCCCAAAATCATATAAAAGAGCATATTAAAGCCCATTAAACATCCAAAACAGATAATATAATAGCATGGAACAATCAAAAATTATAGATACGTTGGAGACGTATCAAGCATCGCCAAGCTTAGTTCCTGCTCGTCCTCGAGTAGTTAAATGATAAAACAGAATTTTTGATGTGGAATGCTACCTAGCATTTTCAATGTAATTTTCTTTATTGTGGCATGAATATATTCAGATCCGGAAGATTTAAGAAAAAAGTTTAATAGTGACATCAAAATAATAATACTTCAAGCATACTAACTAAGAAATTATGTCTTCTCAAATTAACATGGCCAAAGAAAGCTCATCCCTACAAAATCATATAGTTAAGCCATGTTTCATTTTCGGCAAACAAATTGCTCTCATCTTGCACAACCCCAATGACAAGCCAAGCAATTGTTTCATACTTTAGTATTCTCAAACTTTTTCAACTTTCACGCAACATATGAGTGTGAGCCATGGACATAGCACTATGGGTGGAATAGAATATGATGATGGGGGTTGTGTGGAGAAGACAAAAGGGAGAAAGTCTCACATTGACGCGGCTAATCAACGGGCTATGGAGATGCCAATTGATGTCAATGCAAGGAGTAGGGATTGTCATGCAATGGATGCACTTTTGCTATAAATGTATGAAAGCTCAACAAAAGAAACTAAGTGGGTGTGCATCCAACTTGCTTGCTCACGAAGACCTAGGGCATTTGATGAAGCCCATTGTTGGAATATACAAGCCAAGTTCTATAATCAAAAAATCCCACTAGTATATGAAAGTGACAAAATTAGAGACTCTCTATCATGAAGATCATGGTTCTACTTTGAAGCACAAGTGTGGAAAAAGGATAGTAGCATTGTCCCTTCTCTCTTTTTCTCTGATAATTTTTTTTGGGCCTTTCCGTTTTTTTATTTGGCCTTTCCCTTTTTATTTGGCCTTTCTCTTTTTTTATTTCCTCACACGGGACAATGCTCTAACAATGATGATCATCACACTTCTATTTATTTGCAACTCAAGGATTACAACTCGATACTAGAACAAAATATGACTCTATATGAGTGTCTCCGGCGGTGTACCGGGATGGGCAATGAATCAAGAGTGACATGTATGAAAAATAATGCATGGTGGCCTTGCCACAAATACGATGTCAACTACATGATCATGCAAAGCAATATGACAATGATGAAGCGTGTCATAATAAACGGAACGGTGGAAAGTTGCATGGCAATATATCTCGGAATGGCTATGGAAATGCCATAATAGGTAGGTATGGTGGCTGTTTTGAGGAAGATATAAGGAGGTTTATGTGTGATAGAGCGTATCACATCACGGGGCTTGGATGCATCTCGAAGTTTGCACCAACTCTCAAGGTGAGAAAGGGCAATGCAAGGTACCGAAGAGGCTAGCAATGATGGAAGGTGAGAGTGCGTATAATCCATGGACTCAACATTAGTCATAAAGAACTCACATACTTATTGCAAAAATCTACAAGTTATCAAAAACCAAGCACTACGCGCATGCTCCTAGGGGGATAGATTGGTAGGGAAAAGACCATCGCTCGTCCCTGACCGCCGCTCATAAGGATGACAATCAAAGAAACACCTCATGCTCCAAATTTGGTACACAACGGTTACCATAAGTGCATGCTACGGGACTTGCAAAGCTCAACACAAGTATTTCTCAAATTCACAAATACTCAACTAGCATGACTCTAATATCACCATCTTCATATCTCAAAACAATCATCAAGTATCAAACTTCTCATAGTATTCAATGCACTCTATATGGAAGTTTTTATTATACCTATCTTGGATGCCTATCATATTAGGACTAATTTTATAGACAAAGCAAATTACCATGCTGTTCTAAAGGACTCTCAAAATAATATAAGTAAAGCATTAGAGTTCATATATTTCTTCAAAATAAAACCACCGTCGTGTTCTAAAAGATATAAGTGAAGCACTAGAGGAAACGACAAAATACTCCAAAAGATATAAGTGAAGATCAATGAGTACTCAAATAATTATATAACTATGTGAAGACTCTATAACATTTAAGAATTTCAGATCCTGGGATATTATTCAAACAGCAAGAAAAAGTAGATAAAATAAAATGACGCTCCAAGCAAAACACATATCATGTGGTGAATAAAAATATAGCTCCAAGTAAAGTTACCGATGAACGAAGACGGAAGAGGGGATGCCATCCGGGGCATCCCCAATCTTATGCTCTTGGTTGTCCATGAATATTACCTTGGGGTGCCTTGTGCATCCCCAAGCTTAGGCTCTTGCCACTCCTTATTCCATAGTTCATCGAATCTTTACCCAAAACTTGAAAACTTCACAACACAAAACTCAACAGACAACTCGTAAGCTCCGTTAGTATAAGAAAATAAATCACCACTTAGGTACTGTTGTGAACTCATTCAAAATTCATATTGATGTTATATATACTGTATTCCAACTTCTCTATGGTTCATACCCTCCAATACTACTCATAGATTCATCAAAATAAGCAAACAACACACAGAAAACAGAATCTGTCAAAAACAGAACAGTCTGTAGTAATCTGTATCATTCGAATACATATGTAACTCCAAAAATTCTGAAATAAACTGTTGGATCTGAGGAATTTTCCTATTAATCATCTTCAAAAGTAATCAACTTAAAATCACTCTCCAGTAAAAAATGGCAGCTAATCTCCTGAGCGCGAAAGTTTGTGTTTTTACAGCAAGATCGCAAAGACTTCACCCAAGTCTTCCCAAAGGTTCTACTTGGCACAAACACTAATTAAAACATAAAACCACATCTAAACAGATGCTAGATGAATTATTTATTTCTAAACAGGATCAAAAAGCAAAGAACAAAAATAAAATTGGGGTGCCTCCCAACAAGCGCTAATGTTTAACGTCCCTAGCTTGGCATCATGATTTCAATGATGCTCATATAAAAGATAAGAATTGAAACATAAAGAGAGCATCATGAAGAATATGACTAGCACATTTAAGTCTAACCCACTTCCTATGCATAGGGATTTTGTGAGCAAACAACTTATGGGAACAATAATCAACTAGCATAGGAAGGCAAAACAAGCATAACTTTAAAACTTTAAGCACACAGAGAGGAAACTTGATATTATTGCAATTCCTACAAGCATATGTTCCTCCCTCATAATAATTTTCAGTGGAATCATGAATAAATTCAACAATATAACCATCACATAAAGCATTCTTTTCATGATCTACAAGCATAGAAATTTTATTACTCTCCACAAAAGCAAATTTGTTCTCATGAATAGTAGTGGGGGAAAACTCAAAAAATTAACTATCATGTGAAGCATAATCCAATTGAAAATTAAAATCATGATGACAAGTTTCATGGTTATGTTTATTATTTATAGCATATGTGTAATCACAATAATCATCATAAATAGGAGGCATGCTTTCATCATAATAAATTTGCTCAGCAAAACTTGGCAGACTAAACATATCATCTTCATCAAACATAGCATCCCCAAGCTTGTGGATTTGCATATCATTAGCATCATGGGTATTCAAGGAATTAATACTAACAACATTGCAATCAAGCTCATCATTCAAATATTTGGTGCCAAACATTCTAATGCATTCTTCTTCTAGCACTTGAGCACAATTATCGGGATCCTTATTTTCACGAAAGATATTAAAAGGCTGAAGCATATGAGGCACCCTCAATTCCATTTTTTTGTAGTTTTCTTTTATAAACTAAACTAGTGATAAATCAAGAAACTAAAAGATTAGATTGCAAGATCTAAATATATACCTTCAAGCACTCACCTCCCTGGCAACGACGCCAGAAATTGCTTGATGTCTACTACGCAACCATCTTCTTGTAGACGTTGTTGGGCCTCCAAGTGCAGAGGTTTGTAGGACAGTAGCAAATTTCCCTCAAGTGGATGACCTATGGTTTATCAATCCGTGGGAGGCGTAGGATGAAGATGGTCTCTCTCAAACAGCCCTTCAACCAAATAACAAAGAGTCTCTTGTGTCCCCGACACACCCAATACAATGGTAAATTGTATAGGTGCACTAGTTCGGCGAAGAGATGGTGATACAAGTGCAATATGGATGGTAGATATAGGTTTTTGAAATCCGAAATTATAAAAACAGCATGGTAACAAGCGATAAAAGTGAGCGTAAATGGTATTGCAATTCAAGGAAATAAGGCCTAAGGTTCATACTTTCACTAGTGCAAGTTCTGTCAACAATAATAACATAATTGGATCATATAATTATCCCTCAACATGCAACAAAGAGTCACTCCAAAGTCACTAATAGTGGAGAACAAACGAAGAGATTATTGTAGGGTACGAAACCACCTGAAAGTTATCCTTTATGATGGATCTATTCAAGGGTCCATAGTAAAATAACACTAAGCTATTCTTTCCGTTCGATCTATCCTAGAGTTCGTACTAGAATAACACCTTAAGACACAAATCAACCAAAACCCTAATGTCACCTAGATACTCCAATGTCACCTCAAGTATCCGTGGGTATGATTGTACGATATGCATCACACAATCTCAAATTCATCTATTCAACCAACACAATGAACTTCAAAAAGTGCCCCAAAGTTTCTACCGGAGAGTCAAGACGAAAACGTGTGCCAACCCCTATGCATAAGTTCACGAGGTCACTGAACCCGAAAGTTGATCACCAAGACATACATCAAGTAGATCACGTGAATATCCCATTGTCACCACAGATAAGCACATGCAAGACATAGATCAAGTGTTCTCAAATCCTTAAAGACTCAATCCGATAAAATAACTTCAAAGGGAAAACTCAATCCATCACAAGAGAGTAGAGGGGGAGAAACATCATAAGATAATCCAACTATAATAGCAAAGCTCGCAATACATCAATATCATGCCAAATCAAGAACGAGAGAGAGAGAGAGAGAGAGAGAGAGAGAGAGAGAAGAGAGAGAGATATCAAACACATAGCTACCGGTACATACCCTCAGCCCCAAGGGTGAACTACTCCTTCCTCATCATGGAGAGCGTCGGGATGGTGAAGATGGCCACCGGTGAGGGATCCCCCCTCCGGCAGGGTGCCGAAACAGGGTCCCGATTGGTTTTTGGTGGCTACACAGGCTTGCGGCGGCGGAACTCCTGATCTAGGTAATGTTCTAGAAGTTTGGGTATATATAAGAGGTCGGCGGGGTCTCCGAGGCGGCCACGAGGTAGGGGGGCGTTCTCAAGGGGGTAGGGCGCGCACCCCACCCTCGTGGTGGCCTCGGGACTCTTCTGGTCCATCTGCGGTACTCCATGGGCTTCTTCTAGTTCAAAAACAATCTCCGTGAATTTTAGGTCAATTGGACTCTGTTTGGTTTTCCTTTTCTGCTATACTCAAAAACTAGGAAAAAACAGAAACTGGCACTGGGTTCTAGGTTAATAGTTAGTCCCAGAAATCATATAAAAAAGCATATTAAATCCCATTAAACATCCAAAACAGATAATATAATAGCATGGAACAATCAAAAATTATAGATACGTTGGAGACGTATCAGTTGATGACCCACCACCTTCAACCTCACAATAAAGTTCTTTAGCCACAATCCGAAGTGGGGTGGGATGCGGAGGAAGGCCTCACACACGACAATGAATGCTGAAATGTTGAGGAAATAATTTGGAGCTAGATCATGGAAATCTAGCCCATAATAGAACATGAGTCCTCGAACGAAGGGCTGGAGAGGAAACCCTAACCCGCGGACGAAGTGGGGAATGAACACCACCCTCTCATGGGGCTCCAGGGTGGGGACGATTTGTCCCTTGGCCGGAAGCCGGTGGGCGATTTCCTGGGCCAAGTACCCCGCCTCCCGGAGCTTCGTAATGTCCTTCTCCGTGACGGAGGAGGCCATCCACTTGCCCTGCGCTCCAGATCCAAACATGACTGGAGTGCTTTTTTGAGGTGGAAAGGATGGAAGCTTGGGCGCTGGAGCTCGAGAATGGGTAGGCAGAGAGAAAGAAGGCATGGGTGAAAGGGTGAATCCTTATCTCTTTATAAAGGCAGCGAATATCAAGCGCCTCCCCATTCACCTTAAAACTCGCCTATTCCTGAAGGCCGCGCAGATGGTGCGGTTGGATTACCCACGCTCGTATTGATGAGAATCCCGCAAAAAGGGGACATGATCTCTGCTTCGACAAGATGTGCCAATGAAAACCGCACCTCGAAACATGGAGCGGGAGGCTAAAAACGGTTCGAAATAATGACCGGGCAGGGACGTAATGTCTCACTACAAAAGTTGTCAGTAGATGGGACTCATGAAATATTATACTCTCTGCAGTGGTGTGTGGTACTTGTTTTGCAGAGCCGGACACATTTTCTGTGTTCGAGGGATGCTTTGCAGTATTCGGAGGAGGAACCTGGCTTGCAATGCCGAAGACAATCTGCACACCGGACACATCGTCATTGAAGCCTGGTTCAGGGGGTACTGAGGGAGTCCTGGATTAAGGGGTCCTCAGACGTCCGGGCTGTGTGACGTGGGCTGGACTGATGGGCCATGAAGATACAAGACAAAAGACTTCCTCCCATGTTCGGATGGGACTCTCCTTTGCGTGGGTGGCAAGCTTGGCATTCAGATATGAAGATTCCTTCCTCTCTAAACCGACTCTGTACAACCCTAGGCCCCTCCGGTGTCTATATAAACCGGAGGGTTTAGTCCGTAGAGTGGAATCACAATCATATAGGCTAGACATCTAGGGTTTAGCCATTACGATCTCGTGGTAGATCAACTCTTGTAATCCTCATATTCATCAAGATCCATCAAGCAGGAAGTAGGGTATTACCTCCATCAAGAGGGCCCGAACTTGGGTAAACATCGTGTCCCCCGTCTCCTATTACCATCGACCTTAGACGCACAGTTCGGGACCCCCTACCCGAGATCCGCCGGTTTTGACACCGACACTTTACCCTTGTAAAGGCTTTATAAAGTAGGACAAACACTCCCCAGCTACTGGCCAAGGAGGTTGAAGTCGATGGTCGGTCAACAAAGTTTTGTAAAATGCGGATCCTAGCATTAATGATGTAAAGTACTTGGATGCATAGAATCATTACACATAAAAATTGCGAGTAAAATCCATTTACTGCAATCCATCTTTTAAAATCCTTGGGGCCTACCTTGGCGAGCTCGGATTTCAACCTGCTCTAAGCTCCTTTAAGAGATCTTATTATGTTTTTGAGAAGTTTGTGTTAAACACAACAAATTTTTCTATCAAACGGATATTGATCCTTAATTCGGCCGTCCGTGCCCACATTAAGGGTCAGGGGCTACTGGGCTTCGCGCTCATTATTTATAAATATTAAAGGGGCACATCATTCCCCTGATCTTGTGTTGCCACCCGACCAGTGGCTCGGGGGCTATTGCGTTGCCTATTCAATGCAGAAAATTCGAAGTGCTCAGTGTTCGACATGACCGAACTACAGACAGGCGTGTCTTCGGACAACAATAAGTACCATCTGGGACTTATCTGGCATCAAGCTAATATATCACGATGACTTCTCACGACCCTCTCTCAGGGGCCCGTCCGCCGATCACTATTACCTCTAATATATTACAATGCATTTCTATTCCTACGTATGATGCCGAGCTAGGAGTTGATCCTCAGGCCAATTTCGCGAATCGACCTGAGTCTCGGGGGCTACTAGGTTCAGCGGTTCCATGTTTCCCTTCAAGTGCATCTCCGGTTTTAAACCGACACACACCTTGAGGGCTACTGGTTATACATATCGACAACAAATAAATTTACACCATCAGAAATAAAATCCGCAAACAATCAACCCATGACCGAGGTGTTGAACCACCTTGAAAGCATTTTCGGGATATAGCTCGGATGCAAGTGGCTAGCTCCATAGAGGGCATTTCCGGCATTAAGCTCGGCTAAACTCCTTCAACTTTTCTGAACCAAGGTGATCTATGACACCTCGGATATAGTCCGGCGTTGGAGCTCAGATACAGTCCGGCGTTGGAGCTTGGACATAGTCTGGCGTTGGAGCTCGGACATAGTCTGACATTGGAGCTCGGATACAGTCCGGCGCTGGAGCTCGGATGTAACAAGACTCTTCGAATATAGTCCGGCGTTGGAGTTCGGATACATTACAACGTCGGAGCTCGGAAGCGGTCTGGCATTGGTGCTCGGCTGCAAAAGATACCTCGAATGTAGTCCGGCATTGTAGCTCGGATGCAAGGGGACACTACTGCACGACAAACACTTCAAACTCGAGGTGTGGCATAAAAATAACAAGGCATTGATAAAGGCCAAAGACTTAAAGGGCTCCTCGGATACCCGACGTCTGAGATCTTTAGATTTAGCTCGGCAATCCTCAAGATAGAAGATGGGAAGATTTGTTGAACCAGTTTTCAAGACCGATGACTGAAGACGAAGAGAAGTTCGGAAGAACCTAGGAGCGTCCCCAACTTGAAGACCGGTTCAGGGGGCTACTGATGGTGTCCTGGACTAGGGGGTACTCACCACGTCGTCTCCCAATCAGTTGGATTGGGCCGAGGACCCCCATGGTTGTTTACTCATTGGCCAGTTCGGGCAGCCGATGTATACACGAGGAAGATTCCACAAGACTTGGTGATCAAGACAAGGACTCCTCTCCACCGACGTATTCTACTAGGACTCTTCTTATCCTAGGACTCTGGTACATTATATAAGCCGAGGCCGCGCTAGTGGATAGGGGAGGCTAGATTGTTATGATATTATTCATCATACCTTAGGTTTTAGACCACAACATATAATCTCGTGGTAGACCAACTCTTGTAATCTCTATACTCATCAAGGTCAATCAAGTAGGAAGTAGGGTATTACCTCCATTAAGAGGGCCCGAACCTGGGTAAACATTGTGTCCCCTGTCTCCTGTTACCTTCGATCCTCAGACGCACAGTTTGGGACCCCCTACCCGAGATCCACCAGTTTTGACACCGACACTCTCCACATATAGCCCTCTTCCGATGTAAGTCATTCCTTGACCACGTTGACCACGCCATGCAAGGAGCACCAAGGTGGTGGATGATGGTGAGGCAGAGGAAGGGAATGACCCAGAGCCGGATGCTAGCAAGGAAATCATTGTATTCATATTTGTGAGGCTCACTAAGAATACCCCATTGTGGAATTTTGCATGCATCACTAAAATATTCTAAGTCCATGGTATAAGATTTATCATAGAGATCAGACAGGAAAGTACGAGTATTGTGCTTAGATGAAAATTCAAACCTCCGCACAAAGGAATCGGTGAGGGAATATTATTGTTGGCACTTATCTGATACGAAAACCTCAAGATCAGCATTCCGTACATATGCATCAAATTCATCTTTGAAGCTTGCATGAAACATAAATTCATCTGACGGCCATTCACAAGGCCGCACTTGAGCTTCCCTTGGTGGTTCAAGGTCCGGCTCATGTATCACGAGTCTCGGTGCTTGCTTCCTCGAAGAACCACCTCGGTACATTTTCCTAGACATTTTTGTTAACCCCTTTTCTTCAGAGTTGGCTTAGGAGTTGGTTCAGGAAGTGTCCAATCATTATCATTGCTCAATATATTATTCAATAGCAATTCAGCTTGCTCAACAGTTCTTTCCTTGAAAATACAACTAGCATAACTATCCAGGTGGTCTCTGGAAGCATCAGTTAGTCCATCATAAAAGATATCAACTATTTCATTTTCTTGAGAGGAAGATCAGGCAAAGCATTAAGTAGTTGGAGAAGCCTCCCCCAAGCTTGTGGGAGACTCTCTTCTTCAAATTGCACGAAGTTAAATATTTCCCTTAGGGTAGCTTGTTTCTTATGAGCGGGGAAATATTTTACATAGAAGTAGTAAATCATATCCTGGGGACTACGCACACAACTAGGAGCAAGAGAATTAAACCATAACTTTGCA
This sequence comes from Triticum dicoccoides, assembly GCF_002162155.2. Lineage (NCBI taxonomy): Eukaryota > Viridiplantae > Streptophyta > Magnoliopsida > Poales > Poaceae > Triticum > Triticum dicoccoides. Next base: position 462,382,273 of record NC_041393.1, read on the forward strand.
TCACCCTTTAACGAGAAAGGAAACAATTTAAGAATATAGTAATAGCAATTTTTTTCCTCATGAGCAAATAGGGTGGCTATATCATTCAGTTTATTAAAAGAAACTATGTGAAAACTACTCTATGTGATCTTGCAGCTGGTGTTAGTGTTATGCCTTTCTCTTTGTATCGTAGACTTGAATTGAATAAATTGACACCTACTGAAATCTCTTTGCAAATGGCCGATAAATCAACTGCTATACCCGTCGGTATTTTCGAGGATGTGCCTGTTGTGGTTGCAAATGTTACTATCTTAACAGACTTTGATATTCTTGATATTCCCGAGGACGACAGTATGTCGATCATCCTTGGTAGACCCTTTTTGAATACTTCAGGGGCTGTTATTGATTGCAACAAAGGCAATGTCACTTTTCATGTTAATGGTAATGAGCATACGATACACTTTCCGAAGAAAGAACCTCAAGTTCATAGTATCAATTCTATTGGAAAATTTTCAACTATTACTATTGGAGGTTTTGAATTCCCTCTTCCTACTGTCAAAAATAAATATGATCTTCTTATTGTTGGGGACATGCATATCCCCATTGAGGTAACCTAGTGTTATTCGAAAATTCTCTGGTTTCATGTCATTCGGAAGAAGTTTGTTAATAAGACTTGATCAACCTTGTTAATGGATTCCTTTTGATGAGCATGAGATGGATGAATTTAGAAAGCACAACTCTGTGTACCCATCTTATACTTTCTGTTATTTAGAATAAATAAAGAAAAAAATTATTTTATGTCTGTTTTCTGAATTATCTGTGCAATAAAAAATGTCCCAAAAATAAAAGTTCTCCAAATACCCTAAAAATTTAGTTTGATTTTTTATAGAATATTTGAGAATTTCCCGTCAACTCACGCCTACTCGCAGGGCACACGGGTCGCGCGGCCGCATGTATATTGTTTTTCTATTTGGATGATTAATGCTGCCCCTTTATTGCTTAAGTGAAGCATGGCACATGTCCATTGTTGGTCTAACGCTCATGGTTCGAATAAATAATCCGTTTGGGATATTGGTTCCCAATTATTAATAATCTCCCGTTTGTAATTGATAAAGATTACATCAAAACTGGTCTCAAATTTGACAAAAAATGTACGATGCCACTTTGTATTGGTGTCCATATGACAACACGATAAGTTTCATGAACTTCAAATAAGTTTTGGATGTACTAGAATTTAAAAATCAAGATTCTCAATGTCTGAATTTTTTTGCATGGGGAGTAAACATGCACCCACTGAGACACATGTGTTTTTGCAATCCGTTTAGGTGCAGTGTCATGTGTGCATGTAGCTCAAATTTAATTTTTGCACATTGTACCCGTAGAAAATCAATCAATTAATGTACTAAAACGTCTTAATGATATCTATGATTTTTTTCCAAATTAAAACGTCCCTCCTTTGGTAACATATGTTCACCGCGGAATAATTAATTTAACATGCATCATAGTGTTGGGGAACGTAGTAATTTCAAAAAAAATTCCTACGCACACGCAAGATCATGGTGATGCATAGCAACGAGAGGGGAGAGTAATGTCCACGTACCCTCATAGACCGTAAGCAGAAGCGTTATGAAAATGCGGTTGATGTAGTCGTACGTCTTCACGATTCGACCGATCCAAGTACCGAACGTACGACACCTCCGAGTTCAGCACACATTCAGCTCGATGACGATCCCCGGACTCCGATCCAGCAAAGTGTCGGGGATGAGTTCCGTCAGCATGACGGCGTGGTGACGATGATGATGTTCTACCGGCGCAGGGCTTCGCCTAAACTCCACGACGATATGACCGAGGTGGAATATGGTGGAGGGGGGCACCGCACACGGCTAAGGAACGATCACGTAGATCAACTTGTTTGTCCTAGGGTGCCCCCCTGCCCCCGTGTATAAAGGAGGGAGGGGGAGGTGCAGCCGGCCCCCTAGGGGTGTGCCCGGAGGAGTCCTACTCCTATCGGGAGTAGGACTCCCCCCTCTTGCCTTGGTGGAGAAGGAAAGGGGGGAGGGGAAAGAGGAAAGGGGGGCGCCGCCCCCCCCCTCCTTGTCCTATTCGGACTAGGGGGGAGGGAGCGCGCGACCTGCCCTGGTCGGCCCCCTCCTCTTCTCCCTCATGGCCCACTAAGGCCCATTAACCCCCGGGAGGGTTCCGGTAACCCCCCGGTGTTCCGGTAAAATCCCGATTTCACCCGGAACCATTCCGATATCCAAATATAGGCTTCCAATATATCAATCTTTATGTCTCGACCATTTCGGGACTCCTCGTCATGTCCGTGATCACATCCGGGACTCCGAACAACCTTCGGTACATCAAAACTTATAAACTCATAATAAAACTGTCATCGTAACTTTAAGCGTGCGGACCCTACGGGTTCAAGAACTATGTAGACATGACCTAGAATTATTCTCGGTCAATAACCAATAGCAGAACCTGGATGCTCATATTGGCTCCTACATATTCTACGAAGATCTTTATCGGTCAAACCGCATAACAACATACGTTGTTCCCTTTGTCATCGGTATGTTACTTGCCCGAGATTCGATCGTCGGTATCCAATACCTAGTTCAATCTCGTAACTGGCAAGTCTCTTTACTCGTTTTATAATGCATCATTCCGTAACTAACTCATTAGTTACATTGCTTGCAAGGCTTATAGTGATGTGCATTACCGAGAGGGCCCAGAGATACCTCTCCGACAATCGGAGTGACAAAACCTAATCTCAAAATACGCGAACCCAACATGTACCTTTGGAGACACCTGTAGTACTCCTTTATAATCACCCAGTTACGTTGTGATGTTTGGTAGCACCCAAAGTGTTCCTCCGATAAACAGGAGTTGCATAATCTCATAGTTACAGGAACATGTATAAGTCATGAAGAAAGCAATAGCAATATACTGAACGATCAAGTGCTAGGCTAACGGAATGGTTCATGTCAATCACATCATTCTCCTAATGATGTGATCCCATTAATCAAATGACAACACATGTCTATGGTTAGGAAACATAACCATCTTTGATAAATGAGCTAGTCAAGTAGAGGCATACTAGTGACTATATGTTTGTCTATGTATTCACACATGTATCATGTTTCCGGTTAATACAATTCTAGCATGAATAATAAATATTTATCATGATATGAGGAAATAAATAATAACTTTATTATTGCCTCTAGGGCATATTTCCTTCAGTCTCCCACTTGCACTAGAGTAAATAATCTAGTTCACATCATCATGTGATTCAACACCAATATTCACATTTGTATGTGATTAATACCAATAGTTCACATCATCATGTGACCAACACCCAAAGGGTTTACTAGAGTCAATAATCTAGTTCAGATCGCTATGTGATTAACACCCAAAGAGTACTAAGGTATGATCATGTTTTGCTCATGAGAGAAGTTTAGTCAACGGGTCTGTCACATTCAGTGTCGTATGTATTTTGCAAATATTCTATGTCTACAATGCTCTGCATGGAGCTACTCTAGCTAATTGCACCCATCTTCAATATGTATCCAGATTAAGACTAGAGTCATCTGGATCAGTGCCGAAACTTGTATCGATGTAACCCACTATGACGAACCTCTTGTCACCTCCATAATCGAGAAACATATCCTTATTCCACTAAGGACAATTTTGACCAATGTTCAGTGATCTACTCCTATATCACTATTGTACTCCCTTGCCAAACCAGGGCAGAGTATACAATAGGTCTGGTTCATAGCATGGCATACTTTTATAGAACCTATGACTGATGCATAGGGAATGACTTTCATTCTGTTTCAATTTTCTGCCGTGGTCGGGATTTGAGTCTTACTCAATTTCATACCTTTGCAACACTGGCAAGAACTCTTTCTTTGACTGTTCCATTTTGAACTACTTCAAAATCTTGTCAAGGTATGTACTCATTGAAAATCTTATCAAGCGTCTTGATCTATCTCAAAAGATCTTGATGCTCAATATGTAAGTAGCTTTACTGAGGTCTTTCTTTTTAAAGAACTCCTTTCAAATACTCCTTTATGCTTTCCAGAAAAATTCTACATCATTTCTGATCAACAATATGTTACTCACATATATTTATCAGAAAGGTGGTAGTGCTCCCACTCACTTTATTGTAAATACAGGCTTCTCCAAAAGTCTGTATAAAACCATATGCTTTGATCACACTATCAAAGTGTTTATTCCAAATCCGAGATGCTTGCACCAGTCCATAAATGGATCGCTGGAGCTTGCACACTTTGTTAGCACCTTTTGGATCAACAAAACCTTCTGGTTGCATCATATACAACTCTTCTTCCAGAAATCCATTCAAGAATGCAGTTTTGACATCCATTTGCCAAATTTCATAATCATAAAATGCAGCTAACATGGTTCGAACAGACTTAAGCATCGCTACGGGTGAGAAAGTCTCATTGTAGTCAACCCCTTGAACATGTCAAAAACCTTTTGCAACAAGTCGAGCTTTATAGACAGTTACATTACCATCAGCGTCAGTCTTCTTCTTAAAAATCCATTTATTCTCAATGGCTTGCCGATCATCGGGCAAGTCAACCAAAGTCCATACTTTGTTCTCATACATGGATCCCATCTCAGATTTCATGGCCTCTAGCCATTTTGCAGAATCTGGGCTCATCATCGCTTCCTCATAGTTCGTAGGTTCATCATGGTCAAGTAACATGACTTCTAGAATAGGATTACCGTACCACTCTGGTGCGGATCTTACTCTGGTAGACCTACGAGGTTCAGTAGAAACTTGATCTGAAGTTTCATGATCAATATCATTAGCTTCCTCACTGATTGGTGTAGTTGTCACAGGAACCGGTTCTTGTGATGAACTACTTTCCAATAAGGGAGCAGGTACAGTTACCTCATCAAGTTCTACTTTCCTCCCACTCACTTCTTTCGAGAGAAACTCCTTCTCTAGAAAGGATCCGAATTTTGCAACGAAAATCTTGCCTTCAGATCTGTGATAGAAGGTGTACCCAACAGTCTCTTTTGGGTATCCTATGAAGACACATTTCTCCGATTTGGGTTCGAGCTTATCTGGTTGAAGTTTCTTCACATAAGCATCGCAGCCCCAAACTTTAAGAAATGACTACTTTGGTTTCTTGCCAAACCACAGTTCATGAGGCGTCGTCTCAACGGATTTTGATGGTGCCCTATTTAACGTGAATGCGGTCGTCTCTAAAGCATAACCCCAAAACGATAGTGGTAAATCAGTAAGATACATCATAGATCGCACCATATCTAGTAAAGTACGATTACGACGTTCGGACACACCATTTCATTGTGGTGTTCTGGGTGGCGTGAGTTGCGAAACTATTCCGCATTGTTTCAAATGTAAACCAAACTCATAACTCAAATATTCTCCTCCACGATCAGATCGTAGAAATTTTATTTTCTTGTTACAATGATTTTACACTTCACTCTAAAATTCTTTGAACTTTTCAAATGTTTTAGACTTGTGTTTCATTAAGTAGATATACCCATATCTGCTCAAATCATCTGTGAATTGAGAAAATAATGATACCCGCCGCGAGCCTCAACATTCATTGGACCACAAACATCAGTATGTATGATTTCCAACAAATCAGTTGCTCGCTCCATAGTTCCAGAGAACGGCGTTTTAGTCATCTTGCCCATGAGGCACGATTCGCAAGTACCAAGTGATTCATAATCAAGTGATTCCAAAAGCCCATCAGTATGGAGTTTCTTCATGCGCTTTACACTGATATGACCTAAACGGCAGTGCCACAAATAAGTTGCACTATCATTATCAACTCTGCATCTTTTGGTTTCCACACTATGAATATGTGTATCACTACTATCGATATTCAATAAAAATAGACCACTCTTCAATGGTGCATGACCATAAAAGATATTTCTCATATAAATAGAACAACCATTATTCTCTGACTTAAATGAATAACTGTCTCGCATCAAACAAGATCCAGATATAATGTTCATGCTCAACACTGGCACCAAATAACAATTATTTAGGTCTAAAACTAATCCCGATGGTAGATGTAGAGGTAGCGTGCCGACCGCGATCACATCGACTTTGGAACCATTTCCCACGCACATCGTCACCTCGTCCTTAGACAATCTTTGCTTAATCCGTAGTCCCTGTTTCGAGTTGCAAATATTAGCAACAGAACCAGTATCAAATACCCAGGTACTCTTGCGAGCATTAGTAAGGTACACATCAATAACATATATATCACATATACCTTTGTTCACTTTGCCATCCTTCTTATCCGCCAAATACTTGGGGCAGTTCCGCTTCCAGTGTCCAGTCTGCTTGCAGTAGAAGAACTCAGTTTCAGGCTTAGGTACAGACTTGGGTTTCTTCTCTTGAGCAGCAACTTGTTTGCTGTTCTTCTTGAAGTTCCCCTTCTTCTTCCCTTTGCCCTTTTTCTTGAAACTGGTGGTCTTGTTAACCATCAACACTTGATGCTCCTTCTTGATTTCTACCTCCGCGGCTTTTAGCATTGCGAATAGCTCGGGAATAGTCTTGTCCATCCCTTGCATATTATAGTTCATCACGAAGCTCTTGTAGCTTGGTGGCAGTGATTGAAGAATTCTGTCAATGACACTATCATCAAGAAGATTAACTCCCAGTTGAATCAAGTGATTATTATACCCAGACATTTTGAGTATATGTTCACTGACAGAACTATTCTCCTCCATCTTGCATCTATAGAACTTATTGGAGACTTCATATCTCTCAATCCGGGCATTTGCTTGAAATATTAACTTCAACTCCTGGAACATCTCATATGCTCCATGACGTTCAAAACGTCGTTGAAGACCCGGTTCTAAGCCGTAAAGCATGGCACACTGAACTATCGAGTAGTCATCAGCTTTGCTCTGCCAGACGTTCTTAACGTAGTCAGTTGCATCAGCAGCAGGCCTGGCACCCAGCGGTGCTTCCAGGACGTAATTCTTCTGTGCAGCAATGAGGATAATCCTCAGGTTACGGACCCAGTCCGTGTAATTGCTGCCATCATCTTTCAACTTTCCTTTCTCTAGGAATGCGTTAAAATTCAACGGAACAACAGCACGAGCCATCTATCTACAACAAACATAGACAAACAAAATACTATCAGGTACTAAGTTCATGATAAATTTAAGTCCTATTAATCATATTACTTAAGAACTCCCACTTAGATAGACATCCCTCTAATCCTCTAAGTGATTACGTGATCCATATCAACTACACCATTTCCGATCGTCATGTGAGATAGAGTAGTTTCAACAGTGAACATCAATATGTTGATCATATCTACTATATGATTCACGCTCGACCTTTCGGTCTCCGTGTTCCGAGGCCATATCTGTTATATGCTAGGCTTGTCAAGTTTAACCTGAGTATTCCGTGTGTGCAACTGTTTTGCACCCGTTGTATTTGAATATAGAGCCTATCACACCCGATCATCACGTGGTGTCTCAGCACGAAGAACTTTCGCAACGGTGCATACTCACGGAGAACACTTCTTGATAATTTAGTGAGAGATCAACTTAAAATGCTACTGTCAATCAAAGCAAGATAAGATGCATAAAGGATAAACATCACATGCAATCAATATAAGTGATATGATATGGCCATCATCATCTTGTGCTTGTGATCTCCATCTTCGAAGCACCGTCGTGATCACCATCGTCACCGGCGCGACACCTTGATCTCCATCGTAGCATCGTTGTCGTTATGCCATCTATTGCTTCTACGACTATCGCTACCACTTAGTGATAAAGTAAAGCAATTACAGGGCGTTTGCATTTCATACAATAAAGCGACAACCATATGGCTCCTGCCAGTTGCCGATAACTTTGGTTACAAAACATGATCATCTCATACAATAAAATATAGCATCATGTCTTGACCATATCACATCACAACATGCCCTGCAAAAACTAGTTAGACGTCCTCTACTTTGTTGTTGCAAATTTTACGTGGCTGCTACGGGCTTAGCAAGAACCGTTCTTACCTACGCATCCAAACCACAACGATAGTTCGTCAAGTTAATGCTGTTTTAACCTTCGCAAGGACTGGGCGTAGCCAGACTCGGTTCAGCTAAAGTGAGAGAGACAGACACCCGCCAGTCACCTTTAAGCACGAGTGCCCGTAACGGTGAAACCAGTCTCGTGTAAGCGTACGCGTAATGTCGGTCTGGGCCGCTTCATCTCACAATACCGCTGAGCCAAAGTATGACATGCTGGTAAGAAGTATGACTTGTATCGCCCACAACTCACTTGTGTTCTACTCGTGCATATGACATCTACGCATAAAACCTGGCTCTGATACCACTGTTGGGGAACGTAGTAATATCAAAAAAAATCCTACACACACGCAAGATCATGGTGATGCATAGCAACGAGAGGGGAGAGTAATGTCCACGTATCCTCGTAGACCGTAAGCGGAAGCGTTATGACAACGCGGTTGATGTAGTCGTACGTCTTCACGATCCGACCGATCCAAGTACCGAACGTACGGCACCTCCAAGTTCAGCACACGTTCAGCTCGATGACGATCCCTGGACTCCGATCCAGCAAAGTGTCGGGGATGAGTTCCGTCAGCACGACGGCGTGGTGACGATGATGATGTTCTACCGGCGCAGGGCTTCGCCTAAACTCCGCGACGATATGACCGAGGTGGAATATGGTGGAGGGGGGCACCGCACACGGCTAAGGAATGATCACGTAGATCAACTTGTGTGTCCTAGGGTGCCCCCCTGCCCCCGTATATAAAGGAGGGATGGGGGAGGTGCAGCCGGCCCCCTAGGGGTGCGCCTGGAGTAGTCCTACTCCCATCGGGAGTAGGACTCCCCCCTCTTGCCTTGGTGGAGAAGGAAAGGGGGGGAGGGGAAAGAGGAAAGGGGGGCGCCGCCCCCCCTCCTTGTCCTATTCGGACTAGGGGGGGACGGGGCGCGCGGCCTGCCCTAGCCGGCCCTCCTCTTCTCCCTCATGGCCCACTAAGGCCCATTAACCCCCGGGAGGGTTCCGGTAACCCCCCGATGTTCCGGTAAAATCCCGATTTCACCCGGAACCATTCCGATATCAAAATATAGGCTTCCAATATATCAATCTTTATGTCTCGACCATTTCGAGACTCCTCGTCATGTCCGTGATCACATCCGAGACTCCGAACAACCTTCGGTACATCAAAACTTATAAACTCATAATAAAACTGTCATCGTAAAGTTAAGTGTGCGGACCCTATGGGTTCGAGAACTATGTAGACATGACCTAGAACTATTCTCGGTCAATAACCAATAGCGGAACCTGGATGCTCATATTAGCTCCTACATATTCTATGAAGATCTTTATCGGTCAAACCGCATAACAACATACGTTGTTCCCTTTGTCATCGGTATGTTACTTGCCCGAGATTCGATCGTCGGTATCCAATACCTAGTTCAATCTCGTTACTGGCAAGTCTCTTTACTCGTTACGTAATGCATCATTCTGTAACTAACTCATTAGTTACATTGCTTGCAAGGCTTATAGTTGTCACGCCCAATATGCGACCCTATCCAAAAGGAACTCGAAGGTCCCACCAAGGATAGACCCGCATATTGAAACGCTTTTGCAAGGTGGATATCATTACATCAACATTACATAATAGATGGGGATACATACATAAGACGTACAATGCCACATGAATACAACATCACAATACATAAGAGCATCATCCGACTACGGATGAATCACAAACAGAAACTCAAACAACATCCACCCTGCTAGCCCAGGCTGCCGACCTGGAACCTATCCCCTGATTGAAGAAGAAGCAGAAGAAGCACTCAACACAAGCAAGCATCGCTCTCGCGTCATGATCATCGCATGAACCTGTACCTGCAACTGTTGTTGTAGTAATCTGTGAGCCACGAGGACTCAGCAATCCCATTACCATGGGTATCAAGACTAGCAAAGCTTAAAGGGAAAGGAAGGGGTAAAGTGGTGAGGCTGCAGCAGCGGCTAAGCATGATATGGTGGCTAACATACGCAAATAAGAGCGAGAAGAGAGCAAGCGGAACGGTCGTCAACTAGTAATGACCAAGAAGTGATCCTGAACTCCTACTTACGCCAAACATAACCCAGAAACCGTGTTCACTTCCCGGACTCCACCGAGAAGAGACCATCACGGCTACACACACTGTTGATGCGTTTTAATTCAGATCTGGTGTCAAGTTATCTACAACCGGACATTAACAAATTCCCATCTACCTATAACGCAGGCACGGCTTTCGAAAGATTATACCCTGCAGGGGTGTCCCAACTTAGCCCATGACAAGCTCTCGTGATCAACGAAGGAATAGACCTTCTCCCAGGAAGACCCGATCAGACTCGGAATCCCGGTTTACAAGACATTTCGACAATGGTAAAACAAGACCAGCAAGACCGCCCGATGCGCCGACAATCCCGATAGGAGCTGCACATATCTTGTTCTCAGGGCAACACCGGATGAGCAATCCGTACAAAACCAGACCTCAAGTTTCCCTGAGGGGGCGCTGCAAAGGGCTCTAGTTCGGACCAACACTTAGACAAGCACTGGCCCGGGGGGCTAAAATAAAGATGACCCTCGGGATGCGCGACTCCCAAGGGAAAAGGGGTAGGTGAGGCAAATGGTAAAACCAAGGTTTGGCCTTGCTGGAGGAGTTTTATTCAAAGCGAACTGTCAAGGGGGGTCCCATAAATCACCCAACCGCGTAAGGAACGCAAAATCCGGGAACATAACACCGGTATGACGGAAACTAGGGCGGCAAGAGTGGAACAAAACACCAGGCATAAGGACGAGCCTTCCACCCTTTACCAAGTATATAGATGCATTCATAATATAAGAGATATTGTGATATCCCAACCAAAATCCTGTCCACCCTGGAGAAATCTTCAACTTCACCTGCAACTAGCAATGCTATAAGAGGGGCTGAGCAAAAGCAGTAACATAGCCAAGCAATGGTTCGCATAGGAAAGGTGTCAAAGGTTAGAGGTTCATGGCAATTTGGGATGGCTTGATAAACAGGTAATAGGTAGTGCAGCATAGCGATAGAACGAAGCAACTAGCATAGCAATGATAGTAGTGAGATCCAGGGTAGCGGTCATCTTGCCTGAAATCCCGCTAGGAAGAAGAACGAGTCCATGAAGAAGACAACCGGAAGTAGTCGAACGAATCCTCATAACTCCGGAACGAAACCGAAGGCAACCCGGAAAGAAGCAAACAACATAGTAAACACACAAGCATAATCATGGCATGATGCACAAACAAGTATGATGCATGTCCGGTTTAAAGAGGCATGGCATGGCAAAGTGCAACAAACAATACTACAAGTTAAGTGGAGCTCAATATGCAACGAGTTGCATATTGACGAAACACCACATTGACATATTTAGTTTAATCTCGTTTAGGTACCCAACAATATTAAATGTTGATTAACATGGCAAGAGGTGAAGCATAATAAAGTCATCTATTTAGGCAAGTTTAAATGAGGCCGGCAATAACAAACAACAATTTCGGAAAATCCCCATGTGCAAATTATGGATTTGGTACTTTTCTGCCCTAAGCACAATTTTAAGGTTGTTAAATAGGAAAATAAAGTGGACCATGTTAAACTAGGCATTTTTCCACCCCATTTACATATAAAGTTTATTAAAATTGGAGCTACGGTTATTTAGTTATGAATTAAAGCATTTTAACATGGCATCTTAGCAAATTTAAATAAACAGCAAGTTAAACATTTTAATATGGGATGAAAATGACATATTATTGATCTACAAAAAATTCTAAGCATTTTCATGTTTAAACCATTTTAATCCGATGCACGGTTAAAGAGTTATTATATGCATGATCTAGAGGGACTTTTCTGCAAAACTGGAAAATCCCGGATAAAGCTAAAATCGTAGACGGGGAAAAAATAGCAACAGGTCGAATCTGGAGGGCGGAATGGGCTGCTCACCCTGGGCTCTTGGCCCGGCTCGGTGGAGAGGGGCCGGCTGGGCTAGGGCACTAGGCCGGCGGCCTGGTGCTGCTGGGCCGGGCCCACGTGGGCGCGGTGCGGGCGTCATCCTCCAGGTTCAGATCGACCGCAAGCAGGACCAGGGGCGGCGGCGGCCGGCGGTCAACGGCGATGGGGAGGCGCGGGGAGGACGGGACGGGGCCGCAGGTGGACGGATCCGGTGGAGGTCGTGGCCGGGGACCCATTCCCGGCGACGGCAAGACCAGCCGGCGACGGGCGGAGCTCCAAGGCGGCGGGGACCTGCGGGGAAGGAGAGAGAGAAGCCATGAGGGAGAAGGAGAAGGAAGGAAAAAGAAGGAGACGGCGGCGGGGTTTGGCCTGGCAGGGCACCGGCAGAGGCCGGCGAGGGCGGAAGGCGGCGAGGCCTGGCGCGGAGGAGGCGGCGAGCGCGGGGCGCCGGAGTGGCGCGACGGCGAGATCCGGGTCTCGGGCGACAGAGAGAGGTTCAGGGAGCCGGGCGGCGCGCTCGGGCGTGAGGCTCGGGCGGTCGGGCCCTGGGCGGCCCGAGGCGGGCTCCCCGCGGGCCTAGCGGGCCGCGGCTGCGGGAGAGCGGTTGGGGACAGGTGGCGAGCAAGGAGTGGGCGAGGGAAGCTTCTACGGCGGCGTCGGTCAGTTGGGTGGCGCCAAGTGGCGGCGGCGGGCTGGCAGCGCCAGATCCTAGGGAGGGAGGCGTTGATTTAGAGGAGGGAGGCAGCTGGGAGGTAGGGGAAGGCTAGGGATGCCCAAAATGGAGAGAGGGGGGTCTTTATATAGCAAAAGAGGCTAGGGTTGGGGGTTTTGGGGGCTTTTCGGAGCGTACGATCGCCATCGAACGGCTCCGGAGCGGAGAGGGACTAGGTGGCTGCAGGTGGGCTATGATGAGAGGCCTCGATCTGAGAGGAGAGGAGAGAAGAGAGGCCCGGCAACAGTTTCGGAGACCGAAACGTCCGACGATTAAACCGACTATATCGCGGTTATAAATATAACGGTTGGGCAATCAAACGGACTCCGAATGCGACGAAACTTGACAGGCGGCCTGTCTACACTATAATAAGACCGCATGACAAGTTGCATCCCATTCCGAGAACATTTTTATGCCACTTATAAAATAATATTTCGGAGGTGCCGCGGGCGCGTGCAAGTGTGGTCTGGACTCCGAACGGACAATGGAGAGAACCGGCGGGACCCGAACGGATGCAAGTTTTGAAAAACATGCGGATGAAATGCAGATGATGACATGAGACAAGATGCATAACAAGAACAAAATGCAAAACAACAGACAAAAACCCAACCACGGAGGAAATAATAAATCACATAGCCGTAAATGGCAAGAGTCAGAGTTACGAATATGGAAAGTTGCATCCGGGGCGTTACAACACTCCACCACTATGAGAGGATCTCGTCCCGAGATCTAGGATGGCACCGGAGGGAAAAGTATGAGGAAGCTAAGCTGTAAAACTAAGTTGCTTCTTCGACCAAAGAGTGAAACCAAAGAACCTTGAGAGGTTGAGCAATTAGAGATGAACGAGATTGCAAAAAATCCGTTAGAAAAGAGGAACAAGGAACATTACGATAACTTGAAGGTTGCAAAGACATGAATCAAGAGTTTAATGGACAAGATAGAATTCGAATCCACTCCGGTTAAAACAAGATGAGAGAGGAAGAATTCGGGCAGCACTCCGGTTGAACATGGAAGGAATATGATTTGAACTTGGAAAAATGAAAGCACTTGGATGAGACTCCGGTTAAAAGAGGAATGATAGACACAACACTCCGGTTAAGTGGATAAGCATGGAAAAGAACATGATCTTGACAAAACAAGATGATGAGTGAAGAGAACAACATCACAATGCCTCCGGAAGAAATGAAAGAATGGAATATGGAAAACCAACAACGAAAAGAATAAGCTTGTACTGGGCTTATGGAAACATCTCAACACTTGAGGTGAAATTCTGCCACTAACGAAAAACAATTGCTTGTTTGAGATCAAACAAGAGATGAAAACTTCTTTTAATGAGAGAATAGGAGGAAACTTGGATCATTGATAAGTACCACAAATAGCAACATTCCCAATGGAAGGCTTTAGGTGAAATATAACCCAAGATAACTCCAACAAAAGATTGATGGATTTAAAATACCTCATTCTTGACAACATGTGAATCATGAAACATGAAGGAAATTGTCAAGAGTGATATAACACCACCACAAAAGATAAGGTAGAAAGAATTGCACTTCAGAATGCAAGATGAAGAATACTTGAACTCCTTTGAAAAGAATCTCGATGAACACTTCGAGAGGAAATTAAATCCTTGATGAACCATCATGTAGAGCCTCCATGAAGAACTCCGGTAATGAAAGAATGATAGAAAGAAAGAGAAATTGAAAGAACAAGGTGAGCCTTGTGATGATTTAGATGAAGCTTCGCGACGAGATAATGCGGAAAACTTGGAACTCCGGAAAAGAATAGATGACACACTAGAACCGAGAATTACTTCATCATGAACAATCTCCGGAAGAAAACAATTGAATCACCTCGAGGAAATAAGGATAAGATTTATGTTATGCGTATCCTTCACCAATTTAAATTGATGACAAGCAACGGATTTGGCATACTACTTATTCTCGTAGAAAGGATTAAGAGGGATATAGCGTAAACTTGAGAAGGTATTGATGGAACCACGGGTGGGATTTGTTAACAATGAATGAATTGATAAATTGATATGATAACGAAGAAAGTGAAATCTTGAACGAACCACCGAAAGAATTGAAAATGAGATTAGCAAAGGCACAATTCACCGGGAAGAATTGGAAAATGAATGAAGATACTTGAAGGGATTTAGATACATGAGAACGAAGAGATCATGAACTGATTAGAGGATATTTGAACGATTCACCGGTAAGATTTGGAGAACGATAGCTACACGCTGAGAATGAAGAATTATGACATGATGGCCTTCGGAGGAAAGAAATGGAAAGAACTCATGAAATGCTCCGGATGGGTGAAAAGAATTCTCACAATCGAAAACAATTATGAGAGGACGGCAATAACGCTAGAACCATGAATCTTGAAGAGAATGGAGCAAGATTTAAGAGAAACTCTTCTTCGGTCTTCAAATGTTGAGAATGATGATGAGAACCACCATGAATTGTTGAGATACTCCGGCAGAATGAAAAACGAAGGGGGTTGAGCCAACGATGAAAAGAATTTGAAAGATCTTGGAGAAAGACATATGACTGATGATAATTCATTCTTACGTCAAACTTCGAAAGACTTTGGGAATGGCTCCGGGAAAATTAGAAGAGTCAGGTAAGATCCTGGGAAAAGACCTGTGGGTTAGGGCCCACTCAAAAGAAACACCGTTGATCAATTTTGAAGAGATATTGCACCGTTTGAATTAAATGGCTTGAATGAGATAACAACCTCGAAATATCTTGAACGGATTGAGAATGGAAACACAAGTCTTCTGAGATATCTTGAGCACTCCGGATAAAAACTGTGAGAGGTGAATAAAAAGAGAGCCTTGGATAAGAAATTCACTTGGGAAGATATGTGAATCAACAGGAAGAGATATGATCAACACCGAAACTTGAAATTAATCCACGGGAGAAGAAAAGAGACGAAGAATGATGAACTTGAAACTGTTGAGCATCTTCATGGGAAAACACCGGATAAGAACATTGGAAAAAAAGAATGAAGAGACTTCCCACAAATAGAAGGATACATGATTAAGAAATCTGAGTCCTTAAAGAAAAAGGGTGGGAGGGTGGGGAAAAACAAAGACAACTTGGGATGAACGAAACAAACACCATTGAGAAAACTTAGAATTGATCTTGCGGATGTTGAAAATGATTGGATCCACTTGAAGAGAAGCACACCGGTTGGAAAAGAATTGACATGATAACCTTAGTGATCAAGAAGGAATAGAATTCACATAGAAATATGAGAACACCGTTTAGGAAAGGTATGGATTCAACATTTGACTTCGAAGCAACTTGAATACCACAAATAAAACAAAACAAAGGATTTGGCTTGTAGAATAAGCCGGAACAAACATATGATGGAGATTTCATCCGAAGTTTTCGTGGTGGGGCCCACACGGGCTCGAGTGTACAGCACCATCATGTACAAGGCAGTGCACATGACATACGAAGTGTCCCTGAACCAGCATAGCCAAGGGTACTTTAAGACACAACGAGACCACTGTAAAAACGACTGTGGAAAGGCGGACCACTAGACGTCGAACCCCAATCTCATATCATGCATCTGTCGAAAAGATATTCTAGGAGCTACTTGAATTCCCACCTATAAACTCCCGAAACTTTCTGGTTATGCAATCTGGTGTTGGGGATACAAGGGAAGCAAAATATCTCACCCAAACTAACAATTCCTACATCCAGCTGTATCCATCCGTCAACACATAACCAAGAAATCTTCGGAAATCGTGTACCTCAACCTTCGAAAAGCATCCGTTATACGAGTTATGGCAATACTCCCGAACTCCCCAGTACTGGGTGACGTCAAGGTTATCTCACCAACAACTGCATAAAAGAGATTTTCGATGTCGGCAAAACTCAAGTATTCCAGAACTGCAACGATAAAATTGTGACGACAACACCTTGGAGCTCAACTCCCCGGGTCAATGCCACATAAATAGACAGGAGGCACCAAGAACAATGTTCTCGTCACAAAACCATCGGAACGAATCCAAGATACCCGCATGATCCTAAAAAAAATTTAGTGAAATTTGAGGAGAGAAAAGTCAAAACATCTACGTCAAGAGACCTCACCAGAGCGACGAAGGGGGCTGAGGAGTAAAAAGAATCCTACTCTCCGATATATATAATCCTAAGACTCAAAATAGTTTTTTTCTAGACTCAACAATGGCCAACAATCAAGGGGGCTCCTATGGTCGGTCGAGGGTCTGATACCAACTTGTCACGCCCAATATGCGACCCTATACAAAAGGAACTCGAAGGTCCCACCAAGGATAGACCCGCATATTGAAACGCTTTTGCAAGGTGGATATCATTACATCAACATTACATAATAGATGGGGATACATACATAAGACGTACAATGCCACATGAATACAACATCACAATACATAAGAGTATCATCTGACTACGGATGAATCACAAACAGAAACTCAAACAACATCCACCCTGCTAGCCCAGGCTGCCGACCTGGAACCTATCCCCTGATCGAAGAAGAAGCAGAAGAAGAACTCAATGCAAGCAAGCATCGCTCTCGCATCATGATCATCGCATGAACCTATACCTGCAACTGTTGTTGTAGTAATCTGTGAGCCACGAGGACTCAGCAATCCCATTACCATGGGTATCAAGACTAGCAAAGCTTAAAGGGAAAGGAAGGGGTAAAGTGGTGAGGCTGCAGCAGCGGCTAAGCATGATATGGTGGCTAACATACGCAAATAAGAGCGAGAAGAGAGCAAGCAGAACGGTTGTCAACTAGTAATGACCAAGAAGTGATCCTGAACTCCTACTTACATCAAACATAACCCAGAAACCGTGTTCACCTCCCGGAATCCACCGAGAAGAGACCATCACGGCTACACACGCGGTTGATGCGTTTTAATTCGGATCTGGTGTCAAGTTATCTACAACCGGACATTAACAAATTCCCATCTGCCTATAACCGCAGGCACGGCTTTCGAAAGATTATACCCTGCAGGGGTGTCCCAACTTATCCCATGACAAGCTCTCGCGATCAACGAAGGAATAGACCTTCTCCCGGGAAGACCCGATCAGACTCGGAATCCCGATTTACAAGACATTTTGACAATGGTAAAACAAGACTAGCAAGACCGCCCGATGCGCCGACAATCCCGATAGGAGCTGCACATATCTCTTTCTCAGGGCAACACCGGATGAGCAATCTGTACAACTAAAACCAGACCTCAAGTTTCCTTGAGGGGGCGCTACAAAGGGCTCTAGTTCGGACCAACACTTAGACAAGCACTGGCCCCGGGGGGGCTAAAATAAAGATGACCCTCGGGATGCGCGACTCCCAAGGGAAAAAGGGGTAGGTGAGGCAAATGGTAAAACCAAGGTTGGGCCTTGCTGGAGGATTTTTATTCAAAGCGAACTGTCAAGGGGGTCCCATAAATCACCCGACCGTGTAAGGAACACAAAATCCGGGAACATAACACCGGTATGACGGAAACTAGGGCGGCAAGAGTGGAACAAAACACCAGGCATAAGGCCGAGCCTTCCACCCTTTACCAAGTATATAGATGCATTAATAATATAAGAGATATTGTGATATCCCAACCAAAATCTTGTCCACCCTGGAGAAATCTTCAACTTCACCTGCAACTAGCAACGCTATAAGAGGGGCTGAGCAAAAGCGGTAACATAGCCAAGCAATGGTTCGCATAGGAAAGGTGTCAAAGGTTAGAGGTTCATGGCAATTTGGGATGGCTTGATAAACAGGTAATAGGTAGCGCAGCATAGCGATAGAACGAAGCAACTAGCATAGCAATGACAGTAGTGAGATCCAGGGTAGCGGTCATCTTGCCTGAATCCCGCTAGGAAGAAGAACGAGTCCATGAAGAAGACAAGCGGAAGTAGTCGAACGAATCCTCACAACTTCGGAACGAAACCGAAGGCAACCCGGAAAGAAGCAAACAACATAGTAAACACACAAGCATAATCATGGCATGATGCACAAACAAGTATGATGCATGTCCGGTTTAAAGAGACATGGCATGGCAAAGTGCAACAAACAATACTACAAGTTAAGTGGAGCTCAATATGCAACGAGTTGCATATTGACAAAACACCACATTGACATATTTAGTTTAATCTCGTTTTGGTACGCAACAATATTAAATGTTGATTAACATGGCAAGAGGTGAAGCATAATAAAGTCATCTATTTAGGCAAGTTTAAATGAGGCCGGAAATAACAAACAACAATTCCGGAAAATAACCATGTGCAAATTATGGATTTGGTACTGTTCTGCCCTAAACACAATTTTAAGGTTGTTAACCAGGAAAATAAAGTGGACCATGTTAAACTAGGCATTTTTCCACCCCATTTACATATAAAGTTTATTAAAATTGGAGCTACGGTTACTTAGTTATGAATTAAAGCATTTTAACATGGCATCTTAGCAAATTTAAATAAACAGCAAGTTAAACCTTTTAATATGGGATGAAAATGACATATTATTGATCTACAAAAAATTCTAAGCATTTTTCATGTTTAAACCATTTTAATCCGATGCACGGTTAAAGAGTTATTATATGCATGATCTACAGGGACTTTTCTGCAAAAATGGAAAATCCCAGATAAAGCTAAAATCGCAGACGGGAAAAAAAACAGCAACAGGCCGAATCTGGAGGGCGGACTGGGCTGCTCACCCTGGGCTCTTGGCCCGGCTCGGTGGAGAGGGGCCGGCTGGGCTGGGGCACTGGGCCGGCGGCTGGTGCTGCTGGGCCGGGCCCACGTGGGCGCGGTGCGGGCGTTGTCCTCCAGGTTCAGATCGGCCGCGAGCAGGACCAGGGGCGGCGGCGGCCGGCGGTCAACGGCGATGGGGAGGCGCGGGGAGGCCGGGACGGGGCCGCAGGTGGCCGGATCCGGTGGAGGTTGTGGCCGGGGACCCGTTCCCAGCGACGGCGAGGCCAGCCGGCGATGGGCGGAGCTCCAAGGCGGCGGGGACCTGCAGGGAAGGAGAGAGAGAAGCCATGAGGGAGAGGGAGAAGGAAGGAAAAAGAAGGAGAGGGCGGCGGGGTTCGGCCTGGCAGGGCACCGGCAGGGGCCGGCAAGGGCGGACGGCGGCGAGGCCTGGCGCGGAGGCGGCGGCGAGCGCGGGGCGCCGGAGTGGCCCGGCGGCGAGATCCGGGTCTCGGGCGATGGAGAGAGGTTTAGGGAGCTGGGCGGCGCGCTCGGGCGTGAGGCTCGGTCGGTTGGGCCCTGGGCGGCCCGGGGCGGGCTCCCCGCGGGCCTGGCGGGCCGCAGCTGCGGGAGAGCGGCTAGGGACAGGTGGCGAGCGAGGAGTGGGCGAGGGAAGCCTCTGCGGCGGCGCCGGTCAGTTGGGTGGCGCCAAGTGGCGGCGACGGGCTGGCAGCGCCAGATCCGAGGGAGGGAGGCGCTGATTTCGAGGAGGGAGGCGGCTGGGAGGTAGGGGAAGGCTAGGGATGCCCAAAATGGAGAGAGGGGGGGTCTTTATATAGCAAAAGAGGCTAGGGTTGGGGGTTTTGGGGGCTTTTCGGAGCATACGATCGCCATCGAACGGCTCCGGAGCGGAGAGGGACTAGGTGGCTGCAGGTGGGCTGTGATGAGAGGCCTCGAGCTGAGAGGAGAGGAGAGAAGAGAGGCCCGGCAACAGTTTCGGAGACCGAAACGTCCGACGATTAAACCGACTATATCGCGGTTATAAATATAACGGTTGGGCAGTCAAATGGACTCCGAATGCGATGAAACTTGACAGGCGGCCTGTCTACACTATAATAAGACCGCATGACAAGTTGCATCCCATTCCGAGAACATTTTTGTGCCACTTATAAAATAATATTTCGGAGGTGCCGCGGGCGCGTGCAAGTGTGGTCTGGACTCCAAACGGACAACGGAGAGAACTGGCGGGACCCGAACGGATGCAAGTTTTGAAAAACATGCGGATGAAATGCAGATGATGACATGAGACAAGATGCATAACAAGAACAAAATGCAAAACAACAGACAAAAACCCAACCACAGAGGAAATAATAAATCACATAGCCAGAAATGGCAAGAGTCGGAGTTAGGAATATGGAAAGTTGCATCCGGGGCATTACAATAGTGATGTGCATTACCGAGAGGGCCCAGAGATACCTCTCCGACAATCGGAGTGACGAAACCTAATCTCGAAATACGCCAACCCAACATGTACCTTTGGAGACACATGTAGTACTCCTTTATAATCACCCAGTTACATTGTGACGTTTGGTAGCACCCAAAGTGTTCCTCCGGTAAACGGGAGTTGCATAATCTCATAGTTACAGGAACATGTATAAGTCATGAAGAAAGCAATAGCAATATACTAAACGATCAAGTGCTAGGCTAACGGAATGGGTCATGTCAATCACATCATTCTCCTAATGATGTGATTCCATTAATCAAATGACAACACATGTCTATGGTTAGGAAACATAACCATCTTTGATAAATGAGCTAGTCAAGTAGAGGCATACTAGTGACTATATGTTTGTCTATGTATTCACACATGTATCATGTTTCCGGTTAATACAATTCTAGCATGAATAATAAACATTTATCATGATATGTGGAAATAAATAATAACTTTATTATTGCCTCTAGGGCATATTTCCTTCACGTAGTTGCGGTGGATTCGCGGTGTGTGCGTCTGGGGGTGGCGGGTGGCTTATAGTACACTACGAGTTGTGAGCCACCGTGTGGGTTGGCCGTTTTGTTAGGCAGGCCGGTGCCATATCAGAATCGTGAAATCATAATTTAAAACATTACACGGCCCTTTCATACATACATGTTCTGGCCACATGCAGTCGATTGTTGTCCTACACGACACTTGACACTCACGTGTGACGCTTTCTGTGGGCCTGCGAAGTCGTCATCCATCACTTTGATGAACAACCGGCAGTGGGGTTAATTTGACCAGCAAGGTAGAATCTTTTTTGATTGTGTTATGGTGGTATATAGTACGCGTCGAAGAGGTGGGAGGGGACTAGCATATATACTATACGTACGCGTCCGTGAACAAGTACACCTCACTCAATGTCGGGACTTTTTTGTTTCCGAGGCACGTGCCACATCAAAACTGTGAAATTGGCTATTCAAACATCACACAACACCTTTGTGGGCCACATGCATGCATGCGGTGGTTATCCTAGCTAGGACGCTCACGTGTGACGCTTCCATATGTGGGCCCACGAGGCCATCATCGATGCATGCATGCATCACTTTGACCTACATCAAGAGAGGTTAATTAATTTCACCATCGATGAGGATTCTTTTGGGTTGTACATATTACGGCAGGAGCATATAGTATGCGGTGAAGAGGGGGGGAGGGGACCATCATATGTAGTCCGCTTCATGAACCTCGCTCTATGTGGGTGCATGGTTTATGATTTTTGAGGCATGTGGCACATCAAAGTTTTGCATTTTGGGTATTCAACATATATATGTTTGGCCCACATGAAAATCGGTGGTGGTTGTCCTCCCGCACCCACTAAAGCGGTTATCAGCGATATCAATGCTTTCCATATGTGGGCCCGCTTGGTCCATCACTTCTTTTTGCCTGACAACAAGAGAGGTTAATTTGACTTAGGAGGGGATTATTATTTTTGCTTGTAATACGCCGTATTCCAAGCAAAAATAATAATCCCCTCCTAAGTCAAATTAACCTCTCTTGTTTTAACATAGGTCATGTTGGAAATATGCCCTAGAGGCAATAATAAAAGGATTATTATTATATTTCCTTGTTCATGATAATTGTCTTTTATTCATGCTATAATTGTATTATCCGGAAATCGTAATACACGTGTGAATACTTATACCACAACATGTCCCTAGTGAGCCTCTAGTTGACTAGCTCGTTGATCAACAGATAGTCATGGTTTCCTGACTATGGACATTGGATGTCATTGATAACGGGATCACATCATTAGGAGAATGATGTGATGGACAAGACCCAATCCTAAGCATAGCACAAAGATCGTGTAGTTCGTTTGCTAGAGCTTTTCGAATGTCAAGTATCTTTTCCTTAGACCATGAGATCGTGTAACTCCCGGATACCGTAGGAGTGCTTTGGGTGTACCAAACGTCACAACGTAACAGGGTGACTATAAAGGTGCACTACAGGTATCTCCGAAAGTGTCTGTTGGGTTGACACGGATCGAGACTGGGATTTGTCACTCCGTATGACGGAGAGGTATCTCTGGGCCCACTCGGTAATGCATCATCATAATGAGCTCAAAGTGACCAAGTGTCTGGTCATAGGATCATGCATTACGGCATGAGTAAAGTGACTTGCCGGTAACGAGATTGAACGAGGTATTGGGATACCGACGATTGAATCTCTGGCAAGTAACATACCGATTAACAAAGGGAATTGTATACGGGGTTGCTTAAATCCTCGACATCGTGGTTCATCCGATGAGATCATCGAGGATCATGTGGGAGCCAACATGAGTATCCAGATCCCGCTGTTGGTTATTGACTGAAGAGCCGTCTCGGTCATGTCTGCATCTCTCCCGAACCCGTAGGGTCTACACACTTAAGGTTAGGTGACGCTAGGGTTGTATGAATATGAGTATGCAGCAAACCGAAAGTTGTTTGGAGTCCCGGATGAGATCCTGGACGTCACGAGGAGTTCCGGAATGGTCAGGAGGTAAAGAATTATATATGGGAAGTCGATTTTCGGCCATCGGGAAAGTTTCGGGGTCCATCGGTATTGTACCGGGACCACCGGAAGGGTCCCGGGGGTCCACCGGGTGGGGCCACCTATCCCGGAGGGCCTCATGGGCTGAAGTGGGAGGGGAACCAGCCCCTAGTGGGCTGGTGCGCCCCCCCTGGGCCCCCCTCTGCGCCTAGGGTTGGGAACCCTAGGGGAGGGGGCGCCTCCACTTGCCTTGGGGGGCACTCCACCCCCCTTGGCCGCCGCCCCCCTAGAGATCCCATCTCTAGGGCTGGCGCCCCCCTGGGGTCCCTATATAAAGAGGGGGGGTGGGAGGGCAGCCGCACCCAACACCCTGGCGCCTCCCTCCCCTCCCTGCTACACCTTCTCCTCCCGTAGTTGCTTGGCGAAGCCCTGCCGGAACCCGGCTGCATCCACCACCACGCTGTTTTGCTGCTGGATCTTCATCAACCTCTCCTTTCCCCTTGCTGGATCAAGATGGAGGAGACGTCACACTGACCGTATGTGTGTTGAACGCGGAGGTGCCATCCGTTCAGCGCTAGGATCTCCAGTGATTTGGATCACGACGAGAACAACTCCCTCAACCCCGTTCTCTTGAACGCTTCCGCACGTGATCTACAAGGGTATGTAGATGCATCTCTCTCTCTCTCTCGTTGCTAGATGAACTCATAGATTGATCTTGGTGAACGTAGGAAAAAATTTATTTTATGCAACGTTCCCCAACAGTGGCATCATGAGCTAGGTCTATGCGTAGTTCTCTATTGCACGAGTAGAACACAAATCTGTTGTGGGCGTAGATCTTGTCAACTTGCTTGCCACTACTAGTCTTATTTTGCTTCAGCGGTATTGTGGGATGAAGCGTCCTGGACCGACCTTACACGTACGCTTACGTGAGACAGGTTCCACCGACTAACATGCACTAGTTGCATAAAGTGGCTAGCGGGTGTCTGCCTCTCCCACTTTAGTTGGAGCGGATTTGATGAAAAAGGTCCTTATGAAGGGTAAATAGAAGTTGACAAAATCACGTTGTGGTTATTCGTAGGTAAGAAAGCGTTCTTGCTAGAACCCAATTGCAGCCGCGTAAAAGATGCAACAACAATTAGAGGACGCCTAACTTGTTTTTGCAGCAATTGCTATGTGATGTGATATGGCCAAAAGTTGTGATGAATGATGAATGATATATTGTGATGTATGAGATCATGTTCTTGTAATAGGAATCACGACTTGCATGTCGATGAGTATGACAACCGGCAGCAGCCATAGGAGTTGTCTTAATTATTGTATGACCTGCGTGTCAATGATTTAACGCCATGTAATTACTTTACTTTATTGCTAAACCGTTAGCCATAGAAGTAGAAGTAATAGTTGGCGAGCAACTTCATGGAGACACGATGATGAAGATCATGATGATGGAGATCATGGTGTCATGCCGGTGACGAAGATGATCATGGAGCCCCGAAGATGAAGATCAAAGGAGCTATGTGATATTGGCCATATCATGTCACTACTATATAATTGCATGTGATGTTTATTATGTTTATGCATCTTGTTTACTTAGAACGACGGTAGTAAATAAGATGATCCCTTACAATAATTTCAAGAAAGTGTTCCCCTAACTATGCGCCGTTGCTAAAGTTCGTCATTTCAAAGCACCACGTGATGATCGGGTGTGATAGATCCTTACGTTCACATACAACGGGTGTAAGACAATTTTACACATGCAAAAACACTTAGGGTTAACTTGGCGAGCCTAGCATGTACAGACATGGCCTCGGAACACAGAGACCGAAAGGTCGAACATGAGTCGTATGGAAGATACAATCAACATGGAGATGTTCATCGATGATGACTAGTCTGTCTCACGTGATGATCGGACACGGCCTAGTCGACTCGGATCATGTAACACTTAGATGACTAGAGGGATGTCAAATCTGAGTGGGAGTTCATTAAATAATTTGATTAGATGAACTTAATTATCATGAACTTAGTCTAAAATATTTGCAAAATATGTCTTGTAGATCAAATGGCCAACGCTCATGTCAACATGAACTTCAACGCGTTCCTAGAGAAAACCAAGCTGAAAGATGATGGTAGCAACTATACGGACTGGGTCCGGAACCTGAGGATCATCCTCATAGCTGCCAAGAAAGCATGTGTCCTAGAAGGACCGCTAGGTGAAGCACCCATCCCAGAGAACCAAGACATTATGAACACTTGGCAGTCACATGCTGATGATTACTCCCTCGTTCAGTGCGGCATGCTTTACATCCTAGAACTGGGGCTCCAAAAGCGTTTTGAGCAACATGGAGCAAATGAGATGTTCGAGGAGCTGAAAATGGTTTTCCAAGCTCATGCCCGGGTCGAGAGATATGAAGTCTCCGACAAGTTCTATAGTTGTAAGATGGAGGAAAACAGTTCTGTCAGTGAGCACATACTCAAAATGTCTGGGTTGCACAACCGCCTGTCCCAGCTGGACATTAACCTCCCGGATGAGGCGGTCATTGACAGAATCCTTCAGTTGCTCCCACCGAGCTACAAGAGCTTTGTGATGAACTACAATATGCAGGGGATGGTGAAAACTATTCCTGAAGTATTTTCAATGCTGAAGTTAGCAGAGGTAGAAATCAAGAAAGAACATCAAGTGTTGATGGTCAATAAAACCATCAAGTTCAAGAAGGGCAAGGGTAAGAAGAACTTCAAGAAGGACGGCAAAGATGTTGCCGCGCCCGGTAAGCCAGTTGCCGGGAAGAAGTCAAAGAATGGACCCAAGCCTGAGACTGAGTGCTTTTATTGCAAAGGGAAGGGTCACTGGAAGCGGAACTGCCCCAAATACTTAGTGGACAAGAAGGCCGGCAACACCAAAGGTATATGTGATACCTTACCAGTACTCGTAGTAACTCCTGGGTATTTGATACCGGTGTCGTTGCTCATATTTGTAACTCACGGCAGGAGCTGCGGAATAAGCGGAGACTGGCAAAGGACGAAGTGACGATGCGCATCGGGAATGGTTCCAAGGTCGATGTGATCGCCGTCGGCACGCTACCTCTACATTTACCCACGGGATTAGTTATGAACCTCAATAATTGTTATTTAGTGTCAAGTTTGAGCATGAACATTGTATCTGGATCTCGTTTAATGCGAGATGGCTACTCATTTAAATCCAAGAATAATGGTTGTTCTATTTATATGAGAGATATGTTTTATGGTCATGCCCCGATGGTCAACGGTTTATTCTTAATGGATCTCGAACGTAATGTTACACATATTCATAGTGTGAATACCAAAAGATGTAAAGTTGATAATGATAGTCCCACATACTTGTGGCAGTGCCGCCTTGGTCACATTGGTGTCAAGCGCATGAAGAAGCTCCATGCTGATGGACTTTTAGAGTCTCTCGATTATGAATCATTTGACACATGCGAACCATGCCTCATGGGCAAAATGACCAAGACTCCGTTCTCGGGAACAATGGAGCGAGCAACCAACTTATTGGAAATCGTGCATACTGATGTGTGTGGTCCAATGAGTGTTGAGGCTCGCGGAGGATATTGTTATGCTCTCACTCTCACTGATGACTTAAGTAGATATGGGTATGTCTACTTGATGAAACACAAGTCTGAGACCTTTGAAAAGTTGAAGGAATTTCAGAATGAAGTAGAGAATCAACGTGATCGAAAAATAAAGTTCTTACGATCAGATCATGGAGGAGAATATTTAAGTCACGAATTTGGTACGCACTTAAGAAAATTTGGAATCGTTTCACAACTCACACCGCCTAGAACACCTCAGCGTAATGGTGTGTCCGAACGTCGTAATCGCACTCTATTGGATATGGTGCGATCTATGATGTCTCTTACCGATTTACCGCTATCATTTTGGGGATATGCTCTAGAGACAGCTACATTCACTTTAAATAGGGCTCTGTCTAAATTCGTTGAGACGACACCGTATGAATTATGGTTTGGAAGGAAACCTAAGCTGTCGTTTCTAAAAGTTTGGGGATGCGATGCTTATGTCAAGAAACTTCAACCTGAAAAGCTCGAACCCAAGTCGGAAAAATGCGTCTTCATAGGATACCCTAAGGAAACCATTGGGTATACCTTCTACCTTAGATCCGAAGGCAAGATCTTTGTTGCCAAGAATGGATCCTTTCTGGAAAAAGAGTTTCTCTTGAAAGGAGTAAGTGGGAAGAAAGTAGAACTCGATGAAGTACTACCTCTTGAACCGGTAAGTAGTGCAGCTCAGGAAAATGTTCTTGTGGTGCCTACACCGACTGGAGAGGAAATTAATGATGATGATCAAGGTACTTCGGATCAAGTTGCTACTGAACTTCATAGGTCCACAAGGACACGTTCCACACCAGAGTGGTATGGGAACCCTGTCCTAGAAATCATGTTGTTAGACAACGGTGAACCTTCGAACTATGAAGAAGCGATGGTGGGCCCAGATTCCAACAAATGGCTTGAAGCCATGCAATCCGAGATAGAATCCATGTATGAAAACAAAGTATGGACTTTGACAGACTTGCCCGATGATCGGCGAGCGATAGAAAACAAATGGATCTTTAAGAAGAAGACGGACGCGGATGGTAATGTTACCATCTATAAAGCTCGACTTGTCGCTAAGGGTTATCGGTAAGTTCAAGGGGTTGACTACGATGAGACTTTCTCTCTCATAGCAAAGCTGAAGTCCGTCTGAATCATGTTAGCAATTGCCGCATACTATGATTATGAGATATGGCAGATGGACGTCAAAACGGCATTCCTTAAGGGCTATCTTAAGGAAGAGCTGTATATGATGCAGCCAAAGGGTTTTGTCGATCCTAAGAATGCTAAC
The DNA here is from genome assembly GCF_002162155.2 of Triticum dicoccoides. Taxonomy (NCBI): domain Eukaryota; kingdom Viridiplantae; phylum Streptophyta; class Magnoliopsida; order Poales; family Poaceae; genus Triticum; species Triticum dicoccoides. The sequence continues at coordinate 462,410,524 of NC_041393.1, forward strand.
AAGGTATGCAAGCTCCAGCGATCCATTTATGGGCTGGTGCAAGCATCTCGGAGTTGGAACATTCGCTTTTATGAGATGATTAAAGTGTTTGGGTTTATGCAGACTTATGGAGAAGCCTGTGTTTACAAGAAAGTGAGTGGGAGCTCTGTAGCATTTCTCATATTATATGTAGATGACATACTTTTGATGGGAAATGATATAGAACTTTTAGACAGCATTAAGGCCTAGTTGAATAAGTGTTTTTCAATGAAGGACCTTGGAGAAGCTGCTTACATATTAGGCATCAAGATCTATAGGGATAGATCGAGATGCCTCATAGGTCTTTCACAAAGCACATACCTTGATAAGATTTTGAATAAGTTCAAAATGGATTAGTCCAAGAAAGGGTTCTTGCCTGTATTGCAAGGTGTGAGATTGAGCTCGGCTCAATGCCCGACCACGGCAAAAGACAAAGAAGAGATGAGTGTCATCCCCTATGCCTCAGCCATAGGATCTATTATGTATGCCATGCTGTGTACCAGACCTGATGTAAACCATGCCGTAAGTTTGGTAGGAAGGTACCAAAGTAATCCCGGCAAGGAACACTGGACAACGGTCAAGAATATCCTGAAGTACCTGAAAAGGACAAAGGACATGTTTCTCGTTTATGGAGGTGACGAAGAGCTCATCGTAAAGGGTTACGTTGATGCTAGCTTCGACACAGATCTGGATGACTCTAAGTCACAAACCGGATACGTGTATATGTTGAATCGTGGAGCAGTAAGCTGGTGCAGTTGCAAGCAGAGCGTTGTGGCGGGATCTACATGTGAAGCGGAGTACATGGCAGCCCCGGAGGCAACACATGAAGCAATATGGATGAAGGAGTTCATCACCGACCTAGGAGTCATACCCAATGCGTCGGGGCCAATCACTCTCTTCTGTGACAACACTAGAGCTATTGCCCTTGCCACGGAGCCTAGGTTTCACAAGAAGACCAGGCACATCAAGCGTTGTTTCAACTCCATCCGTGAAAATGTTCAAGATGGAGACATAGATATTTGCAAAGTACATACGGATCTGAATGTCGTAGATCCGTTGACTAAACCTCTTCCGCGAGCAAAACATGATCAACACCAGAACTCTATGGGTGTTCGATTCATCACAATGTAACTAGATTATTGACTCTAGTGCAAGTGGGAGACTGTTGGAAATATGCCCTAGAGGCAATAATAAAAGGATTATTATTATATTTCCTTGTTCGTGATAATTGTCTTTTATTCATGCTATAATTGTATTATCCGGAAATCGTAATACACGTGTGAATACTTAGACCACAACATGTCCCTAGTGAGCCTCTAGTTGACTAGCTCGTTGATCAACAGATAGTCATGGTTTCCTGACTATGGACATTGGATGTCATTGATAACGGGATCACATCATTAGGAGAATGATGTGATGGACAAGACCCAATCCTAAGCATAGCACAAAGATCGTGTAGTTCGTTTGCTAGAGCTTTTCGAATGTCAAGTATCTTTTCCTTAGACCATGAGATCGTGTAACTCCCGGATACCGTAGGAGTGCTTTGGGTGTACCAAACGTCACAATGTAACAGGGTGACTATAAAGGTGCACTATAGGTATCTCCGAAAGTGTCTGTTGGGTTAACACGGATCGAGACTGGGATTTGTCACTTCGTATGACGAAGAGGTATCTCTGGGCCCACTCGGTAATGCATCATCATAATGAGCTCAAAGTGACCAAGTGTCTGGTCATAGGATCATGCATTACGGCACGAGTAAAGTGACTTGTTGGTAACGAGATTGAACGAGGTATTGGGATACCGACGATCAAATCTCGGGAAAGTAACGTACCGATTGACAAAGGGAATTGTATACGGGGTTGCTTAAATCCTCGACATCGTGGTTCATCCGATGAGATCATGGAGGAGCATGTGGGAGCCAACATGGGTATCTAGATCCCGCTGTTGGTTATTGACCGGAGAGTCGTCTTGGTCATGTTTGCATGTCTCCCGAACCTGTAGGGTCTACACACTTAAGGTTAGGTGATGCTAGGGTTGTATGAATATGAGTATGCAGCAAACCAAAAGTTGTTTGGAGTCCCGGATGAGATCCCGGACGTCACAAGGAGTTCCGGAATGGTCCGGAGGTAAAGAATTATATATGGGAAGTCGAGTTTCGGCCATCGGGGAAGTTTCGGGGTCCACCGGTATTGTACCGGGACCACCGGAAGGGTCCCGGGGGTCCACCGGGTGGGACCACCTATCCCGGAGGGCCCCATGGGCTGAAGTGGGAGGCGAACCAGCCCCTAGTGGGCTGGTGCGCCCCCCTGGGCCCCCCTCTACGCCTAGGGTTGGGAACCCTAGGGAAGGGGGCGCCTCCACTTGCCTTGGGGGGCACTCCACCCCCCTTGGCCCCCTCCCCCCCTAGAGATCCCCTCTCTAGGGCCGGCGCCCCCCTGGGGTCCCTATATAAAGAGGGGGGTGGGAGGGCAGCCGCACCCAACACCCTGGCGCCTCCCTCCCCTCCCTACTACACCTCCTCCTCCCGTAGTTGCTTGGCGAAGCCCTGCCGGAACCCTGCTGCATCCACCACCACGCCTTTGTGCTTCTGGATCTTCATCAACCTCTCCTTTACCCTTGCTGGATCAAGAAGGAGGAGACATCACGCTGACCGTACGTGTTATGAACACGGAGGTGTCATCCGTTCGGTGCTAGGATCTCCGGTGATTTGGATCACGACGAGAACGACTCCCTCAACCCCGTTCTCTTGAACGCTTCCGCACGCGATCTACAAGGGTATGTAGATGCATCTCTCTCTCTCGTTGCTGGATGAACTCATAGATTGATCTTCGTGAATGTAGGAAAATTTTAATTTTATGCAACGTTCCCCAACAGGTCATGCTCTGGGATGACATGCATGATACAGTTTGAACACACACACACACACGTGCATGTGTACGCATGAATCCCTCCCATTGAGTCAAAGTGGCTAGTACAACGACACATCATGAACCGATCTCGCTCTGTGTGGGGAGCTAGTGTATGATTTTTGACGCACGCGTCACATCAATGTTGTGAAATGGTATTCAAACATGCATGCACGCATCACCTCCATACATATGCATGTAGTGGTTGCCTTCGAATGGTACACTCCCTCGCGCGGTTATCGGCGACAAGCCTATATATTCGTGGGCCTGCATGGACATCCATGATCACCTTGACCAACAACAAGATAGGTTACCATGGTGGATTCTTCATTTGGTTCATGTTATTGTAGTATAGGTCATGGTGAGATTCAGACCTTAAGTTTGAGCGCATATACTATGCACACATGCATGCATGAATCCCCGTCGTTGGCTTGAAGTGTGGTGTAACATACATATGCATCGTCAACCTAACCCTCACTCAGTGTGGGGATTCTAGTTCGAAATCACGGTGCCACATCAAAGTTGTTCCATTGTTATTGAAAAACACACCTCTCCATACATATGTTTGGGCCACACGCATGCAGTAGTTGCGTGATTATTGGCGAGCTAGCCCATCTCCGGGGTCGCATGGACAGCCATCACTTTGACCAACAACAAGAGAGAGGTTGTACGACCATGGTGGATTATTCTTGGTCCATTTTACGATCCATCATGGTGAGATATGCCTCTTTGTTCAAACACACAAGAAGAAAGCAGGAAAACAAATAAACTAACATGGATAATACAATGAAAAAGTATGAACACCGACAACTGAAATAAACGTGTGAATTATATTTCTCAGTCCTGAAGATATGCAAGAGGCAAAGAAATCTATGAAATAAAAAGGTATTAAAGCTGAAGATGTTGAGAATTTACCGCCTATTGAAGAAATACATGGTCTTGATAACCCGACACAGGTAGTAGAGGTAAACTCTCTCTATAGATTTGATGAAGGTGATATTCCTCATAATAAGTCTGCTAGTCAATGCTTGGATGAGTTTGATAATTTTATTGTTGAACAAGAAAACTTCAATGCTTATGTTGGTAGACAATTGAAACATAATGCTTATATGCTTGACCACTTGGGTAATTATATGAGTAGACTTGTTAATGATCTTAAGCTTATTAGTAAACATGCTTCCATGGTTAGAACTCAAGTAGAACAAGTACTTAAAGCTCAAGATGATTTGCTCAGTGAATTGAATAGTAAGAATAATGATAATGTTGTTAGGGTTATGACTAGAGGTGGTAAGATGACCCAGGAACCCTTGTACCCGAGGGCCATCCTAAGAGAGTTGAGAAAGATTCTCAGAGAACTAATACTAATGCACCTAGTCCTTCTAATAAAAAGAAAAGGAAAACTGATAGGACTTTGCATGCTAGTGAACCTGCTATAGACACACCTGAGAATCCCAATGATATTTCTATTTCTGATGCTGAGACACAATCTGGTGATGAACATGAACCTAGTGATAATGTTAATAATGATGTTCATGTTGATGCTCAACCTAGTAATGATAATGATGTAGAGATTGAACCTGCTGTTGATCTTGATAACCCACAATCAAAGACGGGCATATATTTTCTACGGATGCAGGCGGGATTGGGAACAAGAAACATCGCACACGGTCTGGAGATAACAACCGTGTGTTATGAAACAGAAAAACCCTCGAGGTGGATAGATATTTTCTAGGGATGCAGGCAGGATGGGAACAAGAAACATCGCACATGGTCCGGAGATAACAACCGTGTATTATGAAACAGAAAAACCCTCGAGGCGGGCAGATATTTTTGAGAGGGGGGGCCTCGTGGTGCCCAATGTACTGTACGGATCTGTGCGTGATAGGGGCACCAGTGTGGCAGACGGTTAGTTTGAGTGAATCGTGTCTATTGCGTCATCCGACTTGTCTAATGTTCATAAATTTGGCAAAAAATGACGCGGGAGAGGGTCAGAACAGGAACACACTTGCATGTGGACCAAATTTATGTATGAAAAGGGTGGTTTGATTTTCAAATACCAAATGCAACTTCGATGTGGCACCTATCTCGCAAAGCGCACGATATTTCTTTCCCCCACCCCCCTCGTGTCGGCACGAAGGGAATCCTAAGCTATGAATGCATGCCCCCTCCCTCCAACCGAGGTTCACCTAGCAAAGTGCGAAGTAGCTGGCAGCCCCCCTCCTCCCTCATGTCGGCACAAAGGGAATCCTAAGGTATGAATGCA
>NC_041393.1:462415942-462419954 GCF_002162155.2 Triticum dicoccoides
ACGAAGGAATCCTAAGCTATGAATGCATGCCCCCAACCAAGGTTCACCAAGCAAAGTGCGAAGTAGCTAGCAGCCCCCCATGCGAGCAGTCCGCCACACATGCAGACGGGGAGGCGTGCGTGTAGGTGTGTGAATTGACGGAGGCGTGCTCGCTGCGCAGTGTCATCGGGAGGCGTGCGAGTAGCTATCTGAAACTTTGGTAGGCATGCCAGCAGTCTCGTGCGTAGGCTCACCAGGAGGAGAGCCATCGGTTTGACCGCCGCCCGCCTCTCTCCCACAACTCCCACTACTGCATATTAATGGTGCGCCCGAGCGGCCAAACCCCCATCGTTGCCACACACACACACATACACAATCCTCTCTCTCCGCTTGCATCCTCGGCGCCGCTCTTAATCCTCAAAGCCGTCAGAGTATGTGGATGCCGCCGAAGTGCCCCATCGGAGGGAGTGGCGACGCCGGGGCTGCTAAAGCACCAGAGCACGGCATGGAGATGGAGACAGAGGTTGCCATCACCGCCGATGAGTTATTGCTGCACCCTGACGTCGTCGGCGGCGTCGAGCTTCCATGGCCGGAGGCGGAGTTCCACACCGACTCTGGTGACGACCACGGCGATGACTCCGACGACCACTCCGGCGATGAATCCAACAATCACGGACAGCTGATTAGTCATCTATACCCATTTATGTGTCAAATAGATCATAGGGTTTCTCTGGTTACTCCTGCCTCCCCCTTTTTGGAATAGAAATCCTATGGTTATGTTCTCCCAATTCATGAAATCTGAGCAAGTTTCGTTAGATCCGTGTAGTGTATTGATTGTTTGAATGGTACAAGTGATAAGTGATTTGTTGTTTCATCTATGCAAATGATTTCTGCTAGTAACCAACTAGGGTTAGTGTTCGTGCTAATAATTCCTAGCCAGGGCTTGACAATTGATTTTGAATGACCTACATATGCTTGTGCCATTATTTTCTTCAAGATTGGTCTGTACATAGACGAATGTGCTTAAAAATCGAACCATAATCTCTGGATATGTATAAGTAAATAGCCATAAATTCCTAATCCTACTTCACGGCATGTAATCATTGATTTGATGCCAAATTTGTTTTACTATTTGTATAGGTGTTGTCTGACGATGTGGACAGCGAGGATGAACATGGCCAAAGGAGGTTGTCGGTGTCAAAACAGGCGGATCTCGGATAGGGGGTCCCGAACTGTGCGTCTAAGGCTAATGGTAACAGGAGGCAGGGGACACGATGTTTTACACAGGTTCGGGCCCTCTCGACAGAGGTAATACCCTACTTCCTGCATGATTGATCTTGATGATATGAGTATAACAAGAGTTGATCTAACGCGAGATCGTAGAGGCTAAACCCTAGAAGCTAGCCTATGATTATGATTGTTGTTGTCCTACGGACTAAACCCTCCGGTTTATATGGACACCGGAGGGGGCTAGGGTTACATAGAGTCGGTTACAGAGAAGGTAATCTACACATCCGAATATCCAAGCTTGCCTTCCACGCAAAGGAGAGTCCCATCCGGACACAAGACGAAGTCTTCAATCTTGTATCTTCATAGTCCAACAGTCCGGCCAAAGTATATAGTCCGGCTGTCCGAGGACCCCTTAATCCAGGACTCCCTTAGAGGTACAAGAGGCAAATCCTGAGGGAGCTTTATGTGGGAATGCATAACAGGCATATTAGGACGTGGAACGGTGGCCATCGATGCCCATTTTGCAACCACAAGCTTCATGATGCGTATCTAAGTGCTCTGGCACATGCAAGAGGACGGGTTGTTGGCTCCTTCAAGCAGAAGTATTCTCGCAGGGTGGCGCACGATGCGTACGCCGAGTACCTGGAGAAGCTTCAGGATCGTGCCGGCATGTGAGATGAGATGTGGGATGGATCGAACTATGTACACTTGAGTATGCCTAATGACGGTTGAACTATGTACTTATGGTTGAGCTATGCTTATGTACGTGTACGCTTATTATCTATGTTTGAGTATGTTAAATATTTGGTCAAAATTTGGTAAAAATTACAAAGGGGGACCAATAAACCAGGACGGAGGTAGTACGTCAATCACACACGGTTCCCAAAATTGGAACCATGTGCAATGACTTTCATTTTGCCTGTTGCATCAATCGCACATGGTTCTCTCTAGCAAACCGTCGCCTCCAAAATTCTTTGTGGGACAGAAACCCCTCACCATCCAATCCAAAAAAGAAAAAAGAAAACCCTCACCATCCCCACGTCACAAAAACCCTCACCCCGCCCGCCACCCCCTCTGGTACCCATTCACACCTGCACAAGCTCCTCCGCGTCTATGCCATGGCACCACCTATCGCGGCAGTAAACACTTAGCTCAACACATGCTGCCACTGCCAGGCTACCGGCAAAGCCCACCGCATTTCACCACTTCCGCTTGCTGCCGCCTATCGCCATTGACTTTCTCGATGCTGCTCGCGGTCAACCCAGCTCCGCTCGGTTGGGGAATCTGCCATACTGAGGGTTCTTTCTCATTGACGATAAGGTAACTAATTTAATGAGATATTATCTCATCTCTTATCCCAGTTCATCTACCTCCTTTAATCACCCGGTGGAAATCATCGTGAATTCATTTTTATTTCAGCTGATTTGTGGTTTTTTTTCATTCATAGAATGTACAGTCCACCGACACATCAGGACCTTGCGACCTCTGCCAGAGATTCTATCTCACCGTACCAGATCACTTGAGGACGCGCAGTATGTTCAATCTCACCCTAAATCGGTTGACATGGCCTACTTTCCTAAACATATTCTAAATATTGCTAAATTTGGATAAAAGGTGCCACATGCACCATATACGTCAAAGGGGATTTCCCCCCTCTTCTTTCTATATTAGGCAAATTAATGATGTGTTGTTCTTTCGATTACTCTCATATTTCCATGACATCATGTTTACCATATCTTTTTAATTATAGATTTTTGTCCTTCAATTTCAACTGCTATACAGTTCTTTCAATTTGGGCCCATATTTGCATGTTACCATGTTTTCTTTGAAAATCCTACCATTTTCTGCAGCGCATCCCTTGCTATGCAACGGATTATATAGTGCACAATCTTTCCCTTTACATAGATCAAGACTGCATAGATGTCATACTGCACACAAAGCATGGATTTAAAATCTTTGCTACTGTAAGACTTGATGAACGTGGTGACTCCTATCATTTCTACTGAAAAGCTGGCACTAAAATTGCACTGCACATAAAAGGGCCTAGTCATGAGATATATGCTAACTTCCCCGACAAAATCATCCGTCCAGACCTTGTTCAAAGTAAGTTTTCTGTTCAACTATCTACATGTTGACTTACCCAACAATGTCAAATGAATTGTGTAGTATTTAAGCAACCAACGGTTATTCCCTTTTCTTACTATATTCCTACCTAATAACTCTAGTTACCAATACAATTTTCTATTGCCCTGTTTTAACTAAATATTCCATGTACTCCCATTTCTATCAGAAAGCGCCGCTAACAAGGAGAATCTAGAGGTGGAGAATGGGGCTTCCAACAAGCGGAGGCGGGGCAAGCTAGAACCGCAAGCGACTCCAGCAGGCCTAGACTTCATCAGCAGCCTCCCCGATCATATGTTGACAGTCATCATCTCCCTCCTCCCAATCAAGTATGGGGTGCGGACAACCGTCCTTTCCCGATGGTGGCGCCCCCTATGGATCTTCAGCCCTCTCGACCTCATCGACACCCACGAGCTCTTCCATGGCTATAGAAAAAGCTTGGATGTGTTCTCCAAGATCCTCGGCAGTCACCTTGGCCCAACCAGAGGCCTTAGAATGGCAAAGTTCCATTCCAACGGCAAGGACTGAGCCAAGTTTGACGACTGGTTCCGATCCCCCGCCCTAGATCAGCTCGAGGAGCTCACTTTTGATGATGGGCATATGCGTTCACTATCAACGTTCGCACTCCGCCTTGCGCCCATGCTGCGCGTCACCAATTTCAGGAACTGCCATTCCCCCCCCC
>NC_041393.1:462420466-462428209 GCF_002162155.2 Triticum dicoccoides
ATTCTACCACGACTGAAGCACCTCGAGCTCATCATCGTCTGCCTCTCAAACGGTGACATGGAGTGCCTGCTCCGTGGCTGTACTGCACTCGAGTACCTTCATCTTTAGGCGGTCAATGGGTTGAGTACCTTCCACATCACCTCCATGACTCTCCGGACTATTTATGTGTGTTGCTGATGCTGCAGGAAGACATCACAAGATGTGTAACACGGTATGGTCATTGAGGACACACCTGCACTTGAGAGATTACTTGTAGTTGATCAAGAAGGTCTAACAAGAATCAATGTCATTTCTGCTCCAAAATTGACAATGGTGGGCTACTCGTCTGACAAATACTCTGAACTTGTTATTGGACCCACACCCGTTCAGGTACAACATCCACCTTCTACCTCTCTTTCTACAAATTAACATTATTTCTAATTTTGAAGATGTTTGTTCGTCTGTCATTTAGAAAATGATTCCGACAAGCTTGACCCCGAAACTGCGCGCAGTGAAGGTCTTGGCACTAGAATCTATCGGCCCCAACCTGGAGCAAGTTGTCGGTTTCCTGAGATGCTTTTCGTGCCTAGAGAAACTATATATCAAGGTGATGTTCCTTTCCTGTTAAATGTTAACCATAAGGGAGTTCAATTTGTGACACGTTTTCCAAGTTTACAATGACAATGTACTACGATATCTGAAGGATTCTTTTGGAGGATTTCAGTACATACATGTTCCACCCCCCCCCCCATATTGGTTGCTTGATCCATATGGTTACAAACAATAAGCATTTCTCCTATGGATTCATTTGTACAAGTTTTCTTAGGGAACTTTTCATCCACTCCAACCTCTTGTGAAGAAGGCTACATTTTTCTAGAATGTAATCAAATGCCCATGTTAATCATGTCAGATCGAAGATGGCATGTTAGTGCATTTTACAAATCCTGCAAACCAAATAGGCTTGTAGTAATGTTCAAAACTGCATGTAGGCACTAACACGTTTTATTCTTTTGTAGATAAGATTAGGCCTAGTGGTGGATAGTATGATACAATATAACAATCACGTCGAATGCCTAGATCTGCATCTCTTAGAAATTACTTTGAACTCCTACCGAGGGACCTTACCAGAGATTATATTTGCCAGGTTCTTTGTTCTCAGAGCAAGGGTGCTGAAGGAAATGAGGTTTGCCCTACATTTATTTCGCAAAAATGAATGGTTTGTTGATCAGCGCCGGCGCCTGCGATAGAATGGAATAGGCTCCAAAAATGCTGAATTTCATTTTGGAACTTCAGATGACAGAGTAATCAGAAGTCATCGTGTCGAACCCATACATGACTTCTCAGTGGCTGACCCCTTTGCAAAAATTTTGAGGTTTTGAAACCAGACTTAGCAGTGGTAATATTAGTTTGAACCACTCTGATATCCATGTTCAGCGGATCAGCACGAGCGTCTACAGCTGATGAGTTGAATTCCAGTTCTAATATTAGTTTGAACCTTGTAATCTTCGAATTTGAGCCATATAACTCTGGAATTTGAACCTTGTAATATTTCGAGCTTTTGTGGTACAATCGTTGAAATGGCATCGTATGAGACTCTTATATTGGTAGCACTATTTTGACCTTAATATGCAATGGTCTTAGATTTTATGAACCATTCTCGAATATGTTTACCTTGTCGATCTCACAGCACACAATCTGTATAGCTAACTCGACTGCGATCTTCGACATTATTGCACACAGTTGGTTTCTTCCACCGTGTGCCCTATAGAGCACATAATTAAATATCACACTCAAGTGTCCATCATCACCCTTCTATGTAACTTTGACCTTATCACCCACGGGTAAACTTATGATCGAAGTCATTCAACACACCTCGTTTTTACAAAGCTTTTTGCCAATAAACGCCCATGATTTGTCCCTCTTCTAGCCGGCGCGTGGCCAAACTAGCCGGGTGGGAACCTTGCACGGTAAACTATGCGGTAGCGCGGGAACCGATGATACATTTGGCGCCTCTTTGAGCCCACGCGTGCGGTGCGGTGTTGTCAAGTGTGCACTAGAATCCTCCGCTATGAACGTCGTGACAAGAGGTGATGATTACAGGCTGGCTGGCCCCCATTTATTACAGCGGCCAACCTTTCGCTCGCTCCCCACCATTACAAGAAGCACACCCACCACTAGAAATTATTAGAGGGTATCCTACACGGCTCCAATGGCGCTCCAAGCGGCTGCCGCCGACGAGTAGCAGTTCACCATGCGTGTCGTGGTGGACACCCACAGAAGGTTCATGGACCTCTCGGTGGTGTACACCAAAGACTCGGTCTGGGTGGAGCACTCCATACACATCATGGAGCTGTTGCTTGCTGAGGAGAAGTACAAGGTGGTGGGTTCGACCTCGAGTACACCCACGCTCGTGCCAGGTCTCGTCCCAAGGTTGTCGTCACCCAGATATGCGTGCGCCACCATGTCCTCGTCTACCACTACTGCCTGGCCACAAAGCCTTGTGAGCGTTTCGCCAGGTTTGTCAATAGCCCCCACTACATGTTAGCTACTATGGACATCACCAATGATGTAAAGGCTCTCGAGAATTCGGGCATTGCCTGCTAGAATCTTGTCGACATCCAGGGCCAATACAAGATCTTGGGCAGCAAGGAGCATGAGAAGGACTCCCTGATTCACCTCGCCAAGGCTATCATCGACCCCTACTACAGAGACATGAAGGATTCATGCAACAAGGACAAGTGTGCCTGGCACTCGGCCTGGATGGAGAAACTCGACAAAGCTCACGTTGTGTACACGGCCAAGGAGGCGTACACGAGCTACGACATGTACAGGCAGATCATTGATATGAGGAAGTGCCTTCTTCCCCAAAACGGCAAGGGATCCAGCCGAAAGGAGAGCAATGGCAAGCGTCGTCACAATAATAAGTAGATGATTAGGTCCTCGTTTCTCCTACTTTAGTATGCATGTAATTGCTTACTTTGGTGTGTGAAAATGTTATGTGTGTGGTCACTTGTCTAACTGTATGCTTAATTTGGTTATGCAATGCTGTCTTTTTAAGTATATATGTTGATGCTCTGTACAAAGAGTGTAGATGTTGTGCGGACAAAGAAAATCACATCGCACATGGTCTAAACAATGAAACCCGTCGGTGATCTTTTCATCAATCACTCACAATTGTATACCAGCAATCGTTTGCTCACAACACACGACTTGTTAGTAGTAATCGTCTGTGTTGTTATCGGTCTTCACACACGTTTCCGATTACAGACCTGTTTGCCACGTATCACACACATCTTGTTAAGTGGAACCGTTTCTGTTCTCATGTCTCAACACAAACAGTTAATCCGAGTGAACAACATGTCGTATATCGCACACACCTTGATCTGGCTGACCATTTCTTTTGTGTTGCCTAATCACAAACAGTTCATTGGAGTGAACCATATGCTGTATATCGCACACATCTTCATTTGGCTGCCCATTTCTTTTGTTCCTCCTCATCGCAAACAATTAATTGAGCTGAACCGTATGCCCTGCATCACACACTCAACTAAAATCTGAACCGTATTTGATGCATCCTCCATCGCAAACGTTTTGCACTTTTTTGACGGTTTTTTACACCACTGTTTGCGATTATGGCATCGCACAGAGTTTCATCGAAGGGTCTCTGATCGTAGTGTCGCGTTAGCAGCATCCTGCAGTAGTGTATGATGATAATTATGAAAAAAGCACGTATCATCATAGATGTCATGGGATCCTACTTCTATGACAAAAAATCATGACAGAAAATGGGCTTTTCGTCCTAGGTGGGTCGGGGACGCACCTGCATGACATTCTTTGGGCTGTCCATGATGGAAAAAATTGTGGTAGAAGCGAGGGCGAGGAAAATTTCAGGGAGTTACCAATTACGGTGGGTGGTCGAGGCCAAGCTATGCATGGAGGGATTGCATGTTTTTTCGTACACGTACGCGCATCTGTGCGAGGCGTTGCGCTCTAACTGAACCCAAGGGAGGCGTGCGCTAAGTGAACCCGAGCGATTGTAGTGGCTACGCGTTACTGAAGCCGATCGAACCAACTGCCTCTTGATGAATAGTGAGCATTGTTTGGGGTTGGATGAACAGTTCCCGGTGGGGGTTGGATGAACAAGACCCTGTGGTAGTAGAGGTCGTTGCCGCTGGATGAACAGGACCCCAATCGAGAGGAGGCCGCCACACACCCGAGCCGGTTGGGGCTGGATGAACATGACCCCGTGGAGGGCTGGTTAAACATGACCCCGTGTGGAGGGTTGGTTGAACAGTAGCCGGTGGTGAAGGACATATGCCCTAGAGGCAATTATAAAGTTGTTATTTATATTTCCTTATATCATGACAAATGTTTATTATTCATGCTAGAATTCTATTAACCGGAAACTTATTACATGTCTGAATACATAGAAAAATAGAGTGTCACTAGTATGCCTCTACTTGACTAGCTCGTTGAGTCAAAGATGGTTAAGTTTCCTAGCCATAGACATGAGTTGTCATTTTATTAACATGATCACATCATTAGAGAATGATGTGATTGACCGGACCCATTACGTTAGCTTAGCATTTGATCGTTTAGTATATTGCTATAGCTTTCTTCATGACTTATACATATTCCTATGACTATGAGATTATGCAACTCCCGAATACCGGAGGAACACTGTGTGTGCTACCAAACGTCACAACGTGACTGGGTGATTATAAAGGTGCTCTACAGGTGTCTCCGATGGTACTTGTTGAGTTGGCATAGATCGAAATTAGGATTTGTCACTCCGATTGTCGAAGAGGTATCTCTGGGCCCTCTCGGTAATGCACATCACTATAAGCCTTGCAAGCATTGTGACTAATGAGTTAGTTGAAGGATGATGCATTATGGAACGAGTAAAGAGACTTGTCGGTAACGAGATTGAACTAGGTATTGAGATACCGACGATCGAATCTCGGTCAAGTAACATACCGATGACAAAGGGAACAACATATGTTTTAAGCGGTTTGACCGATAAAGATCTTCGTAGAATATGTAGGAATCAATATGAGCATCCAGGTTCCGCTATTGGTTATTGATCGGAGATGAGTCTCGGTCATGTCTACATAATTCTCTAACCCGTAGGGTCCGCACACTTAACGTTCTGTGACGATCGGTATTATGAGTTTATGTTTTTGATGTACCGAAGGTAGTTCGGAGTCCCAGATATGATCACGGGCATGACGAGGAGTCTCAAAATGGTCAAGACATAAAGATTGATATATTGGACGACTATATTTGGACATCAAAATGGTTCCGGGTGAGTTCGGGCATATACCGGAGCACCGGGAGGTTACCGGAACCCCCCGGGAGGTATATGGGCCTTATTGGGCCATAGTGGGAGAGAGGACAAGGGAGCAAAGGAGGGGTGCCCCCCAAGCCCAATTCGAATTAGGAGGGGGGTCGGCCCCCCCTTTCCTTCCTCCTTCCCCCCCACTTCCTTCCACTCCTAGTCCAACTAGGGAAGGGGGGAATCCTACTCCCGGTGGGAGTAGGACTCCCCTTGGGGCGCGCCTAGGAGGCCGGCCTCCTCCCCCTCCTCCACTCCTTTATATATGGGGGAGGGGAGCACCCTATAGACACACAAGTTGATCATTGATCTTTTAGCCGTGTGCGGTGCCCCCCTCCACCATAATCCACCTCGGTCATATCGTTGTAGTGCTTTGGCAAAGCCCTGCGCCGTTAGCTTCATCATCACCGTCATCATGTCGTCGTGCTGACGAAGCTCTACCTCGAAGCTTTACTGGATCGTGAGTTCGTGGGACGTCACCGAGCTGAACATGTGCAAATCGCGGAGGTGCCGTACGTTCGGTACTAGGATCGGTCGATCGTGAAGACGTACGACTACATCTACCGCGTTGTCATAACGCTTCCACTTACGGTCTACAAGGGTACGTAGACAACACTCTCCCCTCTCGTTGCTATGCATCACCATGATCTTGCGTGTGCGTAGGAAAATTTTGAAATTACTACGTTCCCCAACAGTGGCGTCCCAGCCAGGTTTATGCGTAGATGTTATATGCATGAGTAGAACACAAGTGAGTTGTGGGAGATAATAGTCATACTGCTTACCAGCATGTCATACTTTGATTCGACGGTATTGTTGGATGAAGCGGCCCGGACGACATTACGCGTACGCGAGACTGGTTCTACCGATGTGCTTTGCACATAGGTGGCTGGCGGGTGTCAGTTTCTCCAACTTTAGTTGAACCGAGTGTGGCTACGCCTGGTCCTTGAGAAGGTTAAAACAACACTAACTTGACGAACTATCGTTGTGGTTTTGATGCGTAGGTAAGAACGGTTCTTGCTCAGCCCGTAGCAGCCACATAAAACTTGCAACAACAAAGTAGAGGACGTGTAACTTGTTTTTGCAGGGCATGTTGTGATGTGATATGGTCAAGACATGATGATAAATTTTATTGTATGAGATGGTCATGTTTTGTAACAGAGTTATCTGCAACTGGCAGGAGCCATATGGTTGTTGCTTTATTGTATGAAATGCAATCGCCATGTAATTGCTTTACTTTATCACTTAGTGGTAGCGGTAGTCATAGAAGCAATAGTTGGCGAGACGACAACGATGCTACGATGGAGATCAAGGTGTCACGCTGGTGACGATGGTGATCATGACGATGCTTTGGAGATGGAGATCAAAGGCACAAGATGATGATGGCCATATCATATCACTTATATTTATTGCATGTGATGTTTATATTTTATCTTATTTTTCTTAGTTCGATGGTAGCATTATAAGATGATCTCTCACTAAATTTCAAGGAACAAGTGTTCTCCCTGAGTATGCACCGTTGCAAAAGTTCGTCGTGCCGAGACACCACGTGATGATCGGGTGTGATAAGCTCTACTTTCACATACAACGGGTGCAAGCCAGTTTTGCACACGCAGAATACTCGGGTTAAACCTGACGAGCCTAGCATATGCAGATATGGCCTCGGAACACTGGAGACCGAAAGGTCGAGCGTGAATCATATAGAAGATATGATCAACATAGTGATGTTCACCATTGAAAACTACTCCATCTCACGTGATGATCAGACATGGTTTAGTTGATATGGATCACGTGATCACTTAGATGATTAGAGGGATCTCTATCTAAGTGGGAGTTCTTAAGTAATATGATTAATGGAACTTTAATTTATCATGAACTTAGTCCTGGTAGTATTAGCATATCTATGTTGTAGATCAATAGCTCGCGTTTAGCTCCCCTATTTTATTTTTGATATGTTCCTGAGAAAACTAAGTTGAAAGATGTTAGTAGCAATGATGAGGATTGGATCCGTGATCTGAGGATTATCCTCATTGCTGCACACACTACTGTAATTAGCTTATTTGCCGTCTCCCAATTCTTTATCTTCTGCTGGCTGACGACAAAGAAGGTCTTTGCAGTCTGCTTACAGAAAATGGGCGGCAAAGAACTGGTTGATGGCAAAGAAGGTCTTTGCCATCAGCCAATTCTTTGCTTCAGCTCGCGGATGGCAAAGAGAGAGGTGGGCCCCACTAACGAGCTGCTCAGGAAAAACCTAACGGCCCTCCTCTTTGACATCAGACGGCAAAGAGAAAAAAAGCAGACGACAAAGGGTGGCGGACGGCAAAGAATTGACCTAACTAACGGAGCCCCACCCCGCCTCTCTCTCTCTCTCTTTCTCTCTCTCTCTTTCTCTCTCTCTCTCTCTCTGTGTGTGTGTGTGTGTGTGTGTGTGT